>NC_083276.1:60406446-60706446 GCF_963506605.1 Zootoca vivipara
TAGGGACATTCCATTCTATATCAGTATCACGGATAGTTAGTTGCATTTATTGAGAGTGGCTGGGGAAACCCAGCCAGATGGGTGAGGTATAAATTATTATTATTATTATTATTATTATTATTATTATTATTATGTTTTCTTTTCCCTTCAGGCTTCCCTGAATGCAATACATAAGCTCAAATATTTCTTAAAACACTGCAGTTTTGTGTGTATCCTCTAATAACTTTTGTACCTGACCAGGAGGTAATGCTCAAGCAGTAATAATGATGTAGAATAGAATTTCTCTATTTTCATCTGAGGAATGTTGGAGGGTATGCTGTATTAAATGACTCTGCAGAAAAAAAAAACACACGATGCCTTCTGGAATCACAGTTGTACTACATAACATATTTGTCATTAGTTACAGATGTTGAATGCAAAAAGCCATTCACTTTGCAATAAGTACTTCATCTTGGTTTACAAAATGTAATAATCAAACCATAAATGTGTGTCAGACTATAAAATAATCTATGTGGGTTTAGATGGTGTTGGTAGAAGCATCTCTCCCAACATCAGATTAACTTTTTTTCATTAAAAAAAAATTGCTCTATGTTTATCAAGGGTAGGACAGACCCATAAATCCTGAGACAATATATTAATTTAGAATGATGACCATTTCACTCGGGCTTGAAAGTGTAAAAAAACAACACCCCCAAACTATGCTAAATGGAATGCCATTTGTGACTATTACACTATCACATATTACAAATGTATCAATCTCTATTCAAAGCAGTGAGCAGATCCAGATTCTATTAAAATGTTAAATTCCGAGGAAAGAAATATGATGAAAAACATAGTTTTTGCAAAGTGAATAATGTCTGTGCTCTTGGGTGGCGTTTGCACACTAACCTGGCAGTCTGAGCAGCTGGCACAGAGGTGACCTTGAAAAGACAGATTCCCTTCCTCCCTGCATTATTTCTACTATCTACTGCTGAAATGGGTCCCATGCCTATTATCATACATAGGTGATGTCACACACTCCCCATTCTGGAAATCTGCAGGCTCCATGGCGTATTGATTCTTCAAATACTAGCCATGTGTATGTTGGTGTTGTAACATGCTGTGCAGCATACAGTATATGTGTATGCACATCCAAAAGGGATGGAAGAAGTGCAAGAATCAGATTCATGGAAATGCAGGCATTTGCATCAAACCTGTGATAGGGGCTGCCTAAAACAATCACCCTGAGTATAGAAATACTAGAATGGAGAAGTGGTGGCATGGCTGGTGTTTCATTTATGGGGAACGATGCATGATAAATACCATATCAATCCCACTTCAGAATTATCATTTTCCTACCCTGTTTCTCATATTTTAAGACATACCCATAAAATAAGCCATAGCAGGATTATATCCTTAAGCAGAAAATATCCTTAAATAAGAGACATGGGGGAATGATCAACGGTCTTCAATGTCTGTATACTAATGCACAGAGCATGGGAAATAAACAAGATGAACTTGAGCTCTTGGTACAGCAAACTAAATATGACATAATAGGCATCACTGAAACCTGGTGGGATGAGTCTCATGACTGGAATGTAGTAATAGAGGGATACAATCTATTTAAGAGAAATAGACCAAACAGGAAAGGAGGAGGAGTAGCTTTATATGTTAGGGATATGTATACCTGTGAAGAGATCCAGGATTTAAAACTTCAAAGCCAAATTGAGAGTATCTGGGTCAAAATTAAGGGAGAGAAAAACAACAGTGATCTCATTGTGGGAGTTTACTATAGATCCCCAAGCCAAACTGAGGACACAGATGATGCCTTCCTGGAACAGATGGCCAAGCATTCCAAAGGAAGTGAGATAGTAGTAATGGGGGATTTCAACTATCCTGATATTTGTTGGATGTCAAACTCAGCCAAAAGCGAAAGGTCGAACAGATTCCTCACTGGCCTTGCAGACAACTTCATTGTCCAGAAAGTGGGAGAAGCAACAAGAGGATCAGCCATTTTAGATCTGGTCCTAACCAATAGTGATGACTTGGTTAGTGGGGTAGAAGTGGCAGGATCATTAGGTGGGAGTGACCATGCTCTTCTGGAGTTTATTATCCAGCGGAAAGGAGCAACCAAGCATACTAAGGTCCAAATTCTAGACTTTAAGAAAGCCGACTTCAGAAAACTTAGGGAAACGCTGGGTGAAATCCCATGGACAGTAATACTAAAAGGGAAGGGAGTTCATGATGGTTGGGAGTTTGTTAAAAGGGAGATATTAAAAGCACAACTTCAGGCAATACCAATGAGACGGAAACATGGAAGGTGCCTAAAGAAGCCAGGCTGGCTATCTAAAGAACTTTTGACTGAGTTAAGATTTAAAAGGGATATGTACAAAAAATGGAAAAGGGGGGAAATCTCCAGAGAGGAATTCAAACATATAGCCAGCACGTGTAGAGACAAAGTCAGAAAAGCTAAAGCACAGAATGAACTCAGGCTCGCCAGAGAGGTTAAAAGCAACAAAAAGGGCTTTTATGGGTATGTCCGTAGCAAAAGGAAAAACAAGGAAACAGTGGGGTCACTCAGAGGAGAAGATGGTGAAATGCAAACAGGGGACAGAGAAAGGGCAGAACTCCTCAATGCCTTCTTTGCCTCAGTCTTCTCCAAGAAAGAAAACAACGCCCGACCTGAAGAATATGGAGCAGATGATTCAGCAGGGGAAACACAGCCCAGAATAAGTAAGGAGGTAGTACAAGAATACTTGGCTAGTTTAGATGTATTCAAGTCTCCAGGGCCAGATGAACTACATCCAAGAGTATTAAAAGAACTGGCAGAGGTGATTTCAGAACCACTGGCAATAATCTTTGAAAATTCCTGGAGAACAGGCGAAGTTCCAGCAGACTGGAGGAGGGCAAATGTTGTCCCTATTTTCAAAAAGGGGAAAAGAGAGGACCCAAACAATTACCGCCCAGTCAGCCTGACATCAATACCAGGAAAGATTCTAGAGCAGATCATTAAGCAAACAGTCTGTGAGCACCTAGAAAGAAACTCTGTGATCACTAAAAGTCAGCATGGGTTCCTGAAAAATAAGTCATGTCAGACTAATCTGATCTCATTTTTTGACAGAATTACAAGCCTGGTAGATGAAGGGAACGCTGTGGATGTAGCCTATCTTGATTTCAGCAAGGCCTTTGACAAGGTGCCCCATGATATTCTTGTAAAGAAGCTGGTAAAATGTGGGCTAGACAATGCTACCATTCAGTGGATTTGTAGCTGGCTTACTGACCGAACCCAAAGGGTGCTCATCAATGGCTCCTCCTCATCCTGGAGAGTAGTGACTAGTGGGGTGCCACAGGGTTCTGTCTTGGGCCCAGTCTTGTTCAACATCTTTATCAATGACTTGGATGATGGGCTTGAGGGAATCCTGAGCAAGTTTGCAGATGACACCAAATTGGGAGGGGTGGCTAACACCCCAGAGGACAGGATCACACTTCAGAATGACCTTAACAGATTAGACAACTGGGCCAAAGCAAACAAGATGAATTTTAACAAGGAGAAATGTAAAGTACTACACTTGGGCAAAAAAAATGAAAGGCACAAATACAGGATGGGAGACACCTGGCTTGAGAGCAGTACATGTGAAAAGGATCTAGGAGTTTTGGTTGACCACAAACTTGACATGAGTCAGCAGTGTGATGCAGCAGCTAAAAAAGCCAATGCAATTCTGGGCTGCATCAATAGGAGTATAGCATCTAGATCAAGGGAAGTAATAGTACCACTGTATTCTGCTCTGGTCAGACCTCACCTGGAGTATTGTGTCCAGTTCTGGGCACCACAGTTCAAGAAGGATACTGATAAGCTGGAACGTGTCCAGAAGAGGGCAACCAAAATGGTCAAAGGCCTGGAAACGATGCCTTATGAGGAACGGCTTAGGGAGCTGGGTATGTTTAGCCTGGAGAAGAGAAGGTTAAGGGGTGATATGATAACCATGTTCAAATATATAAAAGGATGTCATATAAAGGAGGGAGAAAGGTTGTTTTCTGCTGCTCCAGAGAAGCGGACACGGAGCAACGGATTCAAACTACAAGAAAGAAAATTCCACCTAAACATTAGGAAGAACTTCCTGACAGTAAGAGCTGTTCGGCAGTGGAATTTGCTGCCAAGGAGTGTGGTGGAGTCTCCTTCTTTGGAGGTCTTTAAGCAGAGGCTTGACAGCCATCTGTCAGGAATGCTTTGATGGTGTTTCCTGCTTGGCAGGGGGTTGGACTGGATGGCCCTTGTGGTCTCTTCCAACTCTATGATTCTATTCTATGATTCTATTGTTTCTGATCCAGAGCCGAGCCCTATTATCTCAGAAGGAGGCCCAAGGCAATTTGTGACACCTTGCTGGTTGAAAGCTAATGCTGTACTGTATATCCTATTTTGTTTTGCTAATAGCAGAGACCGTTATGGTCTGAGTTCCTTTGAGAAAATAAAGTTTTCTGGGAAGAAGGTACCAAAAATAATTTAAATATTAAACTTGAGGAAATGCAAGCATCACTTATAGAGGATCTCTCCAAAGACAGAAACTACTTTAGAATTATGAATTATCTGCTTTCCATGGTAATTCTAACTTGCTATTTGCTGTGCAAACAAGTGTGCCTCTCTTCAGTTGTCTTCTTTACTTTTATTCAGCTAGTGAAAAAATAATAATTTGCAATAATTTAAATGCCAAGCCTGTTAAATCTATTTTTGATCTGTTACTTAAACTTGCAATTCGGGGTGCCAAGTTAAGAAAATCTGTGATTTCTGCATTGTTATTGCACTCGTTTTATTTTTGGATTTAGCCTTTGGGCTGGCTACAACATGAAAACCACAAAACGCACAAGATAACATATCAATTGACAAATTTAACCAACGAAAACATAAACTGAAGCCTCTTTTATTTATTGAAAGTCGAACCCAAGCCACTCAAACCCCAGCTAAAACAGAGTGCTTTTGAAAACTTCCAAAAGTGATTTTTGCTGAGGTTTTGGTGAGATGCAAAGCACATGCTAACAAATCATTGTAATCATAACTTGGGACACAGAGTTAGGGCTGGCCCAAACTTTTGACTGTTTGATGCAGAACAGCAAACTGATTCTCCCCCATGTGTTTTAATACCCAAGTGTGTCCAAAGTTTGGCACCTTAGACAAATTAAAAAACACAAGTTTTTCTCCCTAGGGATAAAAATAGTACAATAAAAATAAATGAAACAAACAAACAAAAAAGCTGTTCTTTCAGGGCACCGAAAATCAGCTGCCTGAGGTGGTTGCTTCACTTTACCTAATAGTAGGGCCAGCCTTGCTTATGAGGGAACACACTCTCCTTCTGCTGATAGAGAATAGAATGAAGAGCAGCAGCTATACAACACAACAAACACTTTCTGGCTCCTCTGTGGAGGTACTGGGGGCGGGGCGGGATCCAATTCACTTCACATTTAAAGCTGAACCTACCTAATTTGCACTTTCCACAGCAATACATAAATCAAAATACAGCTGATCTTTGAAATAGGCAGTTTTCCGAATTTTTCAGTGCCATTCTCTAGTCAACTAGTGTGTACAAAAATGGGTGAAGTGTGAATATAAACACACACACACACCATACAAAATATTAGGGAGAATTGCTTTGCAAAAATGTGTATCTAAGGCAAAATTGGATATAAAAATGTGTATATTATGGGGAATTTGCACTAAAATGCTGGTGAATTTTCATGAGGAGCTTTTGTTTTTTAAAATCACAAATTGATGTGGAGAACAGAAATGAAGCTGGGGAAAAACGAGAAGCTGAAATGGATAGGCATATTTTCCCATCCCGAGATCTGCATCAACTCTATGTAGGAAACATATCTGGCTATTTCTGGCAAGCTGAGGCCTGCCCCATCCAGCTTGCTGCTCTCGGGGCCCCTGCTGCATAGTCTACTCTGAGAAAGAGTAAGATGGTGCTGCCAATGGGGACTTGGGAGCAAGGGACATGGTATAATATACATATAGACAAGGCAATGGAGGAGAGGAGCTGAGCTTGAGTTCACTCACTGCTCTGCTCTCTTGGTGCAAATAGGGCTGGGTGGTTCTGATCTTTAATCAGATGGTATTCCTAAATTAAATCCATATTTAAATGGAACAAAGGCCCTTTTGATAGAATGTGTGAGGATTCAAACTGGGGAGGATGCATAGGCTGCATCAGGGCAGTCTCGAGCAGGTCGGGCGCCCTGGCGCTGAGGCGCGGAGATCACTCTGGCGCCCCCGCCCTCGCAGCACGCAGCATGGCTTCGGCGTGGCTTCAGCGCGCAGCGCCCTGCCTGCCGACCCGGTGCCCTGGCACCCCGCACCACCGGGACTATACCTAGAGTCGGCCCTGGGCTGCATGCAAACTCTGCCCTCAGTGATCCCACCCTTTCTTCCCCAGACTGGTCTAGAGGGAGATTCTAAACACATTCAGAATCCCTTATTTGATCAGGAGCCCTGAATGGTTAGGGTTCCCTTTAACAGGGGTAAGTGTGGAGCTGTATTAAACTGTGCTCATTCCTCAAAGGTTGGGAGTGGCACATCCATGTTCCCTAGCCCATTTGAGCTCTTACATGTTATTTTGAACACCTGAAGGAATCCTGCCTATAGGTTCTGTAGGGAAGCTATTGCACATAACTGCTGCCGACATCTGTTGCATAATGGAAATGGATAAAGCTATGAAAACTGAAACAAAGAAAACCTTATCCCAAGCCTCACCTCAGTTCTGTGCTTTTTGTTCTTGACAGGTAATGAAAGCAAACAAAATACATTAGTCTGTCTTCTCAGGCACATACAACATTAGTTGGTTTAGTCATTCTGGCAGCGTTCCCCAGAATACATAATAATTCATCAATGGTTCTCTCTCTCTCTCTCTCTCTCTCTCTCTCTCTCTCTCTCTCTCTCTCTCTCTCTCTCTCTCTCTCTCTCTCATATCCTCACCATTTTCAAGCAAGTACGATTTTCTTCTGCAGTAAAATCTTTTAGAAAGTCTTCTTGAGCAGGTGTAAATGATCATGATGATGAAACAGATGGACGAGGCAAATTCTATGGCTGTTAGTAACAGCTCCTCTCCACACAATTTGCCACTGAAAAATAGTGCCAGGAGCTTGGGCACTATGAAATTCATTCTACTGATGGTCTCATATTGTCCCCCGTTGGCACTCTGCTTCCACACATGAAAACTAGTCGTAATTCAGTTAATGGCTTTGCAGTGTGCAGACAATGTTCCAGCCAAAGGTTTCCTAGCTGCATCCTGGTTATTTTCCTGCCTTTCCTTTTTTTATTATTGCAGTTTCTCATTGTTATTTATTAAGGAGCCAATTCCGTGTTTATCCACTCATTATGATTGATTTCTTTAAAAAACTCACCACCACATTGACTTTCTTCATTTTATCTGCAGACATTGAGAAGTAGAGGGAAGCAGGGTAGTCTTCACCTTACACAACCCCAAGTATTTCATAATCCTATAATCATGGCTCGCTCACATAGAGAGAAGACATATTTCAAAAAAATATTAATACAATAATGTGCCTGCTCCACTTACCTTTTGGGTCCATAACCAGAGGTTTATTCTAAAAACAACTCCACAATTTATTTTCAACAACTGGTGACCATGTACTTTGATAATATGACATCAGATTCCTTTTAAAGATGCAACTATAATTTGGCACAAACTAAAATTGCAATATAACCATATCTGCTCAGAACATTGGTAATTGTCAAAGCTGATGCTGAATGCTGTTATTTTTATTCAATTTCAGGAAAGGAAATAACAGCTGAGACCTTCATGGAGAAATTGGATAATGGGGCTTTGCTCTGTCGGCTAGCGGAGACTTTACAGGAGAAATTTAAAGAAAACTGCATTGAGGTCAACAAGATTGGGAAGGTAAATGTTGGTTAAATCATGAGACAGCAGGAAGAATCATTTCTTTTAAAAGGTTTAACAGCCTTCAATATTTGTAAGCTACAATGACCCACCTTTAATGTTTTATCTTTATTCGTTGTCTTTCTTCTTCTCTCTCATCACCCACTAAAATGATCGTGGCAGCATTGATACAAAGAACTTTAGCTTAGTCAAGGCACAACTCAGTTTCAAGACACAATTTAGGGGCTGAAAAACAATGTCATTTGCACACTAGACATTTAGTGAACATTTCGTCCACTCCCTTTTTTATGGGGCATCTTCATAACTTAGAATTAAATCAGAGCCATCCTGTGTTTCCCCTGTGTTCCTCCCATCTTTTTTTTTCAGACTGAAGAAAATCTAACTTTTTCATTGAGCTACTAATATTCCCAGGTGTGGTTCACCTTAGCACTAGAGTACCCAATGTGGTCCCCACCCCCGAAAACAAGGCCTGCTGCCCCTTCCTCTTTCCTTCTTTTGGATCTTTGGTTACCTGGTAGGGGATGCATACTTTTTTGTCATCTCCCCCCCCCCCCAAGTGTAGTTAGTGGGTGGCTCACTAGACCGGACAGATGGGAGGTTTGTCTGCTATTGATGGGATTACACGTCCTCTAAAGGAGTGGGTATGCAACTTGGGGGATACTTCTGGATCCCTTGCTGTCACTTGAGGCTCAGGGGGCCTTGGGGGCAGGGAGTGCTTTCCATCAGTTTCAGCTGATGATGCCTTTATACTGAATCAGACCATGGGTCATAGACCCAATAATTGACAGGCAGCAGATCTCTGAGGATCTCTCTAAGAATTTCTAGACCTGCTGCTGGGATCCTTTTACATGGAAATGCAAGGAGTTGAATACAGAAGCTTCTACATGAAAAATATATGGAGCTATGGTCCTCCTGTAGCATCTCCTTCACTGCATGTCAAGCTATGCCTAATGACACTTTCCGACTGCCACTATTTTTTGAGCTATAGTCTTGCTAAGCCCTTTGATCATAGGGAAAAAAGTAATGAAGTGCATTGATGAGTTACACACCAAAGTCCATCATAGTTTAATGACTTCACCTTGCCCTCCTGGGACTTTGCACCCCATGCTGGAATATGACAATGCTGAGTTCACATTTCCCTTTTCACTGGAGTCATTTGGATTTCACAGAGTCCCTTTCTTTCACAGAGGTCTGTGGGAGTCATGTGAATGAGATTAGAAAACCTCACTCCAAAGCTATGCAGTGTGTGTGTGTGTTATTTCACATTCTGTAGCGTAAGAGTGCAAAGAAATGGCAGCGTAATGGCCTTTGTGTCGTTGCCAATTGTTACGGAGGCATCCCCTCCCCACCCCCCTGTTTCACACTGTAATTCCCTGTGTAGAAAGTCTCAGGCAGCAGACTCCACAACTGGAAAATGTGGGCCTCGGAGCCAAGAACGTTATCCGAGAATAAGAGTGCATGAAATTCGGCATAGTATGGATTCCATATTACCCCCCTGAACCATTAGCCTCTGCCGCATTCATAATATACGTGCTGTCATGGAGCCATGAGGCTGTGCAGGGATTGAGAAGCATAGTATGGCTTTCATCCAGCTGCTACCTTAAAGATGGCTTTTTGTGGCAGGCAGCTGGGCCTCTTAGACACTTCAGCTGCTATTAAAATAGATAAAGCACTCATATTTGTAGGTAGGTGTGGGCTGATACAAAAAGTGAAACAGCTGCCAGAGGAACTGTGCTGGAGACAACAGCCAGGCTGCAGCTGAGTGAGGGGGCGGCTGTCAGTGTATGAGAAGACCAGAGCAGGGAGAGAATATTGCAAGTCAGTATTTTCATAAGCTTGAAGGAGTATGGGTGATTTCTGCATACTGCGTCAAGGCTGGAAAAACTCTCCCTGAGAAATACCCTGTCAGTCACTGGCTTTTCTATATCCCCCCCTCCAATCAATTAAAGCACTACCGCTGAACCTCCTAAAAGCATTCCTTAAAAAAAAAAAAGTAATGGAAGTTCTCTGTGTATGGCCAAGTCGCACAGCTTTGGATGCAAAAGAATAAGCTATTATGCAGGCACATTGGATCTCATTGGTGGGTATCTGCTCCTCATTGATGAGTAGGCCAGGGAGGAGATGTCTTTTAATTATACGGGGAAAGAAACACACAGTGAGATTTACTGGGATGAATGAAGACGGCAGGCTCCCATGCTGGAGGTTATGTGATTCAGCACATAAACAGAAAGGGTGTGGGAAGCAGAGCTTGGGAAAATGAGATATGAAATTGCACTAATTTTGGGAATCGTCACTGTCAGTGAACCCAAGAGCCCTTCATTCTGCCATTTCATGTACCTGGCATCAGAAAGAGGAACCGCACAGTATATGTGACTAGAGGTATCTGTTATGGTGAATCAGGGCACCTGGTACCCCCAAAACAGTTCCATCAGAAATCAATGCAGTGATAATTAAAGCATTGCCTCAGTGGGGCCAGGACAAAGCCTAGTCTCAAATCCTGGAGAACTATCTCTAGTCGGTGTGGACACACTAAGATAGATGGACCAATGGTCTGACTCTGTGTAGCCCATCTAGGAGAGGAAAACTCTGATCCTAAACCTTCTCTTCAGGAGAAGAAAATGCTAAGCAGTAAACCCTACACCAGGCATCCCTAAACTTCAGCCCTCCAGATGTTTTGGACTACAATTCCCATCATCCCTGACCACTGGTCCTCTTAGCTAGGGATCATGGGAGTTGTAGGCCAAAACATCTGGAGGGCCACAGTTTGGGGATGCCTGCCCTACACAAATCTGGAGTGGAGATGGTGCCTCTTTCTGGTCAACTTCCTGTGTTCTGTGATACCTATGACACAGTTCTTTGGAGACAAGGATTGCTGGCACGAGTGTTTACCATATAATCAGGCCAACCATGTGGGAAGCTGGCGTGTACCTCAGTGGCGTGTGACTGAAGCCAAAGGGAATTCATTTTCATGGCAAGTCAGCTGCAGTGTTGACATGATATTTGAATAGATATTTATTGTTTCTAAATGCTGTGGTTGAGCTTTCAAGGGGCAGCGTTTTTAATATAGGTGTTCAGAACCAAAATATAAATAGGCATTAGATGCTCAAGCTCTATTTACCTTAACCAAATTGCTGTTTTCAGAACAAAGGAACACAATTATTAATATTTTCAAAGGTAATGTTAATTGGATTTAAAGACATAGTAATCTCTTAGGAGACAAACTAGCAAAAAATGAGCATTGCCTTCAGAAGTATAAAATTTTAAGGCATTATATTTCCTTGAAAATAAAGTAAAAATTAAATTAGCAAAACATAGGATTTTCTCTTCCTTATTTGTCAATCAGCGTTCATGTGCTTTTGAACAGAAACAAAAGGTTGAGCTTTTCTAATGATTGCGTTTGGTGAGTTTCTGCTTGTCGTAGAACAATTCAAAGGTACTGCTGAAGGGTAAAGTGGCAATTCCAGTGAAACTGAACATTCATTTTGCAAGAGTTGAAATCATGTTGACGATGTTCCCTAGAGGGTCAGAAGACCTGGTATTTTGCCCTCCTGAAGACAGTGTTATCTTCAAAGTTATGGAGGGCTTTGGTGACACTCATATTTCATCTTCGCAGTGACTCACTTGGGGTGACTAATGCTATAAGGTACTGGTGATATCAGTCAGATAAGCACCATCTGGCATTAAGTGTGGTCCTGTATGGCTCTATCTTTGATTGCAAAGGAGAGAGAAAAATAGGCTTCCTTTCCATATTTCCTTTCTTGCTGACATGCTTTCAGAGGCCATGACAGCGTAGGGGTGCATCATTATCCCCTTCTCAAACTGATGGAATGCAAGAAAGTGCACTGGTCCTGTCAAACTCAATTTGAGGACTGCTGCCTCCATAGTAGAAAGCACAGGGAAGAGTCTCCACAGAAGCATCAGTATGCAAAGTCCCCGATAGCAAGACTATAAGGGTCCCATTGTGAACAATCTGGGACAACTGAGAAACTGGGAGTTCACATTAGGGGCATGAAATTTCCATGAGTCATGTGGAACATGTTTGGTTTTGTCTGCAGACGTGCCTGGAGCTGCTTCTCTAGATAGACATTAAGGGATATTTTTCAAATACAAGCCCCCCTCTTAAGTATGTTCACGCAAGAGTTGTGTTTTTTCATGTCACTGGTGTCCAAATTTTTTAGGCCAGACACCACAATGCCTTTTTTCTTAACTCGGAGTTCTCTGTACTGGGTAGGGTTGCCAGACTCAATAGAGGACAGGACTTCTGTGCCTTTAATTGCCCTGCTCTCTTTTGAGTCTGGAAACCTTAAAGAGAAACCAGCAGACCCTTTGCTTGGAAATTAAACAAGGTTTCTTTAAGGTTTCCAGATTCAGAAGAGAGCAGGGCAATCAAAGGCACAGAAGTCCTGTCCTCTATTGAGTCTGGCAACCCTAGTTAATTCTAATGCTATCATCAACTGTTTGGGTGCTGGTATGAGTCATGCAGCTGGACTGATTTGCTACTTTTGCTACAGGCAGAGGGCCTTCTTGGTAGTGGTGTCTGCCCTATGGAACGCCCTCCCATCAGATGTCAAGGAAATAAACAACTACCTGACTTTTAGAAGACATCTGAAGGCAGCCCTGTTCAGGGAAGTTTTTAATGTCTGATGTTTTATTGCATTTTAAATATTTTGTTGGAAGCCACCCAGAGTGGCTGGGGAAACCTAGCCAGATGGGCGGGGTATAAATAATAAATTATTATTATATGATTATTATATTACATACAATCCTTTCCTTTTTTTGGGGGGGGGGGTAACTTGCAGTAGCGTGGGGAACAAAGGCCTCAACTACATGGCAAGCTAATGCACCCAGATGAGGGGGATTAAAGCACCTTCCATATGGAACATATCATATCTCCAGGGGAGGGACCACAGCTCTGAATCTTCTAAGTGGAAGGTCCCAGCTTTAATCCCAGTCTTCCCCCATGTTATTTTTTAAAGGGTCAGGTAAGCAGGTAATGTGAAAGATTTGCCTAAGGCCTTGAAAAAGCATTGCTAGTTGTAAATCACAGTCAACAATACTGAGCTAGATGAACTAGTCAGATCTGACACAAAGCAGGCGGTTACAGTAGCTGAACCAGTAGCATGTAGACTGATCCTTAAAGCCTCGATTGTTCACTGTTTCTAAAACTTTGATAATTAAGGCTGTCCTAAATATCACAAGAGCAGGCTACTGGCAAGGTGTCCCTTGAGCTGAAAGAGCTGCGCTGGTTGCTGATCTGCTACTGGTATTTCAAAGCCTGAAATAACAAGACCTCAAACTCCTTGAAGAATAGCCTGATTGCTTATGCTCCACCTTGATCACTGAAATTTAAATTCAGTTTGCATTTAAAGGGAAAGATACTTAATTCACCCTCCCTGAAATAGCCTAGGACCTGAAATGCAGCTATCCTTCTCTAAATTTTGCAGTGCAGTTCTGTAGCCAGGTAAGGTGCACAGAAATGCACATTGCAGGGCAAAGTGTGCATATACACGTAAATCAATAAATTAGTGAAAGTCACATACAAAAATGCATTATATTAGGGGGAATTGCTTGCAAAGATACGTCTATCAAGAAAAATGTGCACAAATATCCTGATGAATTTTCCTGATAACTTTTTTTTAAAATGCAAACTGATGTAGAAATGTGGATAACTGAATTTAAGATTGGAAAAATAAATAACTGAGAGAAACTAAAATTGACAGATTCACTCATCCCTTGCAGAGATGGGGCCCTCCATTTCATCAGCACCCCACTTGCTTGAAGAAAGTTGAAAACTTTCATGGGACTTACTAATAACTAAGATAGGTTCAGGGCTGGGGATGTTGGACAGCTAAGTGGCTGACATTTCAGTTTAGCCATTCAACTCTTAAAAGGGCTCTTCAGTTCACCAACATGAAAATAATTGCAAAACATAGCCAAGGAATGTCCCTTCCCAGCGCTTCTCAACCCTACCAAAAAGCAACAAATAATACCTCTGTGCGTGGATTTTTTAGAACCATTAAAACAGCATAAAGAAAATGTAATCATTCCAACCTAGATGAGGATTTAACAGTAGAGTGGATACGGAGGAATATAGCGATCATTTCTGAAGGGCCTGATTCCATTTTCCCCCTGCCTGTGAAACCTACCTGTGGGACGCCATGTGGTATTTGCATTATGACTAAATTTATATTCCAGCAGATTTAAGAGACAGGGAGATTCAGTGACAGTTATGTTAATAAATGCTGGGGATTTGTATAGTAGTAAATGGCTGGTTCTACCCATGTTATGGCTAATGACCTACTGCCCCCAAAACTGCAGGTTTATTATTATAGCAAGTGTGATTCTGTAAAAAAGTGATTCATATTGCAGGAGTCCATTTTGTAATTTTCTCCCAGTGGCTTGGATTTCATCTCCTTGCTCTCCAGGCCATATTTTACTTCTCCTGACAGATAGTTAATTTGAGAATTTTGCAGCTGTACAAACAAATTTAAAACGCCGAGGCATGTGTGGTATGCACAGAGCCCACATTACCTTGGAATTATTAAAGCAACTTTTTCCCCAGATTTAAAGTAAACTCAAATAACACGTGTGTTAATAGTTATCAGGATAATATTCAGGGCATTCTTCCAGCTCTCTCTAAAGAGGGATTGCCATTCCGGCGTGACTATGAATGGGTAATACTGAAATAAAAGCATATCAAACAGAAGATGGGACAGTTTTGTATCTCTCAAAATGGGCATTTAAGAGCAGTTTTAATATGTAGGCACTCAAATGGCACAGTTCTCTCAGATGACAGTCTCATCTCAGAGGCATGGGAGGACAGTAGTGATTGGAAGGGTGAAACTGCTTATCTGACCTCCCATTATTGCTGTTGCTGTGGTGTAGTGACAAGGGTGGGGAGGTGAGGTAGCAGCAAGGTTGGCATGGCGCAAACACACTGGTAGAAGCAATCTGGTGTATATGCTAGTGGTTTGCACCATTCTGACCTTGCCGTTGCCTTGCCTCCTCCTCACCCTCCTGTTACACCACGTTGGCGACGGTGATGGGAGGCCAGGTGAGTAGTCCTGCCCCACCAACCACTCCTGTGGGGGGATGAGATCGTGGATGCAATGTGGACAGGGGGTGCAATGAGGGAACCAAATATGCCCTGAATGAGGACCAGCACCATTGAGTGGCCCTGTCACAGACAAACACAGGAAAGCACATTCAGCCAGCGAATACAACTAGCAGAGGAAGGCAAAATTGTAGATAGATAACACTGGAACTGTACCTGTCAGCAGCAGTACCTTCCAAGGCCCACAGCTGTTTTTAACTAGCTGTGGTGTCAATTTTTTGTGGGGAGAGAAAAGGACATACATTTGCAGGGTGTCCCAGGAACAGAAATTAATAGTTATTTTTAAATGCTCTTTCACATCAAAAAAAATCTTCCTCCATGTAATAAATCTATGCTGTAAGGAACAAGCTAAGCCAGAACCCCTTTACCTCCTCATCATGGAAGGATATTTAAATTTTTGGAATACTTCAAATAGGCAACCTGCCATTATTGTGGGCAGATTTAGTCACGTTAAAGGTGTGCTACCAAAAGTGCCCGCAAGTTTGAATTGGCGCTCCATTCTCAGCTTGAATTCAATTTAGATTGTACTTAATAATAGCCCTGCAGCATAGGTCTTGACTAGCATACAAGTTTTCTTTGGGAAAGTTTCAGCCACACATTTCATAGGTGTAGGTGAAGTAGAAGTTACATGGCCTGCAAGCACCATTCAAAAGCCTGGCCACCACATTTGGGACCAATTGAACATACAAGTGTCTGATTTGATGTCACTTTTGTCTTGGGAGCTCAGCAGGCTTCAATGAACGTGGGCTCATATCTAGAATATGCACACCGAAAATAATGCATTTGAGCATGTGCTTTCTTGCATGGCTGAGTAAAAACTACCCCCCCCCCAAAAAGAGAGATTTGCTGATGAAGTTGTATATCTGGATATGAATGCACACTGCAATACTCATCAAGTTCCTACTGACTTCAAAGATGCATTTGACGTAGAATGGATTTGTATCACAAACAAAGCATAACTAGACTTAGATCAGGGCCAGTATTTACATTTTGGCTCATATTGTCTGAGAAAGTATAATCCATGCTTCACTTACCTCCTGACTGGATTAATGTCCTTTATGTGAAGCTGCCTTTGAAGAGTCCAGAAGCTTCAACTGGTCCAAAATGTGGTGGCCAGACTTCTGTCTGTTCTTTTTATATATATCAGCTTTGTTGGCTTCCTGGTTTAATCCAAAGTGCTGGTTCTACCATTTAAATACTTAAATGGCTCAGGATAAGAATGTCTGAAAAGCCCTGCTGGATCAGGGCTCCCCCTTATGCCTATGGGGAACCCCCCCCCCCCAAAAAAGCACCTGAGCACAACAGTGCTCCCTTCACTTAAAATTCCCCAAAACTGTTATGTGTCTGACAGTAGAGGTAGAACATAGTCATCTAAAGCCTTATCCTCCATGAATTTGTCTAGTCCTTTTCTAAAGCCATCCAACCTGGTGGCCGTCACTGCATCTTGTGGCAGCAAATTCCATAGTTTAACTCTGTGCTGCATGGAGAAGTATTTTCTTTCATCCATTGTGAATCTTCCAACATTTAGATTCATTGGATGGCTTCAAGTTCTAGCATCGTGTGACAAGGAAAAAAACTTTTCCGTATCCACTTTCTCCACACCATGTATAATCTATCAGATTACCTTAGGGACCCCTCGCTCCCAAATGAACCAGTGCTGGAATGAAATCATTGCTGGATGCCTTGTTCCAAGTGCAAGAGAGCATGGCCTTTTATGTGATGGTCCTGGAACTCTGGAATGCATTCCAAATTCAGGTGCATCAGGATTAAGGCTTCCTCTTTTTACATCTTTAAGATACTGAGAACACGTTTATTTTGATGGGCTTTTAATGTGAAGTTTATAGTTTCATTGCTCCCTCTTTTGATGTGTAAGATCCTTTGCCTTTCCTGCTGTTGGGGTTTTGTTTTTATTTTGTTGAACTTGTTGGCTATACAGTGGTACCTCGGT
Source organism: Zootoca vivipara (assembly GCF_963506605.1). Taxonomy (NCBI): domain Eukaryota; kingdom Metazoa; phylum Chordata; class Lepidosauria; order Squamata; family Lacertidae; genus Zootoca; species Zootoca vivipara. The sequence goes on from NC_083276.1 coordinate 60,423,395, forward strand.
TTAAGTACACAATTGGTTCCGGAAGTCTGTACTTAACCTGAAGCGAACTTTCCCATTGAAAGTAATGGAAAGTGGATTAATCTGTTCCAGACGGGTCCGCGGAGTACTCAACCTGAAGCGTACTTAACCCGAAGTATGAGTGTAATTGGTTCTGGAAGTCCGTACTTAACCTGAAGTGAACTTTCCCATTGAAAGTAATGGAAAGTGGATTAATCTGTTCCAGACGGGTCCGCGGAGTACTCAACCTGAAGCGTACTTAACCCAAAGTATGGGTGTAATTGGTTCTGGAAGTCTATACTTAACCTGAAGCATACTTAACCTGAAGTGAACTTTCCCATTGAAAGTAATGGAAAGTGGATTAATCTGTTCCAGACGGGTCCGCGGAGTACTCAACCTGAAGCGTACTTAACCCGAAGTATGAGTGTAATTGGTTCTGGAAGTCCGTACTTAACCTGAAACGAACTTTCCCATTGAAAGTAATGGAAAGTGGATTAATCTGTTCCAGACGGGTCCGCGGAGTACTCAACCTGAAGCGTACTTAACCCAAAGTATGGGTGTAATTGGTTCTGGAAGTCTATACTTAACCTGAAGCATACTTAACCTGAAGTGAACTTTCCCATTGAAAGTAATGGAAAGTGGATTAATCTGTTCCAGACGGGTCCGCGGAGTACTCAACCTGAAGTGTACTTAACCCAAAGTATGGGTGTAATTGGTTCTGGAAGTCTGTACTTAACCTGAAGCATACTTAACCTGAAGCGAACTTTCCCATTGAAAGTAATGGAAAGTGGATTAATCCGTTCCAGACGGGTCCGCGGAGTACTTAAACTGAAAGTACTCAAACTGAAGTACTCAAACTGTACAGTCAATTTTTAGAAATTGCTGTTTGTTATACTTGAAGTGTTATGAATATATTGCATGGCTTAATGATCATGCTGCTCTGGTCCATTTAACTGAAAGATATATTCAGTTTATACTAAAGGGATTTTTAAAAATCTAACTCTGCTTTGTGCTACTGGATTTTGTTTTGGTAGTTTTTTATTATATTTTTGGGTACTTGAACTTTTTCATTCTTAGCACTATCATGAAAGCCTTGTCTCTTTTGCCTTTCTCAGAAGCATTGAGCGTACGCATGGTAGATCTTGTATACTTTTTATTTTACTGCTTTGCTGCTAATGTATGGTTTGAATTGGGAAGATGTAACCCTGTGTTAACATGTGTTAATCCATCTGGACAGGATTATTTTCACATGACTATAAAGCTGCTTGGGAGAGGATCACTAGTATCCTTGTCCGGGCTGTCAACAATATCTTACACCCATGTTTCAGAGACTCTAACAAATCGGTACCTAATTTAGAGCAGGCAGAATGAAATAGACTTCATCTGCAACAGCAACTAGGTCTTGCATCCAAGTAGCTATCTGTAGTTAGTGAGTGGCAGAAACCTGATAAGTGGCAAGAAATGCACAAGTATATACAAGGTAAGTGCTTTGAGTGTGGTATCAAACATCACTCCATGGTGCAGAACATGCAAAGAGAAGGACACATGTAGCACACCCATTTTGCATGCAGAAGGATCCAAGTTCAATCCCTGTTATTGCCAGGTAAGGCAGGGAAAGAGCAGGGCAGTCTCGAGCAGGTCGCGCGCCCTGGTGCTGAGGGGTGGAGATCGCTCCGGCGCCCCCGCCCTCGCAGGGTGTAGCATGGCTTCCGTGCAGCTTTGCCGTGCGGCGCCCAGCCTACCGGCCCGGCGCCCTGACACACTGCGCCACCGAGCGTCTACCTAAAGCCGGCCCTGGGAAAGATCCTGGTCAAGATCCTGGAGATTTATTGCTATATTCGATATAGAGCCAGAGCAGCAAACGTAGTGCCCTCCAAATGTTTCTGGACTAGAGTTCCCATCATCCCAGACCATGGACCAGATTGGTTGATGCTGATGGGAATTATAATGGAACGCTCTGCAAAGGCTGCCCCTGGTATAGACAGCACCAAGTGTCTATACCATGTATCTGGAGTGGCTGGGGCTTCGGGAGAGGAGCCTATGACTATGAATATAGGAGATCCTGATCCTGCGATGGTCTTTCAAAGGAATGCAGTTTGGACATCACCCCAAACTTCTGAAAAGCCCCATAGAGGCCACTTGTACCTCCTGTAACAAAGCTCATTCTAATGTAACCTTGCAAACTGTAAACTTGCTCCTTTTGGATGTTCCCCATTGAGAAAGTTTGAACTTCAACTCATGAGCAGATGCTTTCAACTCATGAGCAGTTCCTCCACAGCACTTATGTCTTTCCTAGATTGAGTTGCACTTCTTTGGCTCTTTTCCCTCAAGCACTGCTTTGGCACTTCCACCATATCATCTGATGAAAAACAAGTAGAGTTGGGTTTCATGTGAGCCTTGGTGATACCTCATCCTGATTTCCTTAGATGACCTCACTCAATAGCTTCATAGTAGATGTTGAGCAGCAGGGCGATAAAATGGAACCCTGTGGGATCCCACAGCATAAATGTCTTGAGACCAGATGGAAGTCTTCCCTTGACCTTTTGGAACTAACCATTCAGGATTGCATGGGGGAAAGAATCACACTTATGCTATTTCCCTGATCCAGACTCTCATCCAGCCTAGATCCAGTCCCCTTTGCATGATCTCACCCTTCTCATGTGGTTCCTTCCTTCCCATGTTTTGAGAGGTGGGCAATACCATTTGTTTCATGGGGAAGCAGCTCCACTGATACTGCTGTTGTAAGAATAGTTAGGTTGTGATGATGATGGGTGAAGTGTTACTTGGCCGCAACCTACCGTATACCTTTGACCAAAGCTCTGTGCTAACTGATTCCAGGCTTTCGTGACTCTTCTAAAGATACATAAGTAATATTGCTCCATGAAATCCTAGAAGTACTTCATTTTCTCCATGATTTATCACCTCACCATCCCAGACACTTGTGGAGTGGAATGATCTGTTCTATATTAAGAGGGAAAGAGAGATATATTGCTTTAATTGTCAATAGAAGGAGTTTGCATTCCCATTTGTACTAGAGACATGATAATACATCACTGTCATATTATTTCTTAAAAGTGCTTTAAAATCACTTGGATAGCTTTATAACTGCTTAGTGTGTTGTAATGGGAGATTGCATGGGAGCGCAGGGAACCTACATTACTGGATGATGTTACAGCTTCTGGGCATAAATGCATGAGTATGCTTTGGTTTATAGAAATTCCTTCGAAATTATGCATGCCATTAAACAACTGATCAGTAGATCTTAGGAACAGATGCACCTAGCTACATTAGCTCTGACGAGCTAGTGTAATTTTGAATTTTAATTAAAAAACCAGATATTGGGGAGAACTTAGGCTAGATAGAGCATTCCAGAATATAACCTTGATGGGGTTCACTTGCTTAGTTTTGCATTTATACTTGCGATACATTCAGGGCCAGCCCTACCATTAGGTTGAAGGAGGCAACCACCCACCCTCTGGATTTGGTATGGCAGACTCCCAAAAGGAACCTCTAGCATTGTGTCTACCCAGGGGCGTAGGAAGGTGGTGGCGGTGCGCCCCGAGTGACGTGATCCCAGGGGCACCATCACCGCTGACTGCACTGCCCCGCCCCTAAAATGTGCGCCCCACCCCCAAACGCGCCCCATGTCACTGCGCATGGTGCACCCTGCCCCCAAATGCGTGCCCCGTCACTGGGAGCAGCGCACCTGCTCTCCGGCCCCGGTGGTGGAGCATGAAGCTCCGCCGCTGTATGTACCTGCCTTGTGGCTCGTTCTAATCTGACTGGTACATGTCAATCAATCTTTTACAAGTCTGGGGGAAATAGATGAGTCTATGGGCCAAATCAGATGTGGATATCAGGGAATTCATGATCAACCTTCATTTCTCTCTATATAGGTATGTAGGTTAATGCATCCCCCTTTCCTGTTTCTCTGATGAAAATCATATCACCTCTGAAAGTGCTGCTTGCCCCACTGGAGAAAACAGGAAGGTATGTTGGTGCCTCTCCCAACACAACAATCCCAAGCAGATGAGCTGTACAAATCTACAACAGGATCAGAACAGAACCAAACTAGCCAGACAACAGGAGAGGGAGAAAGACAATTGCTTGTTGTAGCATACGTGTTCATGCTACAAACAATCACAGCTTTCTAGGCATGATGAGTGTGCACAGAGAAGCTGACCTTCAGAATTTCAGACACCGAGTTAAGGCCAGTTTGAAAATTTGGCTCTGTCTGTTAACATTCCAACATGTTTTTCAAATCATGGAGCCATTTTTTTTTATGTATGTATATAAAAAACCCCTTTATCCAGCTTTGAATTCCCAAAATCTCAGCAGCTTCTTTGTGGTTTCTGATTGGAAGAGTTACAGAAAAAAATTAGAATCTTTATCGCAGAGGCAAAAATGAAACATTTTCAGAGGCGTGTCAAACTTAACTTCAGGAATTCATGGATGAAATCCCTTGTGAACATTTTGGGTGACAGCATCAACATCTCTGAACATCTGTCAGTCTGAAAAATGACAGCAAAGGCAATATTACATTTTTTTAAAGGAAATTCTTTCTTTAGATTATCTAAATTGCTATCCTGGGGTATTCGCTTGACACTTGGCTCATAAAAGGTAAAGGACCATTTGGAACTAATTTTGCAGAAGAGTTAAGGGGGAAATGGAACATTTTGAAGAACTGCATAGCATGAGTCTGGCCATTAAGAAGCAGGGAGAAACAAAAGGAGACGAGATAAGTTGAATATGACAACACATTCCATGTGGTCCTGACTGCTGCTTGGAATTTGCACGGATTTTTACATTTATTACTCATATTGCAGCATGGAGCTGTCTGCATTATTCTTTAATGGTAAGATGTTGGTACTTTCCAAATAATAACCTTGTTCATTATTTGGGGAAGTTAGCATAATTGATGGTTGTTCTCTACCATACATGCAAGTAGTCTTTCAAACTTTTCAGACAGAAGACCCCCACCTTTAACGCCAGGTTGCAATATGAGACCCTTTCATCTTTCTATCTTCTCCCTCTTTCCTCTACAATCTTCTAATTTTATCCTTAGAATTTCATTCAAATGTCTTTAACACCTACAAACTCTGGCATAATCCACCATAGATCAGGGAAGAAACCAGCTGAAGGTCACAATCCATCAGTTTGAGACCAAAGGTTTACAGAAGGGAAGGGAACCTACTTACTGTACTTCTGCCACCATCTCTGACCATTGGTCATGCTGGCTGGGGCTGGGGTCCAACACCACTCAGGCCACTTTTGCCATCCCTGGTTTACTATAATAGCTTGAAGCGTTGTTGGTTTTTGTTTGAAAAGTGTGCAGACTCTGCTTTCAAGGCTGAACTTGGTGAAGACGTGTGCATGCACACGAAAGCTCATACCAATGACAAACTTAGTTGGTCTCTAAGGTACTGCTGGAAGGAATTTTTTGTATTGATTTAGAGCAGTGTTTCCCAATGTTTTCCAACCATGGCCCCCTTCCGATCTTGTTTCCTTCCTGTGCCCCCCCCCCAGGTGTAGTCAAGGAGGGGCTGCCACCCATAAGTAAAAATCAATACAAATCAATAAATATTTGAGGTTCTTCCCCCCCCCAACAAAAGCCTGCCCCCTAACAAAAATCCTGGCTATGCCCATGCCTCTCCGTCCTACTGGTAGAAAAGTAGCTTATTTGAATGTTTTGTATGTAAATAGAACAGATTTTATTTATAATGTTTATAATTTATACAAAATACAATTGCATAAAATGATAGGAACAGAATGAAATATTGTTGAAGCAGAAAGACATAGACTCATGAAGTTGCAAGGGACCCCAAAGATCATCTTTCTAGTGCAACCCTCTGAAATGTAGGAAACTCAGCTAAAGCATTAGAAACCTCCAAGGAAGGAGAGCCCAGAACCTCCAGAGGGAGAACCATCTTTCTTCATGTGTTATAAAAAGTAAACAACACTTATTTGACTCATTATTTGACACAGAGGGAGGAAACCAACAGAAAAAGTCCAAAAGGTGCAGAGGGAGTTCTGTATATATGGGAGAATTTTAAAAAGCAAGTGGTCCTCACTGACCTGGTGCAAAAAGATTCCGTCATCTGGAGGAGCCCTGGCTGTCTAGATAAAACACATCCTTACCTGGGAGGAAGGCCCACTGAACTAGTGCGACTTACTTCTGAGTAGACAGTTATTTACTAGATGCAAGTCAGCAGCACCAGACAACCCCGCTTGACTATGCGCTGGGGGGGGAAAGAGAATTTCACCCCACACCTTGCAGAGCCAGGTCAACGTTGCCAATGGGCTCTGCACCCCTCGACAACATCCGAAGGCCCTGATCTACTAGGCGCTGCAGTGCCTTGCAGAGTCAAGCCCAGGCTACCACCACGCCCAGCACTGGCAGCAGCATCAAGCAGCTCTGGCTCGCCCAGTCCTGCCAATTGCCACCGCACCACCCCACTTACCTGATTCCACCCTTCACTTCTCACTTCCCTCTGTGCCCCTCTAGCCCCTTGGAATATGGCCCCCGGTTGGGAACCACTGATTTAGAGCAACATTCTTCTTGAAGTCAAAGAGGGATGCTTTGGCTCAATTTGATGCCTCTTGTACTATTCTGGAGGCTTTTTGGAAGATGATTGGCATTTCAAACCAGGGATCTCAGTAGCAGGACACAGGTGGCCATTGCAGCTTGCTAGGTAAAGCAGTTACTCTACTGTGCTACATCATCATCACCATGCATATACCTATTGCAGCTACAAATTCAGGAAGGATCAGGTAACTGGAGTCAATTGGGTTCTTTATGGTCTTAGAAAGATTCTACCTCAGGACTGACTCCTCAGACTGAGCCGCTTGTTGCTTATGAACATCCCATCCCAAATGCCCATCCCAACTTGATAACCTACCACTTCAAGACCTGCTGCTTTTGTTTTGCTTTATGTAAGCACTCATTAATTTTTTGAGACTGAGTGCTCTCTCTTTGGCGCTGAAGGATTGAAGCACATATCTAGCTGAATTCTTTTGAGGGCTTCAACCGAAGCAAATGTATAAATATGATTTATTTTTAGGCACTGCTGTTATTTTAATAGTGTTATGATTCTGTATAATTGGACATATTGATAATTATGTGCCATTTTCTTTTCTTTTTTTTCATTGTTGCGCTCTGCTGTGAGCAGTGGCAATAAACTTATAATGAATAAGCAAATTAGTTACCTTCACTGTTGCAAGTCTATCGCCCATTCCACCTATCATATGTCTCTAGGACAGGGGTGGCCAACTCCCAAGAGACGGCAATTTACTCACAGAGTTAAAGACTGACAGTGATTTATCCCCTTTTGGGGGGTTCAAGTCAAAGTTGTTGAGCTTTTCTTAGGAAGGAAATCCCTGTTTTGGGGGGTTCAGGTCAAAGTTGTTGAGCTTTTTTTAGGAAGGAGGAAGGCCTGGTTTTTAGAAGTTCAGGTCAGGGGTGTTAAGCTTTTTTAAGGAGGAGGAAAGCCCTGGTTTGGGGGGGTGCAGGGCAAAAATATAGAGCTTTTTTAGGGGAGCCAAACTTGTTGAGCTTCTCAGGGGGGAGCCAGCAATCTACCAGTGATCTACTGGTAGATCACGATGTACCTGTTGGACCTGCCTGCTCTAGGATAGTGCTGTATTGTCATTGAAACTAGAGGCAAAGAGGTTGATCATGCAAAGAGCCCTGCTAGGTCAGGCTGAAGACCCATCTTGTCTAGCATCGTTTCGCAGTTGCCAACCATATGCCTATGGGAAGTCTGATAAGGAACCAGATGCCTTAGGGGAAATTAAAAATGCAGTTGAGATATATCTCAGTTGGGCAGAAAACCACCAAGGCCTGTACAAGGTTTATTGTGCAGCTGCAATGTTGTCCCCTATCTTCATTTATTCTTAAAATGTGTTAATTGCTTTGCCAAGCAACTTGCTGCTAAAGATGGCTCACAATTTTAAGAAAAGGTAAATTTAAAAATACAAATGAATATAATGCTACATTTACAACTGCTAAGGGCAGTAAAAGGTCATATATCCCAAATGCCAAATAATCAAAATGTTTTTACCAGATGTCTGAAAGAATTAGCCAGGCCCCATTTATGGAGGGCGTTTCAACACTGAAGTGTCATAACAGTGAAAATTCAGTTCTGGGTCCTGCCTAGACTGTAGCTTCACATAAAGATGGAACTTGGGGAAGCCTTCTCTTTCATATGGTGTACTTTGTAAATAAGCCAGTACTCAGGTGTTTTCCCTCAAAGAGGTACAATGTGTCTATGGCTATGCACTTATGCAACACCCTAAAAAAGAGGACTAAAGAGGATAGGGCTATTGTATATGTAGAGCTGTATTTATTTAAAAAGAAATACAATGCGTCTTATTGCAATGGGGCAGACTCTGACAAGGTCACCTGTTTGCTTGCTCAGCCTGCTCTCCAGGAGCTAAGATAAGCAGCTTCAAGGCCTCTGCTGTCCCTTCTTATGGTTCATAGATGTTCATATAATTGTAGAATCGGAAGGGACCCCATGGGCCATCTAGTCCAATCCCCTGCAATGCAGGAATCCTGCACACAGCTGTCCCTGGGTGGGCTCAAACCACCAACCTTCTAGCCAGATGTACAGCCAGATGTACAGGCTCAGTGTTTGTTGTTTTTAAACCAGATAGGCCATCCAATAGAGGACTCCCTCAAACAGAGAACAGAAACCTGTTGCCTTTTGGACTACAGTTGTCTATTCACTGACCATTGACCTTGCTGGCTTGGCTGATGGGGCTTGGAGTTCAACAACATCTGAAGGACTACATGTTCTCAATTACTGAAACAAAGAACTGTCTTCTGATAGCCCTTCAAATGGAGCTGCAAAGTAGGGCATGTGGCTGTTTTGTCATACATTGGGCTGAGAGGAACCACTGGGAAGGCCCTTTATGAGTTCCAACCAAACGTTCATCAGATGTTGACAGCACTGAAAGAAAGGTCTCTCCCAAAGATCTTTAAACCCAACCAGGTTCATACGGGAGAACAGAGCCTTTCAGATAATCTGGAGCCAAGTTATGTCATCAGGCTTTGTAGATCACAGCCAGAACTACCCAGAAATGGACTGAAGCTGTTTTAACATGGGACTTGCATTCTCCCTATAGCCATCCCAAGTTAACAGACTCGCTGCCACATTCCGAACCAGCAGAAACTTCTGCATGCTCCTCAAAGGCAATTCCACACAGAACATGTCACAGTCATCCTAACAAGCTGCAATTTAAGGCAAATGTCACATCTGATATATAAATTTTTGCATGCATTTCTTTACATAGCCATAGATTTTTTTGTCTGGTAACCCTCTCCCAATCAAACATAGCATTACTATTTAAAAAAAGGTTTTCATAGAGACCATGCCACAGCAATGACAAGCAAGGTGCAGCTGGCACTTGGGTGGGTGGCAGCAATAGTGGATGGGCCACTAACCTGCCCCCTCTCCCAGTCCAGTGCCTGAGTCAAGGGACTCACCTTACCTAATGGGAGAGCCGGCATCTACATAAGGCCCCTGCAGGGTTTCATTGTGGGAGCTTCAGGAAAGCATATCCATTGAAGGCTGCAATCAGTCAGCTGGAAGTAAGTTCCAATGTCCAAATGGGACTTCATTCTGAAGTGGGATGTTTTAGGATCGCACTGGGTAACTTAAGCTTCCTTTTAGACAGGATTTATTTTTATTTTTTTTGCAGGGGCAGCATCATACTGGGCATGACTAAATTCCCTGGGACTGTTTTCTCAAACCTTGTCCATACAAACCTTGACCTTGTTGGGTCCATCCACGTTTTGCCTCCCTATATTTTGCCCTCTCCTTTATTCATTTCTTTTTAACATCTTTAAGTCTCAAGCAATAATACTAGAGTTCCAAAGCTAGACATGATGCAGTTTCCCCTGAACTGTAGGTCTTATGTTTGACTTCTCCCCCATGTAATCAAGCTCCTCTCTGTATGAAGAACAGTGTGTTTGGCAGGAGCTACCACCTCCCTGACATGTAAAGCTTTCTATGTCAGTTCCTCCCTCCTCCGCATCCTCTTTGGGTTGGTGTTTAAAGATGGGATTCTGGCACCTACAATCTGAAGTGAAATGGTTCAAGAAAAGCTCTTCTGTTTGATTCTACTGTATGTGTAGATCAGCTGGGGGGTGGGGAAGAGAATGGAAATGATAGCTTCTTTAGGCATAGTAAGGAAAACCTGAAACTCCATTTTCTATAACCAGTGAATGATAGCAGGTATGAATGATTGCTGCAACACCAAGAAAATATTAGCTATCATATTTTGATAACCTGGGTGAGTCAAACTGTTGGGATCCTTTTCCGATAAGCAGCCTGGCTGACTGCAGCCCCCACTGTTTTAGGGCTTACTTATTCACAGGAATTTCAAAGTGAAATAAAGAAAGGGTAGCTTCTCTTTCCGAGAGATCTTAAAATATGCTTCGAGTCTCCCCAAAGCAAACATTTTAAAAGCAAAATTATGGAACCTCTTTTGGAAAAATTATATCAATCTATTTCTTTTTCCATGTGATTTCATAGAGCCAGAGCCCCTCTTGGGGTCCCGAAGCAAACCTGACCACATTTTTCCAGGCTGACATCATCTGTTTCACTCACACTTTCACATCCTGCATTAAACCTCCTGCATGCACATCAACAAGTCAGGATTGTAAAAGGAGTGTAACTGGGGAACTGTTTTTGGGTGATATTTGATAGGAGCAATTGTGTGCACTGCTGTTTTAGAGTAACTGTGGCTATAGTCTACTATGTCAACAAAAGTCACTTTTGCCATATGGAAACCTAATTATGTCAGGATGATCTGTTCCAAAACACTTTGGAGAAATTCAAGTCATTTAAACAAAAAGTAAATCAGTTCTTTTCTTTTCTTTTTTTGAAAAAGCATTTGAGAATCAACCTTCCTTAAATAACAGTGTTCATATTTCAGAGTTAGAACTTACAGTTAACAGATTTGAGAATAATAAAAAAGGACTTTTTAGTTATTTTTAGGTGGTTGAGAATTTATTAGGTGAGAAGAAAACATAGATATTTCCCCGCAGTCCTTCAGTATAAGTTTAATCTTACTTTCATTTAAGGCACTGAGTAAAATTCTGGCTCTGTGGATATGAATGGCAAAATGCTCCTTGCCTCCCCACTTCAGTGTCAATAGTATTTTAAATAATAAACAACAACTGTCCTGCAAAGACCCACACATTAAAGCACATTCAAAGCATATAACCTCCCCTGAGGGAATGGAGTTTACCCCTCACAGAGCAACAGTTGCCAGCAGCCTTTACAATCTACAGTCCTCAGGATTCTTTGGGGGAAGCCATGTGCAATGAATGTGCTTTAAATGTATGGTGTTAATGTGACTGATGATATTTTGGTCTCCTGCACATGTTTGGCCCCATTAATGGGAATTCCTTTTCATGAGCCCCATTGAGGTACAGTAAAACTGCATACGGACAGTTCTCATGCATTTCAGTAGGGTCCTTGCCCAGCAGAAGTTCTGCATCACACTTAAATATAGTGCTGCAATGACAATTTTAACGGGAAGAGCCCAATATGTGATGCTCACACACAATCCCCTGAGCACCAACCAGAAAAGTTAAGGAAGTCCTGGGCATTCCAGAGCATGCTCAGTTCACTTGGGTCATTGGCCAGGCCTCTGGTCTTCATTGTAGGACTCTATCCTACAAGATGTGTGACACAATCCAGTGGTTATACAAAACAGGGAAAGTTGGCATGTAGGAAGCTGCCTTATACAGAGGCTGACTATTGATTCCTCTAGCTCAGTGACTGACAGAAGCTTTCCAGATTCTCTGAAGATGCCATGGACTGAACCTTTGGCCTTCTCTGTGTAAAGCTCTAACCCTGACCTACTGCCCCTCCCCCAACTAATGCACCCCCTCCCCCCAAGAAACAGAAAGGTGGATAGTGGTAAATACAAGCTACTGTGCAGGGAAGCCTGGCCATTACTGATCTCATTGAGGAATTATATGGCCAGAGGCCATCAATACTTGCATAGAAGGGGTGCCAGCAGTTGTCATTTGTTATACAATAGAAATTCTGCTGAAATTCTCTCTTCAATACGACTGTTAAAGGTGCAGGCGCTTTGGTAGCATTCAGTTCTAGTCCTATTCAAAGAAGACCTATTGAAGTAGACCTACATAACTAAATTAGGTTCATTATTTACATTGTGTCTACTCTGAGTAGGATGTAGTTGTATACAACTCGCTGTCATGTTTGGCATTTGAGAAGCCCCCAGAAAAGCTGTCAAATCACCCCAGGGGGTTCCTGGATCAGAGCTTGAAACCACTTTGCACTATGTGATTTACATACATTTTAAAACACCAGTTCTGGTATTTGACCTGCATCCCAAACAGGAGGCAAAATGGAAAGTCAGAGGAAGGAAAAGAAATGTCTTGCCAGTGCATCCCCTTCTGCGGCAGTTACGTCCCAATGATATGATGCTGTCTTGCTGCTCCTTCTGCACGCTGGTTGCTCCAAGCAGTGAGTCACTTCTGTGGTTTGGCAGTTGCTTCCTGGTTTGTCCGCAGGCTGCCATCTGGAGAGAGTGGCGGTGACATAGTGGCTTGAGCATGTGCTTTTTGCGTTGTGGCTCCAGTTCTCTGGAATTCTCTTCCCTTCGAAGTGAAGCACGCTCCAACATTGTCATGTTTATGTCGTCCGTTAAAAACTTTTCTTTTCTCCCCAATTAGCCTATTTTATTTCTGCAGCTTTTCATTTGTGTTGGTGTGTATGTCTTAAGACTGTTTTATGATCTGCATTATCTTTCATGTTCTGTTTTCGTTCTCCACTCAGGTATTCTCTGAATATAGAGCTATTTGTAAATTCAGAAACAAACAAAAAAATGTGTGGGAAGGGACCCCAACATTATAAATTTGCCAGTAAAAAATCCTAACTCAGTTTATATACCATTATGAGTTTGGGGAAGTAAGTTCTGTACAGAGACCCTTCTAATCCCTGGATCCAGCAAGTGTTGACATCTAATCAAGGCTTCTAATTCTTGGAATAGCCAGGTTATGCTCTTAGTGATGTGTAAGGAGAACAAAGGGAGAGGCTTCATGGGAGATGGCAAATGGATGGGACAGATAGTGAAAAGGACAAAAGCCAAAGTTGAGAGCTGAGATTATTATTTTTTTAGGCAGTGAAGTGACTTAGAAGGAAAGCAGCAAGCTGGGGCGAGAGCCAGAGCAACATTTGAGAGCAGTGTTGGATTTCTGTTTGAATTCAAGGCTGCAGCTATGGGAGAAACAAGGGTCTCTTGGGGTGTTGATGCTGTGAGCCCCTCCATCGTAGGCTCAGGTTGTATATATGCGTAAATAAACCATATATCATAAAGACACCACAGTCTCTGCTGTGCTACATTCCCAAAGGAAACATACACGCCTAGAACCCCTGGAATATTGCACCGTTTGGAGATTGGAGTGGTGTGTGTTAGCTACTGTAACAGCACCCTGTCTGTTCCCAAAACTATTGCATCACTTCAAGTGGTCCTTTGGGCTTGGATGCTATATCAGCTGTGATTCCTTTGCCAGTAGCTGATGTTATGTGAAGCCCATTCACTCCCATGTTGTTTGGCTTCCTTTCCCCACTGCCCCCCCCCTTCCAGTGTTTTGTGATGCTTCCAAGAAATTATTTGGGACTAGTTTTTTTTTTACCCTATTTTTCTTTTCACAAGCAATCTATGTCTGGACATGGAGCTGGAAGCTTTTGCAGACATCATTTGAGCTTCCCAGCGCTTGGCTTACACAGAATCTTGCATTTTATAACCAGATCCAGAACAGAAGCAGATACTCCATAAATCACTTTAATGGCCAAGCTGCACATTTTAACTATTTATTTTTAGTCTTGCTTGCTCTGGGATGAGAAAACTTTGAAAGTGTATGGCACTGTCACACCTATGTATCCTGCCAAGCGGATCCGCCCCCTTGTTCTTAAAAGTTGATGTCATACAAAAACTGGCCATTTTTAGCAGTAAGGCTGAGAAAAAGTGTATTCATCTCCAGCCCTCTTAAAATTCCAACCATCTACGAGTTTTATACATCCTGTAAGTGTAGACAGAGGCTGAGAAGAGGGGCATTTTCACCTGATCCAATACCCCTTCAAGCCCAGCCCACGGGGGGGTGGTTGGGTTGAAGCCCAAATATCCCCCCTCCCCCTAACCCCAGAGGGGTCTATAAGAGACTGCATAGGGAGTCTGGGTAAAAAAGAGGTCAGTCAGGGCTCCTGCACCTTTTGATATGTGGACGAGGGAATTTTAGTAGGTGTAGCTTGTCATGCAAGCTAAACTGTCTAAAATCCCCTCTTCTGCACAACTATTAAAGGTGCGGGAACCCAAGACTACCTTTTTCTATCCACCTGCAATAGGTAAGGGTTATGAAAGATCTCGATGCATGTGAGTGGAAGTCTTTCCACAGCCCTCTGGGATCTGTATGTTCACACGATTACAATCAGTGTAATAAAACTAGGAATGTTAAAATATTTTCCTATCGATTAACTGGAGGCAGGCACACCCTGGGAATATTTATTGAGAGGCATGTCTAAATATTAATAAGCATCCTAAATCATAATGTAATGTATAATTGTCTTTCTATTTGCATTCCAGATAATGCCGGTGAGGAGAATCCCATGCAAAGCCAATGCACCATCTGGATCCTTTTTTGCACGGGACAATACAGCAAATTTCTTATCCTGGTGCAGAGATGTGGGAGTAGACGATACTTGCCTATTTGAATCGGAAGGTTTGGGTATGTGTCAACTGCCGCACATCACAATTTCCATTGTACTTATATCGAAGTGTCAGTCATGTCCCTAGTGATTACACTGGGGGCGGAATCAAATCAAGCTGTCTTTGAAATCATGATGCAACATTGTGTCACTTTTTTAACAGAATGTTCTAGGTCATAGCTGCTTATTTGTTTTAAAATACTGCAATCAAAATATTACAGATACTGCCTTCTATTAAATGTGGTATTACTCTGAGTTGTGATGAAAACGAAGGATGTTTAACAGAATTTCAAGAGAAAAGCCTGTTCTAGTTTAATTTTGACCACAGTCAGTTAATTCTGCGCTGCAATTATGGACACAAACCTTGTGACAGTCAGTTTCACCTCACACAATTGAACTTTTGTCCTGAAGGAATACAGAACACCCTGTGCCATATTGATGGCTGCAGGTCACAGATATTTTGATGTCGATAGTCACTAATTGGGATATTAGGGAGCAAGCATAACTCCACGCTGTAACTGAATGAAGGGCCTTAGGCAATGCTTAGGCTGTTCAAAACCTCCTGGCATGCTAGCAGAGAGCTCCACCTGTGGTAATGCACAGCAAATGACAGCAGGAGATGTTGGGTGTGGAATGGATGAACCAGATCAATTACTCCTTTGTTTCCCTGACAAAACAGCACAACTTTATTTCAGCCCTGGAGCTGGTGTAGTTAATTCCCTTCAGCTACTGTGAGTTGGTAGGAAAGAAGAGAGGAATTGAGTGCCCAGACCTCCTGCCTTATCCTCAGTGAATCTGCACAGTGGGTATGACAGCTGGGCCATAAGCAGATCTCTTTTCCTCTTTGTCCAGGAGCTGGACTGAAGAGGAATGGTGGGGGCTGCCCCCCTTTCTCCTGAACCTTCCTGAGAACAGGAGGACAGTATAGATTTAGAACAGTGGTTTGCAGAAGGGCATCGTTCAGAGGCTGCAGAGGGGAGAGGCTGGGAAATATTGGAAGAGGAATAGCAGGAAGAAGGAACACCATGGCAGAGACAGCTGACAGACTCAGTGTCTTTGGAAAGCGTTCCTGACCCCACCTCTCCCAGGACCAGGCGAGCATTGAGGGTAGAAGGCTCAGAGGCAGAAAGTTCAGATTAGCTGACGGAGGGGTGACATAGAATAGGAGAGATGGGGTGGGTGGGACTTTACTTGGAACAACATTATTATCTAGGGGATACTGCATTCCTTCGTCTCTTGCTGTGAATATTGAATAAATTAATTGGTAAGAACTTTTATTGTCTATCTGCTTATTGCAAGCACCCCCAAACTCAGCCCTCCAGATGTTTAGGGACTACAACTCCCATCATCCTTAGCTAATAGGACCAGTGGTCAGGGGTGATGGGAATTGTAGTCCTAAAACATCTGGAGGGCCGAGTTTGGGGGTGCCTGGCTTATTGGCTGTCACAGTGGGAGGGATCATATTCCCAGAAGCCTGACAGTAGCTACTGTAGAACTGGGAAGATGTCTAATTCTGCAGGACAGGACCTCAGTTGGATCACACATAACGTTTTACTTGTATATTCAGAATCAGCATTTTATGAATGCATGAAGGAATAACTAAATGCTGAAACAATGGTCTATAGAATACTGGAACTATGCATGGTTCTTGGTCTTTCAGTTGCTGGCTCTTGAAAAAGGAATTCTATCTACATATAGTAGTTCAATTAAGTATGCTTATTGGATCATTGTTATTGGCATCATTATGATATCCTCCAAATATTTCTGTATACTTAGGATGTGACTTTGTCAGCTAATTGTATGATTACTGTTCTCTTATTAAGCATATAAAAATAAATACACTCTGGAGTGCAAGAGAAATGTAAAAGGACATGTTGCTGCATCATACCAGACCCAGTCACTATACATTTCAACAACAGCCAGAATTCTGTATGCCCAAGCATGGGGAAAATGATTAAGCAAGTAGATTGGTTCTGAGATCCCACTCCCCCTGTTTTTCAGAAAAATCTTAAAACAATGGAATATTATAAAATTTACAGTGATGTTAAATGGCAAAGAAAGACTAGTAGATGGGATTAGTAACCCAAAATGGCAATAGGGAATTCGGAGTGTTAGGAAGTGGTGTGGATTATATGTTGACATTGAGGATTAGTAAAAGAATAGTAATAGTATCCTGCTGTTAGGACATGAATAAGGATAAAATATTGGAAGCAGACAAAAGCCATAGGAAAAGAGACATGCTTGATTTCTGCAGGAATCCAAGGTTGTGGCTATGGGAGAAGCAAGATCCTCTTGGGATGTTAATGCTGCGAAGCCCCTCCATCCTAGGCTCAGATTGTATGTGTAAATAAACCCTATATCATAAAGACATCACAACCTCTGCTGCCCCTCATTGTGAGGAAACCGAACCCTGGGGTAAGCTAGGCTCCTGGAACCTCTGGAATCTTGCACTGCTTGGAGATTGGGGTACAGTGCAACAATATTTTCCTGTGGAGGGAAAAAAGAAGAACTAATAACTCCAGTAAGCTAATTCTTATTTTAATTTCATATTTAGGCCAAAAACAAGTCCCAAGTGAACTAATAATTAAGCAGCAACACCAAAATCACTACAGCTCTGTAATAACTGCACTTTATTGCTTTGCAGTGTGCACTTAAAACTGTTTAAATGAAAGAGGGACGGTATTACTGCTGGAATGGATCCAAAGTTGCCTTGCGTGAGTGAGTGGAAATGCACCTTTACTCACACAAAGCTTCGCTGACTTCACTCCCCATCCCATCCCACACAGCTGTCCAACGCTATTGAGGAAGGTTCTCCCAACGGTCAAGAGGAGACTTTGGTGATGTTTCCAAAGGTCCGCAGTGGGGAGGGAAAAAGGGGCAGGAAAGCCATGTTACATGAGTGGAACTCTGCCCATACTTACCCAGATCCACCCCTTTATTTCCCCCGATAGCATTCATGATCAATTTGCTTTCATGAAAATTGTACCATACTACTTAAACAACTCTAATGCCAACCCAGACCCTGGATTCATCAGCTGAGGCCCTTCTGTGTGTGCTTCTTTTGAGGGAAGTGTGGATGGTGGTGATATGAGAATGAGCCTTTTCAGTAGTGGCTCCCCTGCCCAGGAATGTGCCATCACTATCAACTCTTAGGCAATAAGCAAAAAGGTTTCTTTTTATCTGGGCTTTCATCCTTTAATTTGGAGGATATTTGTACAGTAGTCTCTTTTGAACTGTGGGATGTGTATCAACATGTTATTTCTTTTGTGCTGGTTTTATAATGTTTTTGATCTTTGTGGCGTTGTGGGTTAAACCACAGAGCCTAGGGCTTGCTGATCGGAAGGCCGGCAGTTCAATTTCCCCCGATGGGCTGAGCTCCCGTTGTTCGGTCCCAGCTCCTGCCAACCTAGCAGTTCGAAAGCACATCAAAGTGCAAGTAGATAAATAGGTACCACTCAGACGGGAAGGTAAATGGTGTTTCTGTGCGCTGCTCCTCTGGTTTGCCAGAAGTGGCTTAGTCATGTACGCCGGCTTCCTCGGTCAATAAAGCGAGCTGAGTGCTGCAACCCCAGAGTCGTCCGCGACTGGACCTAATGGTCAGGGGTCCCTTTAACTTTACTTTTACTGTTTTGCCAATAATTCTAAGTTACTTTTGGGGACAAAACAACCAATAACTGCAAATAATAATAGTATGTGTGTTGTGTAGAGTTTTCAATCAATCAATAACCTTTATTAGGCATGACAAGTTCAGGAGCTTCAGAACAAAATTATGGATAAAACATTCACGTTATAGACTTCATGAAATAAAATACATATTAATTAAATTAATATTTTAAAACAATATAGTAGAGTTTTACATATAGCTCTTTGCTACATTCGGGAATTGTTTTGTTTTGAAGTCTTGTGGTTGTTTCCACAAAATGTAATCCTTCTTCACAAACAATTACTGCTTTTGTTGTTGTTGCTGCTGCTACTGTTAATATAATTATTTCATCATTTTTTATACCAAAGTGCCTTACAGGATAAAAACTGAAATAGCAAACAAGTTACAAATCAAATATAAGAACAGGACATAAAATGCTCATCCAAATAAGAAATAAAGTCTAGCCACTCTACTTTTAGCCACCAAGAAATAAAGGTGAAGGATTAAATAGTGAGATACAGAAGCTTGGAAAATGACTTTCCAGATTACACACTGACCTTTTTGCTGGCTGATTCACCTAGAGAACTGAAGCAGAGTATGAGATGGACAGTTTATTTTTATCTTGACCACCTCTGCCTCCAAGAAGCAACAATTTCAGCAAAGTCATAATCTTAATAATATAATTTTTCCTCCTTTCATGCTTATGAGAAATCTCTTTTGATACAAAATTTAGGACAACCTTTTGCCTCAAGATTGCCTTTCAGCCGTAGATGAAGAGAATCAATTGTTTGGTTGGACTTGGAATCAAATAAAAAGTGAAAAGCTGTTGTGATGGGAGACAAGTCTGCTGGAGCACTAAATGAACTCACTGTGCGATCATCAAGAGACTTCTGTTTTCCACTGCTCAAAAGGTTTTTCAGTGTGTGCAGCTCTTATCTGGATTGCAACTGATCTGTTTGCCTCCCTTTTCGACATTCTTTTCCTTGCATTTTTAATATGAGAGAAGATTGTGCTATCTTCATTCTGTCCTTGGCTTCTAATCTTACTCATCACCATCATTACGTGATAATTATTAATGTATTTTATTACATCCATTCCAGGCATTTATATACCACCCAAGTAAACATGTCCTCCACTCAAAAATCAAAATCAGTCAAATATCTACAGCTAATTAACAGTTTTTAAAAAGCTCGTTTTGTGTGTGTGTTGGCATGAGGCATTATGACTAGACCACTCCAGCAAAACAATGTTAATGTGATGATATCCTTTTTAATATGAATGACAGATTCAAGCCACCGTTCCCAGCGACCATCCTTTGTGACATATGTGTCGAGAGGTCTGCCAGTTGGATGGCCCCTTGCTCTGCTCTGGTCAAAGCCATGATGATGAAGTTAGCACAGCTACTTGCTCAAGTAACGACTTGCACAAGTTTTTTGAGAAAAAGAAATATTACCGCTTTGGGTGCTGGGTGTGTGTTTGTGTGTGAATGTGGGGACAGTTTTTCCTCAACCGACTACAGTGGAACCTCGGTTTATGAACACCTCGGTTTACGAATTTTCAGTTTACGAACGCCGTGGACCCATCTGGAACGGATTAATTCACTTTCCATTACTTTCAATGGGAAAGTTCGCTTCAGTTTATGAATGCTTCAGTTTATGAACAGACTTCCGGAACCAATTACACCCATGCTTCGGGTTAAGTACGCTTCAGGTTGAGTACTCCGTGGACCCGCCTGGAACGGATTAATCCACTTTCCATTACTTTCAATGGGAAAGTTCGCTTCAGTTTATGAACGCTTCAGTTTATGAACAGACTTCCGGAACCAATTGTGTTCATAAACTGAGGTACCACTGTACTTGCACTGGTGTTGCGCAGCTACATGTTTAGATAGCCTGTGCCACACACATCATCACACTTATGGTGATGATGCAGGCAATGTGTGTCAGGGCTTTCCCACCACTACGCAACTCTGGAAATCCACCTCAGTTACAAAGCTGGCCTACCTGAACTTCTGCCCCCTGCCCCCCAGCAGCTACCTAGATAACATAGTACTCAGGACTGAACCTCATGGATAAGTTACCTTCTTATGGCTACTGCTTTCTTTTCCAGCCTGCAAACTGCCAGCAAGGCACCCCTTGCTCTGTGCAATTTTTTTTAAAAAAACAACAACAACCCGCCAGCACATGATTTCAGTTATCAATTGCCATTTGCTCCGATTGAGCACTTGTTGTTTAGTCGTTTAGTCGTGTCCGACTCTTCGTGATTGAGCACTCAAGAGTGGTTTTCCCAGGGGGAGAGTGACAGAACAGGAGGATGTGTGGATAAACCAAATGGCAGGGTGGGACCTATAGTCAACCCCTCATAATCTTGCTGGGTCTTTCACACAGCAAAAAAATGAGGTAGAACGTGTTTCAACACACAACATTTTGAAACCCTTTCCTTGCCTAGCAAGTCAGGGCAAGGGTGTGATGGGAAACTAATTGGAATTCATTCCCTGAAATTAATTAAATTATATTTTGATTGAATACCTTTAGAAATGGAAGAATAACCAGTTTTCTTCCATTTCCCCATGCTTTCCCACTAAATACTTGTTAAAGGGAGGACTTGTTATCCCTTTTGGTGCTAGTGCAATTTAAACGAAGAAGAATGGCAATAATTGTAATTAGAAACCTTTCTATTCGTCCCTGCTAGGCAATGTACTTCCCACACATGCAGCAAAAAAAAAAAAAAAAAAAGACAGTGAAGGATGAAATGAAATGTGAAAGACTCTTTTCAATAGTGCTGTGAAATATGTCCACACATGACATACCTGAAATTCTGGTATTTGCAATGCCTTATGAAAGACTTTTGTATCCTTGTGACTTTATAGTTCTGACAACGTGGCAGTTGCCAGGGCAACTCAGCTTTTTCATGATTAGTAAGACAAATAGGTATGAAAAATCAGTGTAAATTGTGAAGGGCATAGCAAATGTTTGTTCTCTCTCCCTTCTTTGGCCGAGTGCTTGTTGAGCACCTTGGTGCACCTGATTTTTGATGTTTGCTTTCCCCTATATTTTCTTTTTTCTTTCTTTCTTTTGTTGTCGTTTAGTCGTTTAGTCGTGTCCGACTCTTCGTGACCTCATGGATCATAGCACGCCAGGCACTCCTGTCTTGCACTGCCTCCCGTAGTTTGGTCAAACTCATGTTCGTAGCTTCGAGAACACTGTCCAACCATCTTGTCCTCTGTCGTCCCCTTCTCCTAGTGCCCTCAATCTTTCCCAACATCAGGGTCTTTTCCAAGGATTCTTCTCTTCTCATGAGGTGGCCAAAGTATTGGAGCCTCAGCTTCACGATCTGTCCTTCCAGGGAGCACTCAGGGCTGATTTCCTTAAGAATGGATAGGTTTGATCTTCTTGCAGTCCATGGGACTCTCAAGAGTCTCCTCCAGCACCATAATTCAAAAGCATCAATTCTTCGGCGATCAGCCTTCTTTATGGTCCAGCTCTCACTCCCATACATCACTACTGTGAAAACCATAACTTTAACTATACTGACCTTTGTCGGCAAGGTGATGTCTCTGCTTTTTAAGATGCTGTCTAGGTTTGTCATTGCTTTTCTCCCAAGAAGCAGACGGCTTTTAATTTCGTGACTGCTGTCACCATCTGCAGTGATCAAGGAGCCCAAGAAGGTAAAATCTCTCACTGCCTCCATTTCTTCCCTTTCTATTTGCCAGGAGGTGATAGGACCAGTGGCCATGATCTTGGTTTTTTTGATGTTGAGCTTCAGACCATATTTTGCGCTCTCCTCTTTCACCCTCATTAAAAGGTTCTTTAATTCCTCCTCACTTTCTGCCATCAAGGTTGTGTCATCTGCATATCTGAGGTTGTTGATATTTCTTCCGGCAATCTTAATTCCGGCTTGGGATTCATCTAGTCCAGCCTTTCGCATGATGAATTCTGCATATAAGTTAAATAAGCAGGGAGACAATATACAACCTTGTCGTACTCCTTTCCCAATTTTGAACCACTTTTTATACATATATAAAAACAATATCCAGTCCCTGCTGCTTTGGAAACTAAACACGAATGTTCCATTTCCCTTCCTGTTTTGACTTCTCTGTAAAAGACTTTCACCTTCTGGTTTATTTTTATTTTTTTATTGTAAAGGCATCACAAAGAGGTGTCTTCACGACATTGAACATTAGAATTTCATAAATACATAAAGCGGTTCCACCATGAGAGGGGCAGGACCAGCAGTTTAAAAGAGCAATAGCAAAAATGGTGAGGAAGGAAGGCAACTGCACTTCGCAGGCCAAAGCGTTCCATAATGTGGGTGAAGACGCTGAGAAGGCCCTGAACACACAAAGCTGGGGTTGACAATTCAACCCATGAGGTAGATGCAGACCAGTTAGCAACGTGACAGTTGTGGGACAGCCCAGTTGTTACCGCAATGGCAGCTCCACCCACAATCTGCCCTGTCCCTGATTTGGCATCAGTGGGGCGACGACTACCTGTGGATGAACCCAGTCTGGTATTCTATTTTATCACAGATTGGTAGGCCTATGTGACTTTATGTTAGCAACAGGGGATTTGGCAAACCAGCTCAATGTAGTTCCCAGTTAGAGTTATATGCCCTTAGAAAATAATCCCTTTCAGAAGATGCAACCAGAAGAATGTACCTCTAGAGCAGTTCTAGGGTTGTTTACATTGTGAGAGACACAGTCAATTTGCTTTCAGAAGTTCTTTCTTTGGAGGTTGTTCATTTGTGTTTATTTTCACTGGAAGAAGGTATTTTCGATTCACTCCTTTGCTCAGTACATGGGGTTATTGTCGGGTCACACTAGGAACGCTGCCTGTTGTGTAATGAGTCAGAGATGAATCAGGATTCCTTTTTATCCAGGGTGCTTTTTAATTTGAGTTGCACCTTGAGTGTATAAAGCAAGTCAAGTTTGAAGCAAGTTCAAGAGGTACCTTGGGAAGAGTGATAACACAAACAAGCTCTGTGAACCGGGTCAGTTTTCTTGTGGGTGTTGTAAATGTGCTGCTTACAGGCCTCTCTGTCTGGAAACAGGCCTTGCAGCATTTGATTTTCATTATGTTGAAAAAAACCTCTAGTTCACATTATTTTAAAACATTATGGCGTGCCCTGTGGGACTTCTGATTTGCTTCCTTTGACAGCAACCCCCTCCCATGTTTTTGAAACCCCTCTCAGGTTTTTTTTTTTTTAATGCTTGCCATGGTATCTGGGAAGCTTCTCTTTCAGAAACACAAGTACCAAGCCCCCTTGGGGACAAAGCACTAGTCACACATTTTTTGGGGGGACACTCCATTACATTTCTTTTTTTCTGTGAAAGAAATTGTGTCCTCCCTCAAAGAGGGCATGTGTTGCGGTGCAAACTGGCAACTGAACCCTGTGTTGTGGGTGGGTTCGATTGGATAGCCACGACACCCGATTGGTAGGTCCCTTGATGCTGGGCTGAATCAGGCCAATGGAACGCTATCCAAACCGTTCAAGGGACCTATATATGCCCATGCACGTGACTCAGAGCTTCCTCTTTTGGTCAGTGCATCGGAACATCAGCAACATGTCCACTGCTAGCCAAAAGAGAGAACGATCTTCAACGCTTACAGTGAATCTGTTTCCTTTATTCCCTTAATTTCCTTTCTCCTTTAGTCATTTCCTCCATAGTTAATTCCCCACCTTGCCTTCCCTTGTTTTCCCGCTTTTTTTCCCTCAAGGGGCTTTGGACCCTTGAGCCGGAGCTCGCTGCTGCCTTGCTTGCCGGACGGCTGCGTTTACAAGCTTGCTCCGCTTTTCCTGACCTGCGGCTGTAGCTTCGGGGTTCGAATTTGCTCACTACTCAGACATCATGGAGAGTCCCCTCTCCTGGTGGCTGCATCATTTTGGTGTCAAGGGGCTGTGGGGAATTTCGCCAGGCTTGGGAACCCCCCCTTCTTTCTTGCGCCAACACGTCCACCATGAGCGGGACAGTTATCCGTCACCCGGGCATTATCTATCACAATGTGTCCCTTTACAGGCTTGGTGGGGTTCATCTGTCTGTGTCTGGGAATGATTTATGGCTGACCTCCGTGTCACTGGGGTTACGGGATTGGTTACAGGTGTGAGTGGTTGGCGGAGAGCGGATAGGCTCTAATTCAGGTGATAGGGATGGGGGAACACTTTCGCCATCCCTATGTGAAGGGTATTCCATTAAAGGAATGCAGGGACTCAATGGTATGGTCAACCCTGTGAGGGGTTGTGCCCGTGCCTGAGTCCAACTGGGTGGTGGACGTAGCATGTCCCTATCCAGGTGTTCACCCTAGGCTGACCTATGCTGGTGCCCTGGGTCAGTGCTACCTGCAACGGTGCAGGGAGCTAGTCAAACCAGAGTGTTGAATAGTGGGAAAGATGGACGAAGGACATGGCTCTGTTAGATTCACAGCTCTTTATTACAGCAGTTAGAACTGCTCCTTGAGTCTGACTCTCTGCAGCCCAGCTGACTGCTTTATATAATACTAAGTAACTTGTAACAGTAACAACTTCC
Organism: Zootoca vivipara; assembly: GCF_963506605.1. Lineage (NCBI taxonomy): Eukaryota > Metazoa > Chordata > Lepidosauria > Squamata > Lacertidae > Zootoca > Zootoca vivipara. The sequence continues at coordinate 60,448,305 of NC_083276.1, forward strand.
AACTAACTAACCAATCAGTGAGCGACAGTCCTCAGTCCTTCATTTACATACTGGTGGCCCTGAGTGAGAACTGCAGCCAATCCTAATACATAACACAGAGCCTATGCAACAACTCACCTGATGTAATCAATAAAGTTGTGGCCTAAATTCTGCCAAAAACCAAACCAAAAATTTGAGTCTTGTCTGAATTTATTTATAGGGTGAGGTTTAAAGGTCTAAACACGCAAATAAGCAAAATGTGCTATTGCTCTTCTGTGATGTGGGACAGAACTGAAGTTCTGTGTCCTGGGATAGTTTATTGGTTCATTGCATTTGCAAACTTACTTTACTTATATTGGATGGGGCTCTTCCACTTCACAAAGAGGCCTACCCCACCTGTGGAAGTTTTCTGTTGATATTTGCCCAATACAGATGTGTACTTATTGAAAATACCCCAAGGTTTATATATGTGGTTGTGAATGCAATGTTGTGGCAGCGGGAGGCCCCATTAGCTAAAGTGGTACCTCAGGTTAAGAACAGTTCCAGGTTAAGAACAGACCTCCAGAATGAATTAAGTTCTTAACCCAAGGTACCACTGCAGTAAATATTAGAGGTGTGCAACTGCTTTGGGCACAGTCTGAATAACACGGAGGACTGAGGTGATTTTACCCTTTCTGGAACTGAATTGCAATGTAAACAAAACACTCCAAGTTGGATCAGTTGGCTCCTCACAAAGCCTTGTACCTTTCTGTCTCTCTGTTTATCTATACTCTCTTTCTCCTGTTTTTCTGTGTGTCTATTTTTCTACTCTAGGTCCTTGAGCTTTGCAAGAAGAGAAACTGTCAACATGCTGATTTGGAGCACTGAAGAGCTCTCAGTGCTTCTTTGTTGGTGTCAAAGCAGAGGACTTTTTTTAAAAAAAGTTAAAAGCTTAATTCAACTTTAAAAAATGGGCACAGAGTTGCTTAAGGGGGAGGGGGATCCTCTGGAGCTCTTCAGCATGTAAGGGCAGCCCCACCTTGAATTGTCTTACTATGGATTATATTATATAGGAAAATGAATCCCTTTTGTTTCCACTACAAAGGCCTCTGGACCTCCAATTGGCCCATTCCTAGGATCCCCCAGTGAATTATTTCAGGGGGAAGCAGAGGAAAATGCCCTGGAGGTAGAAGAGGGGAAATGTGTAAAGTCCATTATCAGCAAAGTGCATTATGCTCCTTCATGGGAGGCAAACCAGACATGAAGGGCAACAGAGACTTATTGGCAGGCCTGTCACGATCCTGCTTTGGTTAGAAAGCCATGCATCTCATTCTGTGCTCCATACCTTGCCTCCTTATCTCTTGGTGAACCTGGTCTTCTGGCTTGCCCATTGCCTCACACCCCGCCCAAGATGATAAGACGTTTGACACACCAAAAGTCCTTAGTATAACCTAAGTGGCAGATAGATCAATGACTGGGTCTTCTGAACAATTCTGAAGTCCATTATGGGGCTTTTCCTGAGTATCTTCCCATTTTTTCCTTAAAGGGATGCTAATCCAATCTTTAACATGGACACCTCAGTAGTTTCTGATGACTCAAATGTGAGTCAGACATCTGATCCAGTGCCTAAGTGAATAATGCAAAATTCTAACAGTAGTCTACATTCTTAAAATAGTTCTCCATGGACTGCTTCATGCAGCCAAAACTCCAGGTAACCACAATAGGAGTGTTTTGACAGAGGACAAATGGGTGTTTGCCTTCCTCACTGTATTATTGAGATCTTCTGAGCTATTCATTTTCGATGAATATGACTGTCCTATATTATTGAATGGTTATAGGATCTGGAAGCCATGAACACGCTTCACCTCTTTCTTCAAAGACTCCACGCAGCAAGAAAAGGGTTTGCCTTCAGTTATGCTAGCATGCTAATATGTGTGGTTTGTTTTTTGGAGTGTTTTGACATACACGGTATATCTTTCCACCCTCAGTGCTTGTGACACTAGCGTACATACACTTATGCATTTATATGACATACATAGGTGTGTGACTGACTTATTTTGATGCAACACATGTTCTTAAAACTTAATCAGCTTTAATCTTTAAAGCAAGCCACTAAGTGGTCTTTCGTTTTAGCAATAAAATGTGGGAGGAAATAAAACAGTATTCAGTTTGGTATACATTAACTGTTAAATTAACTCCTTTTTGACCCATAAAACCCACCAGCAACATATGGTGACCGACTGTGGGCCTGATTTTCCACAGTACCTGGGAGTGACTATGTGTGGTTTATAGGTTTTCTTTGACTTATGAATCACATGTTTGCAGCAGTATATTATATTCACCCTTTGTTTGGATACTCTGGAATTTTCTGCATATTCAACTTCTTGATTTATATTGCTTTAAAAATTAAAGATACTGGATAACTATATTTACATTATTCTTTTATGTCCTAAGAGACAAAGGCCCCAATCCAGCTGAAGGCGTTTCTGATTGAGGCTGCAGTCTATACCCATATACATGGGCAAGTCTCATTGAACTGAATGGGCCATACTGAGGCCAACTGAACAAGTTAGTTGTGTAGCATAAGTTCCACTGCTGTTATGATTCAGTTGGAATAAAGTGAAAAATACATGTGAATTTTTCGGACTATTTGACTGACTACATCCCACTGCCCGTTGCATCAGGAAAAGTTTTTTCCTCTCTGTCTGTTCCCCCCCCCCCCAGTTTGTTTAAAATATCCACATTTTTGTATGTGATTTGTCACTTTGAAGATTTTAAAAGCATTTTTGTATCATTCTGTTATTGCATCAATAGTATTATTTTTGACAAAGGTTGTGCAGTTATGAAAATCAATCTTTTAAAAAAAGTTCTACGATTCTTACTATGCTCACTCCTACTTTCAGAGAAAACTAGACAATCTGTCGGGGTCAGATATCTGTGTTTAGTAATTCTCACTAGATGATCTCTCTCAAATCCACATAGAAGCTGGTAATTTAGATTTCTATTTAGTAGTGAAATAATGGAGACTGAATCACAGTAAGCGAGAAGCAATATAAAAATGAGGAGTGTTAAAGGTGAGGACCTGGAATAGCACACAGTGAAAGAAGGGTTAGGTTGCCATATCATTGGCAGTAGAAGATTGCCACACAATTTTACTGACGTTGGGGGTGTAGTGGGTGGAAGAAAGGGCTCAGTGCATGAAATTTTTAGAAAAATTTCATTTGTAGCAACTCCATTAACATTAGCAATGTGTGTAGGATGAGCGAGGATCAATTAAGTATTGGTAAAGATTGGGGAAATATCAACTTCAGAAATATGATTTGGGAGTAGAAAAACTACACAAAGTATCCTCTATTTCAGTGTTTTTCAACCTTTTTTGGGCAAAGGCACACTTGTTTCATGAAAAAAATCATGAGGCACACCACCATTAGAAAATGTTAAAAAAATTAACTCTGTGCCTATATTGACTATATATAAAGTAATTCTCCCACGGCACACCAGGCAACATCTCGCGGCACACTAGTGTGCCGCGGAACAGTGGTTGAAAAACACTGCTCTATTTGCTGCCTTCTTTATTTTCTATCTTCTGGGTTGTATCTTAGACTTAGAAACACTGCCCCCCCCCCAACGTCTTCGCCTCCCTTTCCTCCTTCGCAAACAGCTCTGCAAGTTCTTCTCTGACTCACATTATCCGACCAATCCATTCTGAACAACCTTAGCAAAACCTTTTCCTTTATTGCCACACAGTTTCCCCCAAGTGCATTCTGATCCTTCCTCCTGTTGACACGTCCAGATAATATAGATTCCTGAAGAAATACAGGCAGGAAAGGAAACTTTATTTTCTGCCTAGCATACTGACGCTAGGTGAAAGTGCAACCAGGAGGAGTTGTAGCAGCAGTAGTAGGTAATCCATAGCTGCCAAGTTTTCCCTTTTCTCACGAGGAAGCCTATTCAGCATAAGGGAGTTTCCCTTTAAAAAAGGGAGAACTTGGCAGCTATGAGGTAATCTTCTTCTCCAACACCACTATATAACGAAGCTTAGGACTATATTTAGAAGAGGCCATGTTTATGACAACGATTGCTCCAGGGGTTTGCTTGAAATGTATTCCACAGAACCTGCCTATCAGTGAGTGTTAAAACTTTTACGGATAAAAATGTCACAGTTGGAATTTGCAATGTGTGCAAGCAGTCCAATGACTTGTAATGCATACAGTACTATGTTAGTCGTACCTGATTACTGTGTATTAGGATAAAGGATATTGATTGAGTTATAGCAGAGATGGGAGTTCTATGGTCTTCCAGATATTGTTGGACTTCACTTCCCAATAGTCCCAGCTAGAATGACCAATGGACAAGGATAATACCACTTGTAGTCCAGAAACATCTGGAGTGTCACAGCTCCCCATCCCTGATTTACAGAACACCTTGGATTATTAAAAGCAGTGTGTATTCTATATCTGTAGTGGCCAACCTTCTTTACAACTAGGCAAACAATAACATGATACTGTTATTGCACACTATAGTACATGTGCAGCCCTTTATGCTTTGGCATGTTTTTAACCACTAGTTCACTTGCCTGGAGAGCAGGCAGCAACATAGTACTGAAAAGAGGCAAAAAGGAGTGTTATACACAGCTGCCATAGCCAAGCTTTGGGGCTTACCTACTGCTCTCCGAGAGAGCGGCAAATTCCAGCTGGCACCATTGCTGCATGCTAAACATCCATGTTCACACACACCTTTCTGAACATGTTAGTTTCCTTTTGTTTATTTGTAAAAAGAATTATCCTGCTTAATATAACCCCCCCCCAAAAAAAAACCCACCCCTCTAAGTGTCTTACATGAAAACAATAACAATTCGTCAGCATTCAATAAATTATCCTAAAAGCTAGATAAAATTCAGTGGGTGGGGTAAGTAAATTCTGTGGAGTAATATTATTATGAATATGCCATGAATCAGATTGATTTTACTACAAATTCTATGTTTATTTGGACTAATTCAAATGGCTCAGTCCCATGGATTTCAAAGGGACTAGCATAGGCATTAACTAAATGACTCATACGAAATGGTTAATGCAGACTGATTCTTGGGGAGAAATTATTGTAGGCCGTAAGTGTACACCAGCTGCACCAGTGTGCATGCGAGGGGGTGGGTCGCCATCTAAAATATGATGAACTCTTAAGAAGATGCAGGCTTTGAGTAGTGTGTCCCATGTAACTCCCTCATTACATTAGCGTTGGCATTAGTATGGAACCAATAGCAGTGCTATAGACCCATGATGATGTTGGCAAATGCATGTGCAAACAGCAATTCTGTTTCCAGAAAAGAATTCAGTTACACTCTGCAGCACTTATTGTATCATTTAGAACTCCTCCCTCCAAGTTTCACATGCATACCCCTGTCGGTACTGACCTCAGGAATGCTAGCAATTTTGCTTTTAACGTATCAGCATACTCTTATCACTTCACCAGATACTTGGTATTTTTAAATAGTTGGTTAGTGCCTGCATTGTCTCTCATGCTCTAACAATGATTTCACTCTCTCACATTCTTCGTCATGAAATGCATGAAATGTGTCTGGAATATGTGAACCAGCTGCACAGCAGCACATTCCTTTTCATCAGAGAAGCAAAGCTCTGGCAGAAACTGTCTCTCGCCTGTTCAGTTGTCTCATCATTCTGCACTATGTCATGTCTTCAAATGCGGCATCATTAAAATAAATTAATAGGACACGTCTGGATATCTCACAACAAGTTTCAAAACTTTGTGGTTTCTTGTGGTGTGATTGCTCCAGCGTATCAAATCTTGTGGAGTTCAAACCGTGGAGGACTATACCTATGGATGAACTCTTACTTTAGTAGATTTAACCACACAAGTAAGCATATCTAATTTTTTAGAATAAATCCCCCCATTTGTACCTGACCATTGTGGGATGGGAGCCACTTGATTTCAGCATGGTCGTGCGTCACACCACAGAAGAAACACGGTTGTTTGATATGGCACACCACACCCTTTGAGAACCACTGCATTACACACTAATAATGTGTGAAGGGACTATAGGTGTGTGTGTGTGTGTGTGTGTGTGTGTGTGTGTGTGTGTGTGTATTTCCCCCTTGCTAGAGCATTTTGGTCAGACAATGCAGTGGAGATATGAAATATTTTTTATATATTGCTGTCTGATGATTGTTAAAGTATTGCTTTTCAAATATTGTCAATTAGCTCCATCGATGAAGAAGTTAATAATGACTCTTTCCCTTGAAATCTGAATTTGGTGAATTACCTGAAGGATATACATGCAACCAGTTGTGCATATTTCAAATGATTACTAGCATGTCATATGAAGTCCAGATTTTCTCTCATTATTGGGTTCCCCCAAGTGTAGGATGATGATGATGCTAATAATAATAATAATAATAATAATAATAATAATAATAATAATGTCCTTAGAACACCAATTTATTCTCCATAGACCCCTAAAGCACCTCTAAGATGATAATATATCAGCTACTTGTACAAGTTGTTGATTAAGAGTTGTACCCAATGCCAGTCCTACGCAGACTAGACCCATTCATTTCATTGGGTCTATTTTACATATAAATAAACTAAATTGGCAAAAAAATTATTCATTCAATACATCCTATCTTTAATATGCTTCCTTTCTAGTTGAGTGCCCCCAATATGTTTTTAAAATGGCCTGTATTTGGTCAACCATAAATCTGAGATAAGGATACTCTGGGGAAATCTGTGGCCATCCAGATGTTGTTGGACTTCCATCATTCCTGCCTATTGGTCATGCTGTCTGGGACTGATGAAAGTTGAGTTCAACAACATCTGGAGGGACACAGGTTTACCATTCTTCCTGTAAGCATTTCTTGCGGATATGCTAGGATTGTTTGTTTCATGCAGATGCTAGCTTTACTTTTTTATTTGAGTGAATATTAGATAAAGAGATTGCCCCCATGCTTCTAGCAACAGACCAAAATTCTACTGTCTCATTCAGTTTAACACGCAGTACCCAAAAATGTATATATCATCAAATAAATATTATTTGGATTCAAGAAAAAACAATTCTGCTGAGTGCCCCAGATATCTATTGATGTTCAACAACAAGTTTAGGTTGCATGTGGAAAGAAACATTGCCTGTTCAGAATATTTTTTCTCATTATTATCTTTGATGCAATAAAAATAAATAAATGGGGTGTCAATTCTGCTAATCCCACCCTGCCTCAAAATCTTTTATTATATTAACTCATTCTGAAAATATAGCTTATAACAGCCTTTCTTTTGTCTTAAAAACATCTTTAAGGAATCACCATTTTTTACTTTAAAGAATCTTAATAATATGATTTTATGTATTAGCTAAGCCATTGGACTGCATTCCTACACCCATTTATCTAGGAATGATCCTAATTAATCTCAGTTGAATTCAGTTTCGAGTAGAAATGTCTAGGATTGCACTGATAATCATCTGCATAAATTTGCATAAGAAATAAACCATAGGGACCATATCCGCAGCTCCCCTGGTGCAGCAGATTTCTGTGTGTGCAACTGAACTTCCTTTCCCTCTCCTGTCCCCAACGAGCACTCACACTCTTCTGGAGAAGAAGGGGGGCACATGAAGAGAAAAGGGAAATTATGCACATTGAGCCTTAGATACAACTCTAGGGCTGGAGGCAAGAAAGAGGACTTTCTAGGTGAAACACCCATGTGTCTCATCAAGTGTCTTCTTAAAAGAACCACTCTCACCTCTGTACGAGAGTAGAACTACTTCTAAGATAGCAGCAACATAGCCATTCTTTATTTGATTGTGTTTCTGTGTCAAGAGTTCAGGGCCGGGGCCTTGAGGTTCCGGACCAGCAAACAGACTGGTACATTACTCAGATACATAAAACATCTCTTTTGTAAGTACTTTCTGTCTCTTCTTATTTTTTTCAGTCCTCCACAAGCAGCCCAGAGAAGTGTGCCTTTGTTTGCTCGAACTTGGACGGATTGCTGCAAGGTAGGCAGAAGTATTTGAGGAACTGAGCAATATTTGCATTTTCGACAGCAGCAGCAGCTATTGAGAAAATGATGGCTTCAGCAAATTTATATTGGCCACGATCAAGACAGATGTCCACCCGAGGCTGCACAGGAGCTTATTGTGGACAGTTGTTCAAGCAAAAACAATCAAGCCTCCTTTAATATGGTTGTCTGCCATCTTTAAACCAAGGCAAGGAAACCAGTATGAAAACAAATTAAAATTAGAGCAGGTCTTTCCAAACCAGATTATTTTTTATTCAAGCTGAAACATTTAATAACTGATGCTGTTTTTGCTATATAACTGAGTCAAGTTCTCATTCCATTGGGATGATTGGGCTGCTGTTGATGTGTAAATAGTAACAAGATGATGATGATGTTGTTGATGATGATATATTTGGGTCATCTGAAATAATGGATCAGTCATTGTTTGTGACCAGCCAATGTCCTTACCACTCTACTAAGTCATCTGGCACATATAAGAGAACTCAGGGGACAGGAAAGCCCTATCCCTCATTTCATTCTCTGAGAATCATGCTGCTTCTGAGAGTCTTGAAAGCATGGCATGAAGTGAAATACTGGCACCCAAGTTCCCTTGTGCATAAAAGGTGGTTTACAAAATAGCATTGTGCTATCAGCCATTGAAAGCAACGAAGAACTGACTGATCTAATTGCGTGAGATGAGTAGATGGATTTTGCGTTGTCAGTTCGACGTCAAAATTACATTTCCTTTTAGTGCTTCTCCCATATACAATCATGTGTGGATTTAGTTCTACCAAGTTAAAGGAGCTGGAAAAAGTTTGTGTTTTGTTTCTGAGAAGGAAGGATTGTGGCTGGACAGCGGGGGAAACATTTAAATCCATCTACTCTGGAGTATGAAAAATGTGGTAGGTCAGATTGTGTAAAGATGCAGGGGGGGGAAGTATCTGCATTCCTTAAAAGAGCACAAGAGCTACATCTGATGAGTAAGGTTGCATGCAGGTGTAGAGCCAGGGCCCAGTGGGAACTGAGTGATTTACAGCCTGTCAGCATCTGCAGACAGACAGGAAGTCAATGGATTATATATATAGGTGTTTGCGCCAGCCTGGGCTGATATTTCATTAAACAGAAGGGACCAGCTAGCAGCTACTACAACCCAGTATGATTTCACTTGTCGGTTTCTCTATTTTTCCCCTCAAGGGTCAAAAAACATGTTCATAAAATTTGAACCATAGTGGTAGCAATCCTCTCTGCGCATTGAGTCTTTTGTTTTTATACCATGGGAGGTTTCTCATGTCCCAGCAGAACGTATCTATTTTCATTGTTTGAGTAGTTTATTAAAAAAAAATTGGGCAATGGGGGTATAATTTTAAAATGTAAGAGATAGAGTGCTAGTTTTGGACAAGAGGACCCAGGCCTAATCACGTCACTATTTTACAGCTTAGTATCAGAGGGTTGTAGCTAAGGTTATAAAATGCTATGTTTTCTCCATCATATTGGAACATAGGAAGCTGCCTTATACTGAATCAAACCATTGTTCCATCTAGCTCAGTATTGTCTGCACTGACTGGCAGTGGCTCTCTAGGATTTCAGGCAGGGGTCTTTTTCCAGTCCTACCTGAGGATTGAACTTCCACATGCAAAACTGAGCTATAGCCATTCTCCTGTTGATCAAAAAAGAACATTCCCTTCTTGTGCCCCCTTTCCCCCTTTTGTTTATGATTCTGGGCACTCAATCAGAGAAAGAACTGTAGCTCAGAAAGAGAAAACATGTTTTGACTGCAGAAGACCCAGAACTCAATCTGTAGCATATCCATTAAGCATTAAGCAGCAGGGAAAGACCTCTGCCTGAGTGTGGACAACCAAGGCTCTGCCGGTCACAGTAGGCAATGCTGGGCTAGAAGGACAAGTAGCTGGTACAAGGCAGCTTCTACAAATGGAGCTACAGGTGTCCGTTGAATTTTCTGCATTTCCCTTTAACTGCTCATGCACATGAGATGAGGAGACTCCCATGAAGAATCTGTTTCCCCCCCCCTTTCTTTGCCTCCAGAATATCTTTTTCTACTGCTGCTGTAAGTTTTCACTGGTTTTCCATAAAATAGGAGACTGTCTAAAAGAGAACCTGCTTCTGTGGTGTGGTAGCCTGCTAGCTTTATTCAAATGTAATATAATCAAAAGCTGTAAAAAAAAATGCTAGTCAGAAAGACTAGCCAGTGTGGTATACAGGGTGGACTAGGGCAGGTACCCCCAAACTGCAGCCCTCCAGATGTTTTGGCCTACAACTCCGATGATCCCTAGCTAACAGGATCAGTGGTCAAGGATGATGGGAATTGTAGTCCAAAACATCTGGAGGGCCGAGTTTGGGGATGCCTGGACTAGGGCCTGGGAGAACCAGAGCTCAAATCTCCACTCAGCCATGAAGGCGCAGTCACTGTCTCTTAGCCTAATTTACCTCAGGGTGTTGTGCTGATAATATGGAGAGCAGGGAGGACCATGTATGTCACCTTGAGCCACCAACATTTCTTCAATGAAAATAGGGACGTCCCATTCCATAAGGATAATTTTACTATTTATACCCCACACATGCTATTGGCTTGCCCTAGCACTCTGGGCAGCTTCCAACATATATAATAACATAATAAAACATTAAACTTTTTTTAAAAAAAAATTCCCTATATGGGATTACTTTCAGACGGCTCGGGGTTGGATAACTCCATACCCTCCAATGAAAATAGGGACACCCTAAGGAAAAGCGGGACATTCTGGGGTCAAATCAGAAACCGGGATGGCTTCTCTGAATCAGGGGCGTCCCTGGAAAATAAGGACACTTGGAGGGTCTATTAGAGCAAAGAGCGTGCTCCAAGAGTGTTGCTCGGCTCTAATACTGGAGGTAGGGTAAAGCGTGAAATCAAATACTGTTATAATGATTTTAGTTTTTTTACACTTTTCATAAGGCAATGTAACTACTATTTGTAACCTGTTGGAACTGGTTTTGTAAGCACTGGTAACCTTCTGCATTCAAAGGTTTGGCGTAGAGCCTCCTGGATTAATAAAACTGGAGAAAGAGATTGAGCAAGAAGAAACACTTTCGACCCCTCTTCCGTCCCCCTCCCCGTCCCCCTCAAAGTCGCCTGGCAAAAAGAGCACAGGGAAACTTCTGGATGACGCGGTAAGTGTGCATCAGCAGGCCTCATGCAACACACCTTTCTCGACAGGTGACGGGCAGGGAGTCTCCCTCTCCCACTCTTGGTAAGGTATAGCGATGCACTGGATAAAAGAAGGGTAACCATTAACTATCCTCTGTTTGAAGTAACGTCTGCTCTTCAAGAAGTTAGTTAATAGCACTTGTTATGGAGTGGTTTACTGAGAGCTAGTCTGGAAAGGTTACGGTGCCAACTCCCCATCTATTAGTTTTTAAAAATAATTTTTATTGAATTTTCAAATTATAACAACAAATTTTCCACAAATCTTAATTGAATAATTTATATTTCCATATTTCTCCCCTCCCCCCTATTTGGCTTCCCCCGTATTTCTATATTGATTTATTAAATAAATTCAATACCCTGCTGATTTTGCCTCTTACTGTATATAGTTGTGAAAGTTTAGTCAAAACCTGCCAATGAGTCCAAATCTTTATACTGTCTTTTTATATAGTTTATAAATGGTTACCACTCTTTTTTGAAATCAATGTTGTCTCTTTCATGTATCCTCTCTGTCAGCTTAGCCAGTTCCGCGTTGTCCATAAGCTTAGCTTGCCATTCTTCCTTTGTTGCCATTTTCTCTGTTTTCCCTACTTGTGCTAATAAAATTCTTGCTGCTGTTGTTGCATACATAAACAATCTCCAATTTCCCTCTCTTATATCATGACCTGACATTCCAAGCAGGAAAGATTCTGGTTTTTTAACAAAGGTTTTCCCCCCAACTTTTTTCCAATTCATTATATATCTTTGGTGGGAATGCAAGAAGGTTAAAGAATATTGGGAAATGATATATAACCAACTCCCCATCTAAATGGCACTATGGATTTTGAACTGGGATTCTTTGGAGCAAGTCACAGCCAGTACAGTAATTTCTATTCCTCACTTACATACTTCACTAAGGAAATTCAAATTCTATGTGCAACATGTTATGCAGAAAAGTAGCATTTGTGTAATTTTGCGTGCTTTTGATATATATATGGTTTGTAGTTTATTTTGTGCAAGGATATACGGCAAGGTAAGCAATGGTATTTGGAGAAAATGGTGAGGAAAGAAAAATAAAGCAAGTGAAAATGAAGAACCAGTTCAGCAGAGAAATAATATGGGATGAGGGACAGAAAACATGACTAAAAGCCTTTTTATAATAGCTTAAAGTGCACAGATGTTCTACCATGTGAATACTGAAGCCTGTGAAAGATACACCATGCAATGGGTTGTATCTGGCTGAATCATTCTCAAAGTAGACTTGTTGAAATGAGTGGCCTCAAGCTGGCCATGTTTAACTTAATTCTGATAGATTTTTGTGGGCCTAGTCCATGAGTATGAATCAGCTGAATAAACCCTCTGGGTGGAATTCAATGTCACACCTTTCCAATCGTTTTGTCTGTGCAAGCGTTCCAGCTTGCCAGATGATACAAATCCCCCCTCCTGCCATGTGCTGTTCAGGCAGCTTTCCCAACTCTGCCAGAGCCAATTTCAGGAGGTATGTGGGGGCTTTGGGGAAGGAGGGGTTCTGCTGATGCGGCTGGTTAGATGAATCTCCCCACCCCAAATCTCTGAACAGTGAGGGGATCCGTGGGTTCCAGGTTTAGTTTCCTTGGAATGAAGGTCATCAGAGACTATGGTGTCTTTAGGATATATTTACACAACCTGAGCATAAGATGGAGGGAGCATAGCATTAATACCCCAAAAGATCTTGCTCAGGCATCCCCAAACTGCGGCCCTCCAGATGTTTTGGCCTACAACTCCCATGATCCCTAGCTAACAGGACAAGTGTTTGGGGAAGATGGGAATTGTAGTCCAAAACATCTGGAGGGCCGAAGTTTGGGGATGCCGGATCTTGCTTTTCCACCAGTCACAGTTTTGTATGTAGCACAAAGCAAATATGTCTCTGTGTCTAGCTTCCAACCTGCTTTCTCCCTAGATCACCCACCCACTCTTGCAGTTGTTCCTCTCTACCTAGCAGCTAGGTGTGGGAGTGAAGGCCCATCCATTTTTTCCATGGCACAGAGCAATTTCTTTGGTTACGTTAATCATGGTGCTTAACTAGTTAGTCGCAACCATTGCCTAAGGAAAGGGACTGGTTTGGCAAAGATCCACAGATCCGGGAACCCAAGAATTGGAAAGGACTCTGAGAATCCCTCAGACTGACCATTCAGACTGATAACAATACTGATATATGCTTAAAACACATACACATACACACATTGCTGTAAGGCAGTGCAATTACATGCCAGTGTGTGAACACTTGAAGGTGGACCAACCGGAAGACTAAATGTCACAGGTATTGTGATATAAGAGCAGGGAGGTGAGGAGAAAGGAAGGTCGCAGAGCAACTTTAAAGGTAAAGAGAAGGAGCCTGGATCTGGGAACAGAGGAAGGCTTAAGAAGGGGGTTTAAGAAGGGGCATTACATGATAAGATCAGATCCATATTATGAATGTGACTGGCTGCGGCTTCAAAGTCCCAAGCAAATATCTTTCCAACCCTGCTACCTCAAATGCTTTTAACTGGAGATGCTGAGGATGATTGAACCTGAGACTTTATGACTGCAGTTCATTGGTGCATTTAACCTATGCAGTAACATTCACTTTTCACTCTTTATGGAAAAATTACAACGGACCTGAATAGGAACAACCAAGGGTTAAACAGGAAAGTAAAAAATGTACTCTAAAAAAGCACTTGTTGCTATGGCAACTCCTATATCACATGGTGGATGTGCCACCTGGGAGTTACAAAGCGCTCCTTGAAAGCCCCTGTGCCACTCCTGAGCTACAATGAACAGATGGAATTTGGTGTATTTAACAGTGCTTGTGAAATGTAATTTGCTGAAATGCAAACTTGGTTAGGTTTAGCATCCCTCCCTCCCCTTCCTGGTTCTTTAACTCCTCAAAGTCTTTCACTGTGGCTGCCAGAGAAGCACTGAGACAAAGCATAGAAGAGGTGACCGCAATTCCTGTGGGTGAAGAAAAAAGGAGAAAAAAGAGCTTATGAAGTCTGATTTAAGTGACCCCCTTTAATTTACAGAATATCAGCAAAACGCAAACACAAAACTATTTTATAAATTCCAACAAAGATGTCTCTGGTGTAAATTAACATAGGTGAAAATTTTACAGCAGCCTCTACATGCTTCAGGCACAAAGTTACAGCAAGACTGAATCCCAACCTCCAAAAGGCATCTTCTTTCTAGATTTCCTCACAGTAATATTGCTGTGGGTTTGGGGAAATAACAATGACAAGAGCAGAGTGAAAGTCTTCATGCTTTGTTTGGTTTTTACTTTCTGTTGCTCTTCTAAGGCAAAATAGCAATAGGCAAGCGGGAAAAATCCTCAAGAATTGTTTTGATGCTGCTACAATAGTGGGTGAGAGAGCCCCCCCCCCCCCCGCTTCTCCGTCAAAGACCCTCCAGCATGTAGCAGATCTTTGTTGGAAAACTGATCATGCAGAGACTCAGTTCATGTGTTTTCCATCCTTTTGAGGCTAGTGAAATTAGGAGGACTTGGGAATAGGAATGATTGGAGGCTCTGGTTGGCAATGGAAGCTATTTGAACAGAAGGAGGGGCTCATGCAATCATGCAATGCCATTTCCCTTTGAAAAAATGTTGGATTCATATGTCCAGTTTAGTATCATCAAGAAATTCATCAGGTTGATTAGCTGAAGACTGAAGAACACGTGCCCCCATTTCAGTGTCTGCTGTCTTAAGACTTTGTACGATGAATGTGCACATGTGTCCATTTTAAGTACTAGGTCTGGAACAATTTTCTTCATTGCTTGGATGTAATGGGGAGGGGAACCAGGCTCAAATTTTCAAGTGTTGAAAGTTCTTTGTTCAGACCATTAGAAGGAATCCAACATAGCACTGTCTGCATGGCATCCAGAGTGGTCATGGGCCCCACTTTACAGAGGATATTCCTCTATTTTGAAAGGTTGCCAGAGGACAATTCTATAATTGAAGGTGTCTTCTATTTAATGGCCATCCAGTCCAAAACTTAATTAAAGGCAAGAAACCAAAAGAAGGGAGAGCAGGAGACTTGAACTTGCCCACCAACCCGGTCAGCAGACTGAGCAGGCACACCTGTGACTGATGCTTTCCCTACTAAGAGATGCAGTCTATTTCAGTTTTTTTTAGAAAGGTATAGTAAATATTTCTGAATTTGTGTCTATAAACAAAAATGCCTTTTGCAAACTGGTGTCCTCATTTTGGGCAATGCACAACTGGCCACCCAATGTTCTGAACTCTCAATATCCTAGAACAGCCCACCTGCCTCCCATTTCTGGTTCAATCTAACAGAAAGAAAGAGCTACTAAGTCTTCTTTTAAAACATAAACTCCCATTTTGGTGACAAGACAAATACCTTCACACTTGAAGAGCCCAAAGTCAGTGAAAGCCGTCGGTGTTTAAAGCGAAGTCATGAATGACATCATGCACTACAGCTGAGTAACCAGACTTCAGCTAGGTAATGAAACTTATTAAATTTCGGTCTGAAAATCCCTGCAGGGAGTGGCAAACAGGACTAAGCAAAAGACATGCAGCAAATGGGTCAGTCCAGTAAGAATTGACATGTGCTTTGCTGCTCTACCTCTTGAGATATGACTGGCCCCAACTCTGATGCTAGTGGAAGACCTACTTATCCCAGCAGACATTTATGGTGATCTAATTATCAGGCAGGTTTTTTTTTTTTACTGTTTTGCTGCTACCAAATTGGTTGTGATTTTTGGCTTGTGAGTTTATGTGTTTTCCTTTTAAATTTTCATGATTGTATCCCACCCTGATATTGATGGGTAGTAGGTTAAAATATGTTGAATAAATAATAATAATTGTCAAGCACTCTTCATACATGCACAGTATTTTGATATTACAGGAAGGATAAACACTTTTCCCGAACACACAGAATTTCTATAATCTTTTGGAAAGCTATTAAAATATACAAGATAACATCATAATGTGACTTATTTGCTTGTAAACTTCACAGAGACATATGGTTGGCAATTGTCTGAGGCAAGATGCTGAACTAAGTAGCCTTTCGTCTGACCAGAAAGGCTTTCCTATGATCTGTGATGTTATAAATAACCCTTTCTAAGAAAATGTAAAAGTCAATCTTTCACCAGTAGTTATGCTAACAGCATCTTTCCTCTGCTCTCAGTCTCGCTTCACAGACTGTTGGCTTCTGAACTAGATCTCCAAAGGTCTCTGGGGTGGATGAAATCTTTAGAAAGTGTGCCTTGCATTTTGCTTCATTTGACACCAACACATTAGGTCAACTTTCCTCCTAGAGAACTACATTGTGTGGAAATTACTTTATGTGTGCACTTGTCAGTGTTAAGGTTAGATATAAAATAGCAGTAATACCTGAATGTCAAATTAGAGTTCACTCAACCAGATCTGCTCTTTGGCAGTGATGCCTGTGCTTCTTGCATTTCACCAACAAGTTCAAGATGTACTAAATGTTAATGCACCTTAACCGTATCTCTTATACCCTGTTTCCCCAAAAATAAGACATACCCATAAAATAAGCTGTAGCAGGATTTCTAAGCATTTGCGCAATATAAGCCATACCCCGAAAATAAACCATAGTGATAGGTGCAGTACTGGAGGGCACCAAGGAAGAGGCAAGGCTGGATGCGTAATAAAAAATAAGGCATCCCCTGAAAATAAGCCATAGTCTGTCTTCTTGAGAAAAAATAAATATAAGTGTCTTATTTTCAGGGAAACATGGTAGTAGTGGTTCCCAAAATGGATTGGTATGGGTGGATCACCAGACCAGCTTTCACAGGTAAAATGCAATGCAAATGAATCATTTGAGCAGTAAATGGAGAATACAATTAGCAGCTTTCATTCTCACTTCTGATTTACATATATATTAGGTTTATATTTAGCAAACACTTTATTTAAATATGGGTTTATATCAAAACATCTTTGATTTAGGCCACTCCAATACTTTCATTAAATTATTTTAAACATGATGCTGGCCACATGAAAAACACTTTCCCATGCTATATTATCCAGATCTGGCTTTCTATGTACATTAAGTTGCCATTCTACATGTGCTGCATTACTACACCAGCATAGGACTCATCATAGGAAGAATGCAACATAAAAGGATAACTTAAGCAGTAAAGGGAGAATTCAGTTAGCAGTTTTCCCTCGCACACATCACCACACCATCATCGGGCCCATCGCTTCCACCATTCCCTGACATGCTGCTACAGTATGTAAGGACAGCAACTCAATTTAAACTCGGCAAGCACTTTCCCCATGATGGTATCACATTCAGATTGTTTCTTTCACAACAACCGAGGAGCATAAAATGAGTAGAGCTCATAGACTGTGTCCATTATCAGCATTAATACTGCAGGGTACAGTGGCACACCCACAGCACCCCTTGGGAGAAGAACCTAGCAGTTTGCATGTATTAGTAGCAACAAGGTTATACAAGTCGAAGTTCAGGGTTTCCCAGACTGTAGGCTGGAACTTCATTGAGGTTACTCCACAGCGGAATGAGGCCTGGAGTCTCTGACTGCTGCTTGCTGAGTAACCTCAGAGTGAAGGTGATATGGTGGAAGAAGAAGCTGTGGTTAGGTGATTGCCTCCTATTGCGGCAGCCCTCTGTTATTGGAAATGATGGGTGTAAGTTTTTTGTAAGTATGGATTGAGTGAGGGAATGAAGCAGGTGGATTTAATTAAGAGCATCAGTGGAGTCTGGTGCTCACTGAAACCGGTAAGGAGGAAGCAGAGGAGGACTTAGGGGCGCGCGACCGGTTTCAGTTCACTAGGCACCGAGCCTCATGGGTGCTGCAAGAGATGCTGCAATTATGGTTTAGAATGGAGCACAGGAGGTTGGGGGAAGGTGCTGGATTTTGGGTGTTGCTCAGCATGCTTCTGAAATTTGAGCCCCCAATGTCTGCCACTGGAGGAAGGCAACTATAGAGCCAAGAAAAGGTGGAACTAATTTTGGTTTTGTCCCCATCCTTCTGCCTCCATTCTGAGTTCTACAAGAGCAACAGCGAGACTAAGGAGTTTGACAGACAGTGCCACCCCTAGACTAGTTGTAAATAAGGAGGCAGGCAGGTGGGGGCTGACTGAGGGCATTCTGAGCCTGGTGCAGCCGTGTCACAGTTGCTTGGATGGACCAGCCTCCAATGAAAAGCACCTACCTTTCTGTCACAGTATGAACACTGCAGGGTAGTGATGTCATGAGTAGAACAACTAAATGAGAAAGAGCAGCTGCTTGGTTTAGGAGCTGGGGGGAAAGATACAGTTGAATATAATCTGTCCTAATGGTACTGTAGTGCACTTAACACTTTAAAATGATAACTTCCCCCCTCTTTTTTTTTCTTCAAAGGTCAAACATATTTCCGAAGATCCTCCTTGTAAATGCCCTAGTAAATTTTGTGTGGAGCGTCTTTCGCAAGGAAGATACAGAGTTGGAGAAAAGATCCTTTTCATCAGGGTAAGAAAGATTTACTATTCAACTTGCAGAGTGACGTCTGGTAAGCACTTTACTAGGACATAATCTGAGGAATAAGCATTATCTTGCCATATACTTGTCAACATTACTGGATAGAGTTGTGCAGGGGCAGATTTCACACACCTCCATACATATGAACATCTGGCTGGGATAGATAGTTCCTGTAAATTAGATAGTTAAAGTGGTTGGTTTTTTTATATGCTGCTGATCTGTCTGCTTCTATCGTCATTGTCCAACCCCTTCCTAACAATTCTTTTACTGCCTATGAGAATGCAGCCATTATGGATTTGTTGCAAGAGACCCAAATCTCATTTTCATGGGTACCACTTCAGCTATGGATAATCACATTGACACCATACTCAAACTGCAGAATGGTATTTTCTCCTGCCAAGTGAATCTACTGGAAAATACACTGAACATTGCATGGAACCTGGTCCTGTGAGTGTCAAAGGCCTCACTTGGATAACACCTGGGATGTGAGTAATGAAGAATAATGTCTACCTGGAAAGCAGCTTGGCTACTGTTGCTTTCTGGAAGGGAACATGGTAGGGGTGAGGAAGTGGGGAGTTCAGCATTGATACAAATGCATTGGCGACACCAATCCTGGGCTCCTGCCAGTGCATTAGCACCATGCTCACCTCCCTGTTGCTTCCCCTCCCCTTTCTGATATGTAACAGCAACCTATCTGCAAAGAAAGCTAGTGTAGTGGCTCCCTGTCCCCCCATTGAGATGCTTCTGGTTAAACCTTCCCTCCTTGCATGTGACAGTCCCAATGAAAATGGGTCCACTCTTGATACTGAAAAGCAATGACAACCCAGATGTGATTGGTGGCCATGTGATTAAAGTAAAATTTAGACTGAGTCTATGCTGATGAAGAGGCAAGTTTTCAGCTCACTAAACACTTTCTCTGACCACTTGATAACCTTTCAAAAAGAGAAATATAGTATTTTTAACTGCTGAGAAGCTGTACTCCATGATTTAGAAATGCTGTCCCTAAATGCAAGGGCCCATGCACAATCTTGTTTAATGTGGGTAGTCACTTTCCTGTACCTCTATTAATTATCCATTGTCCACATGACGCTCTCCTCCAACCATTGCCTTCCCCTATGTTCCCCTCCCTTAAACTGGATTGTCACATACTAGGGATACTCTGAAAAGGAGAGGGTATGAGAAAATCCAGACTGAGGGAGGGAAAAGTGATCATGTTTCAGGGTTGACTTTGGACACTGAAGACTGGTTTTCTGGGTGCGACCTGGTGACTCCTGTATAAATCAGGCCCTGCCTCTGTTTCCATCTTGGTTGCATGCAAAAATAAGCCATTGATTTCAGCATGGTTGCATGAAATTGGATTTGTAAAAATAATTTAACAGTGTATTATTTGAGATGTCATTTCAGATAAGCTGAAACATGTTTTACAAGATAGTGCAGATGAGTAATGGGAGTGAAACTTAAGCCTTTGATAGATGACATGTCACCTACACCCATATGCCTTGTTCAAAAAGCGGTTGCATCTACTTGGATCTTGAATAGTCAAGTGGTTTGGGGAACTTTATGCTACACTTCTTAACAAAGGAACAGTTCCTCCAGTGCTGGTTTACTCACTTGAAGTCAGCATGAGTCACTCCCATATGAGTTAGAACAGGATTGGACTCCAATGCCTGAGTTAGGTCAGCAGTTCTTAAATGGTTTTTCTGTGATTTATTTCATTGGATGGAACTGATAGCAACTTAAGCAACTGCTGTATGCTAAGTCGAACCATTAGATCATCTAGCTTAGTACTGTTTATACCAGCTAGCAGCAGCTTTCCAGTTCTTCAGGCAGCGATCTCTCCTGGTTCTACTTGGAGGTGCCAGGAATTGAACCGGGGACATTCTGCATGCAAAGCATTACTCTCCCCCTGAGCTACACTCCTTCCATACAACAGAATGAGTTAGATCATAAGAACCATGGGCAGAGAGAACTTTGCCACCCCATCCTCCCTGTTCCCCTGGAAAGCCACTCCTGAGAATTAGAGGAGCTTCTGGAATGGAGTGTGATGAGGTTTGTTGCCTGGTGGACTATGGTCTCTTACATGCATCTCTCCTTGCTCCAGAGGATCCTCACCTTCATGAGAGGTGGTTTTTTGTGTGTATGGGGATTCAAGAGGCTGAAGAGGGGAGGAGAAGACAGGAAATTTCTCTTTGAAATGCTTTCAGTGGCTTGCAAATTTTGGAATCTGGCCCAAAGTTGGAGGTTTTCTCTATTTGAAATATTTAGAAAATCATTTGTGGGCCATAGGTCTGTTAGATCGCCAGTTGCTGGCTTACAGAGGTTACAGATGAATCTAACCTCTGTTTGTGATCACTCTGTTTGTGATTGCCATGGTGCTACTCTTTATATGAAGCAAAATTGGCAATAATTTGCAAGGAGTCTTTTTGTGGCCCCCAAACATTAATTGCTTATACAGTACCTTCTCATGCACATGCCATTTTTCTAAATCAAGAATGGCTAAGCTCACTTGGCCTGAAGACCACATTCATCCTTGGTCAACCCTCTGGGCAGCACGTGTGACTACCCACACCTTGCCATGCACAGGCGACACATGCAAGCTCACAAAGGTGCAGTGATCAGCTGATCTGTTTAAATTAGCTGGAAGCTGTTGTCTCTTTCTGCTCATCAAATGATTTACTTTGCTGACCAGGGAGAAGGCTATTTGCATCCTCATCAGGGCACCCCAGTACGATGTCTCCTTTATTTTCTTTCTTTCACTGTTGCCACAAAAATTGGTGGTGTCTTGGGGGATGCAGAAAAATTGGCTTGGGGGCTAGATTAGGACCCAGACTGGAGGTTAGCCGTCTCTGATTTAAATGTCTGAGCATGCTTAGGATTCTTCTCAGTCTGTAAAGCTAAAGGAGTTGTCTAGATGCTAACTCACATGCCATACTTTAGCAAGGAAAGGCAGTGCAGTTGCTAAGGAAACAGAGCAAGGGCATTTCTTTGGGGATGTACTATATTAACAGGGGGGTTGCTTGCCTTTCTGTTTTTCCAGAAATGTTGTTATAATGCCATGAAGACTGACAGCATTGAAATCCAATAAATAAAAAAATTACATTTACTGCACAAATAACCAGGCACTATAATAATTCTGAAGGGCTCCATTAGGTAGGTAAAAGATGAAAGAAAATATAACCAAAATGCAAGAGATATTAGTGTTATTGATGGTGTTTATTATGCATACAGCACCAACAGCTCACATGACACTTTACAAAGAGACTTAGGCCTTGTCCACATTTCTGCTTCTCCCCTGCTTAGAAAGCATGGGGCCATGAATTTTTCTGCTTGTCCCTTGCTACCTAGGTGTGAGTGTGAGCAATTTTGCCATTGCTCTGCTGCTTTTTCCCGGAAAACCCACTCTGTAATGATTAATCAGAACAAATG
Source organism: Zootoca vivipara (assembly GCF_963506605.1). Classification (NCBI taxonomy): domain Eukaryota; kingdom Metazoa; phylum Chordata; class Lepidosauria; order Squamata; family Lacertidae; genus Zootoca; species Zootoca vivipara. Next base: position 60,470,337 of record NC_083276.1, read on the forward strand.
GCAACTTGCAGAAAACCTGATTGCCATTTGCTCTGAATCAGCACTAAATAATGGGTTTTCCCCGGGGGGAATATGGTGGGACAAACACAACTGTGGATAAGCCCAGAAATGGGACTGGAATAAAAGTTGGGGAGACAATGGGAAACGACAGATGTATCAAGAATTGAATATGAAGAAATGATGTGCCATCCACACACATACACATACATATGCAAGCAGAGGAATCCTAACCTGGCCTGCAGGAGGAGGAGGATCAGAGCAGTGGTGCCACCCCAACATCAGAAACTGTGCTGTCTCCTGCTTCTCAGAATGGGAACTGGTGGTGAGAGAGCTTTTAGGCTTGGTTGCTGCTGCTGCACCAGCCTCATGCCTACTTGGAGGTTGTGGGTATGCTGCAGTGGAGTCCTACTGTCAGCACCATCTTCTCTGCTGATAGAGGGCAGCAGAGTGGGACCTGCAATTCATTTTAACTCCCTCCACCCCTGTCATCTTTTGGAGGAACTAGATATAGAGGAAGGGGTTAATTTCCTCCACCTCATGTATGAGATAAGCCAATAGGTGCAAGTTGAGCCAAGCCAGTTGCTATGGCAACAGCCCAGTGCCGTCTATATAAGTGATTATGGCTTGACAGCTCATTAGCCAGTCAGTGAGTGCTGTCCCTGGGTCGGTATTGGTATCTGCAAAGCTATGCCAGGCATGTCCAAAGTCTGTTTTGGGGGCCCGCTGCTCAGTTTAATCTGGCCCCTGTGGCAGTTCATTTCCTGGGGTAAAATCTTAAAAAAAAAAAACCCTCAACAACTTCAGTCCTAAAGGAAGCTCAACAACTTCAATCCTAAGTAAAATCATAAATAAAGCTCAACAGATTCAATCCTAAAAAAGAGTCAACAACTTTGATTGGCCCTTTGGTTGGCCCCCATGCCCTTCACTTCATCAAATCTGGCCCCCTTTGAAAAAAGTTTGGACACCACTGCATGCATGTATCAGTGTCCAGAACTGTATTTCTGAAACCTTATATTCCATGTCAGTAAACTATTTTGGAGTTTAAGCTGCCTCTGTGTGATGACCGGAACTGAGGGCAAGGACCTCAGCTCAGTTTCCCAACACCATCAATATTACGTGAGTGGGTGGGTTAGGAGGTAGGATCACAGCCTTAGGCGTCATTTTGGAACGTTTTTGGGAATAGTTTTCCAGTTTTCTTTTTGGGGGTGGGGAGCGGGGCTTGAAGCCTTTCAAAAATCACTCAACAGTTTCTGTTTGGGTCGTCTGAAGTTTAGTACCTTATTTTCAGTGCATTTTATTGTTTTTCTCCCTTTCATCAGAGTAGTTGATCTCATATGTAAGATACTTTGTATATGATGCCAGTGCTGTTTTTGAGGCATAAATGTTTCCTTTGAAACTGATTCTGTTGCTGAATAATGTGTTTAACTCAGGAATCAATTATCAGCTTTTTGAGATTTACATTTTCACCTTGATCAAGCTAAATATTTACATGCATCCCATTAAAACCAATGCGACTTCAATTAGTCATGACTAATTTGCTCCATTGTCTTGTATAATGCCGTTCTCACTCTTATGTGGAGGCGAATTTGCCACTCTCTCATCACCCCAAGGGAGGACTCAAATGGTTTCTCCCTGGGGTGGAGTGTTGGGATGGTATGAGTGAATAATGGTCCAGTTTGGATGGGGAAGGAACAGGGATATATATCCCCTGTTCTGTTGTGGTGCCCACCCTTCCTCCTTTTTTCAGTGTGGGCTTTACCAGTCACCTGTTGAAGGGGCCGAGTAGGAATTTTTAGGGAAGCCTCCAATTGGTCTGGGACTCCTCTTTTTTGCCTTCTCCACTCTGTTGGAGGGTTGCAATTTATTGTCACTCAGGCCTTTAGTCTGGACAGGAAAGACAGTTTAAGATCTTTAATCCTGTGGCATTGCCCTACACTGTATTTGCATCAGGGTGAACGCCAAACAAATGGGGCCACAGTGTCCTTGTCTGATCACAGATCCAGGGCTTGTGTAGCAAGGAGGAAGAATTTCTTAACCATTGTTGTTGCAGGGCACAGGTAGTGACTTTTGTCACCTCAGGAATTGGGAGGGAGATGGTCCCCACCCCCCTAAGTAGGGAAACTTCTTGCTCAGACAATGTTTTGTTTGGTTGAATTGGACTAAGTTAGGTTATTAGGTTTTCTCTGCAGATCTCAATTTTTCCATAATGTTAACTTAAAGTGATGTCTCGAGTCTTCCTTGGAGTGGGCGTCATGGCAATTATAGTCTCATAATTCATTTTAGCTGAATTAGGCCCCTTATACATTAATTTTGTTGTTTTGGCTTCCTTTTATGCCTTCAGACAGTTCTTTAAATCATTGCTTCTGTGTACTATGTATGTAATTTATACTTTTTTTTTCATCAAGAGGTAATGGGTAACCAATCACTTCAGTTTTCGTAGCCAAAATTTATGAAGGATATGGGAAACTTGAAAGAACTCAGAGTATGAAAGTATTGAATGAAGGTAATGCAGAAAGCATGTTGAACATTGGGAAAAAGTTTTCACACACTTAAATGTCTTAGAAAAAGACAACTGTTCTTCACTATCAGCAAAGAAATTGCAGAAAGGAATAGGTCTGAATTGGATCATTCCTTCTGCTGGTCACATCTTGGGTTCTTTCATGGAAGGAACGCTTCATCGTCTTGTACTGATGGCATCAATATACTGGAATGTCTTGCTGCTGACATCTAGTGATCCTTCTAATATCCTTCTATGATTGTAAATCCTCACACTGTCACAACGCAATGACTGTTTTTAATGAAAGAAACATATGGCGATATGAACCTTGCAGTTTTGTGCATGAATGTAGCAGCTTATAGGATCAGACAGCCAAATCCATGCAAGAGCCAAAATGCTGACCTTACACATTCTCTGTAGTCCAATGCAGTCCTTTCATGCAGAGGAAGGCACACCAAACCTCTCCTTCTACATTGGTGCTGTACACATCCTGAGAGCAATCAGATTTGCTGTAATAAAACTTTGAGCCCAGGTTTTGTGAAAACAAAGCAATTCTGAATGATCAATGGGGCTTTCTTTTTTTAAATCATGGATGGGTTTGAAATTATCGATATTTACATGGAGAAGGCTGTACAAAATTAGTCATGTAAAATGTCTTATAAAATGTAGCAATGCTAAAATGAATTGTTAGAACAAGACTACCCAGATAAGCCCATCACAAGTGTACAATCTCTGCATATTGGAGCCTTTTCTACATTCAATTTTGACATCAACCTTTGCCTCTATTGTGTTCCTTACCTCTTTTCCTTCTTTATTTCCCCCTACGTGTTCTTTTCGGGTAACATCTATAAATGTGCCTTGGGTTTTACAATGCAATGATCATTTCCTTTCTTACTGTTTGTATATGTGTCTTCTGTCTGTCCAGCTGTTTGACAGGAAAAAGAAAACCAATGGATTAGTTTCCTGTCTCACAACTGTGTGCTGTTCCTTGCGATTAGAGTTGCACATCTCAACATGTGTCACCATTGTTTGTTAATGAAAGTTGCAAGGAATTGTTAATTTATTGTAGCAAAGCCCTAGGAAAAGCTCTCTCTCTCTCTCTCTCTCTCTCTCTCTCTCTCTCTCTCTCTCTCTCTCTCTCTCTCTCTGAAAAGATTAATGAGTACTCTGTATCCTGCTTTTTCATCTACTATGAGACCAAAACAGCTTACTGCAAAGCCATAAAACAATGCCATAAAATCACTCAAACAGAGTATAATTCTAAAGAATCTAACATATATTAACACAGCAGTGGCATACTAAAAAACAGCCATTAGCACCATAGCTTAGAGTTACAATGACCTTGGACTTGCGTGCTCCCTTTCCTCTGGTGCAGTTGTGAGGAGAGTTTTGGAATATTTGCTTTCCCTTTTTCATCATCCAAGGTTTAGTGTATCATTCAGGTCCTATTCTGTGGCTGCTGTGAAGTTTAACAGGGGGGGGGGGGTAGAGTTAGGCATCTTGCTCTTTGAAGGTGAACCGTGAGGGGAGGTGGTGGAGAGGTTTGGGAAAGGTGTGGGGAGAGGAGGGGTGTGAGGTGTAAAGTAGGGCTGCCATACGTCCGGGTTTTCCTGGACACACCTGGGAATTGAAGCTCCAAAATGGGATCTGGGCGGGATTTTTTTTTTTAATCGGCAAAATGTCTGGGAAAACCCTGACATATGGCAGCCCTTTTCACAAGTGGGAATTTCAAGTAATTCCCAGCACTGGGGTGGGTGGGTTCCCTGCTCTCTCTTCTGCCGCCCCTCCCCTCCCCTCCCCTCCCCGTGCGAGAGAGATGCCAAAGGAGTGTGAGGCTCAGAAATCTCTTGCTTACCGAGGAGCTCGCTCGCTTGGTGGAGCCTCGGTGCGGCTGCATTCATCAGAAAGTGCTATGCAGGATGGCTGTGAGTTTTAGCCTGCTCTGCTCACTGCCCACCTCCTTTGGAGCGACTTCCCAGAAGCCCATCCCACAGCCGCTTCTCTCTCCGCCTAACCGCAAGCTAGAACACCACCTTGCCCCACTCTGCATGCACACCAGGCTTCAGGAAATCCGTCCCCACCCCTCATGGCAGGCTGTCAGTAACAGATAGACAAGAAGCTCTTACCAATGTTGTTCATTCAATGTTCGCAGAGAGAGACTTAGAAACATTGCCTCTTTGGGTAATGGAGTTACTCCAAGTAAACTCCTCCCTCCCCCCTTCTCAGTCGTCAACAGTATCACACCCCTTACAGTGGCTGCTTAAGGCCATTTGCCTCTTCACTATCTGTTCACCCACTTTTACTGCTTGCCAGGTTCTGGGCGAAGGGGGGTCTGGAATGCTTTCTAATGATAACGTGTGAGCCAACTGCTCTGGCTCTGTATCTCCCCCCTCCTCTTCTCCCATTATTTCCCAGCTTTGTCTCTCTCCTATCTTCTGCAAACCACTGTTGTAAATCTATACTGTCGTCCTCTTCTTGGGAAGGTTGAGGAGGAGGGGGACCATTTTTCCTTCTTGGCAGGGGGTTAGACTGGATAGCCCTTGTGGTCTTTTCCAACTCTGATTCTATGATTCCCCAGTCCAGTCCCTGACAGCGCAGTACCGAGGGGCTGCCCGGCAGTGACTCCACTCTGTGTACCTTCTCCCACTGCTACTAGGTTGTTGTTGGTATAGCCATTAAAATGAGTATGTTCATTTCAATCCTTCTCTCTCTCTCTCTTTTGAAGCAAAAGGGGTGGCTGTAGTTATTATGAGCTATAAATAGTAAAATGACCATAACAAATGCACTTAGAAAACATTGCTTACTTTTCAACCATTTAATCTCAGTACAATCCAGCCATAGGCATCTGAGCAAAGGAAACCATCATATAACGTCTGTAAGCTTTGTGCAAACCAGTCAGGATGAATGTTCAATAAACAGGTTGTCTGGGCAATTTAGGATCAACCAGGAATAACAGAATGATATGCTTGGAGAAACACTGTCAAAATAAGTTCACCTGTATGCGCTGAGTTGGACATGACACAGACTGACACTGCTTTAAAGGACTTGTCTGAAAATCCTCAAAGCAGGCCAGTTCTTTGGAAGCGTATTTTTATTCTATTTTTATTCATTCAGAGATGACCAGAGGGGCTGCCTTGCACCCGGTTTTTTGGGGTGGGCAGCATGTGTCACATACATGTTGCTTGTCACATGTGTGTGACATCATATGCACGATGTGCACATGACACCACAGCATCGGGAGGAGGTCGTGCAAGGAGCCCAGCGCTGCACAGCTTCTTCTCTCACGCTCAGGAGGAGCCAGCCATCGAACCACTCCCTGCTCAGCCTCCTCTGCCTCCTCAACATTGAGGGAGCCTGCCCCCCTGCCAGCAAATATTAAGGTGGCCTAGGAATTGGCATGTCTGCAGCTGACTTATTATCAAGTGGTTTTTAAAAGTGAATTTTCCTTTTCAGGAAAGATATACCTGGCATCTGGCTTCAATTTTAGATTAGCCACAAGTCACAGACCAGTCACTTAAACTCTATGCCCTTTTGATGACAACCTTATTAGTGTATAATGAAGCTTAATTCAGAGCATTTGGATACTCGAGTGGAAACTGCAGTTGAAAAGCAAACCAGCTCCCGTAAGGGTTATTATTGTAGGGCAATTCTCTCCATTAAGAAAATGTTCTATTACCATCTCTCTCTTAACTGACCAATTTTGAGTGTATTGTGTGCATATTGTGCACTTAACTGGTCACTGAGAGCTATATATATAACCCCAGCCACAATTTTTCTTACATTTTGTATTTCCGCTCACTGTTCTCTGCTGGAACTGAATCTTCTTAAGGCTGCAGTCTGTGCACATTCTGAGCAGATGCACCTGAGAGAGGGATAGTCATGAAAAAAAAGTTCATGTATCCACATTTCATAGTTTTCTGTGATTGTTTGCAGCAATTGCTTCCCCGCTTAGATACTTTAGCAAAGCATTATGAAAGGGATTAATCACTACATGATCCCATCCAATCAGAGGTCTAGTGAGCATGATGACATCACATTGCTACAAAGCCAATCAAGTTGACTATGTGACAGTATCATTGAGGTCAGTTAAAACTCTCCCTGTAAGAGGAAATGTGCCCTCATTGCCCAGGCTAACACTGTTTTGCAGTTGCATGGAAAGACCCCTTTATAAAACTATCTGTAATGTTTAATGTGTAATGGTATCTGAAGAAGTGTGCATGCACACGAAAGCTCATACCAAAATAAAAACTTAGTTGGTCTTTAAGGTGCTACTGAAGGAATTTTTTTAGTTTAATAATGCATTTATTAAACATGACTAGTTGGAGCAATTGTAGATGAAAATGTATATCCTAATGAGTGTAATGCAGTTTGGGTGGACAAGGTCCAAGTGGCTGGGGCAACCGAATCAGATGGACGGCATATAAATAATAAAATTATCTTTGTTGGTGTTGGTGTTGTTCACATTCTGGACCAACTAGTCAATTGCATGCAACAAATGCTGGTCAAGGAAGGATCAGCCTGGTTGCTTTGGCAATGGGAGAATATTAGCTATTTTCCTGATACATGCCCACTTCTGAACAGTTTTGCACTCTTTTGCCATGAGGTATGAAATGTTGCTGAAAGGTGAGTAGGTAGATCTTTTGCAAGAAGGTGAAAATGTTTGAATGTTTTGGCTCTGCATGACAACAGAGGACAAAGTTAGCTTTCCTTTGCAGTTGAGAATTGGGTAAACAGTAATTATTTTTTTCCTGCCTTCTGTCAGGTAAATGACAAAATGTTTCATTTTTTTTGTTTTGTGTTCTAAAGAACCAGAGCACCAGCTGCTGCTTGCTATCTGTGAATGTATCATAAGGGAGCTATAAGTAGGATTGCCAGTATTTTTATGGCCCTGGGCCTCTATGCCTTCAACAGCAACCTGAGCCACATAAATTAAGCAGGTCCATCTTCCATTTCAGAAGAAGATCACCTAAACCACCCCAAAGCCTTTGTGTGTCTTCAGGCTGTAAGATGGGGAGCACACTGAATTTTCATAGAAATTCCCAAATGCTTCCAATATTCCAATAAGTATGTTTGCTTACATATGATATTTGTCTAAGGCTGCAATATACACTTATTTGGGAGTATGCTTTACACAGTAAAGACACACAAAACTGGAATGTAAAATAAATAACATTATATAGCCTTTACCATCCATATGCTATTAGATTAACTTTCAGATCAGGAAATGAGAACATGAGGAGTTATTTTTCATTCTGTCAGAGCAAAGTATGTGTGTGGGGAGGGAGAGATGAGAAGAGCAGAAACTAAGTTGACAGTTGGCAGTAGAAATGGCAGCTGCAAGTTTAGAAAGAATAGCAAACTTGTTGCATTGATGCTGCAACTTGAGTCAAACTTTGGTGTACGGAGAATCTCTTTGCTACTTAATGAGTGACAAAAAAGTTTCAGACATTTTAGAAAAGTTTATGCATTTATATACATTACTTATTTGCTGTCTTTTGAAATAATGCTCATGAATCTCAAAGCAATAATAAAATATCCATGTACTATAAGGTGGGAATGTTTATCTAAGCCACATGTTACAGACTAACAAATAAGAAAGCAATAACCGTCTGAGGGTAGTGATATGCAGGAGAGAAAGGGAACAGAAAAATCTATTTTAAAATGACAGTATTTCTGAAAGATGTCTCATTGTGCAATTCACTACCAATTGCCCCATTCTCTTAATGTTTTCCTCAACATGAGCCAATTTAAGAGAGAAGTGGGCTGATTTCAATCTCAAGCAGTCTCCATATTTTCCTAGAATGTGCATTGGCCACCTGTATGTTTTAGATTTGCAAAGCAAGTGTGCATGTTCGGGCTCTCTTAACAATTAAGACATGTGTTAGGTGATTCTGAGCTAACACCAAGGCATGGCCTTGCTAGGTCAGACCAAGCATTACAGTCATACCTTGGATCCTGAATGCCTTGCGAGTTGAACTCTTTTTTTTTTTTGCAACAAACCCAGATTTGGAACCTGAACGTCTGACATGACTTCTGCGGCTTCTGATTGGGTGCAGGAGCTTCCTGCAGCCAACCGGAAGCCGTGCCTTGGTTTCCGAACGTTTTGGAAGTCTAACGGACTTCCAGAATGGATTCCGTCCAACTTCCGAGATACGATTGTATTTGTAAAAAGAAAAAAAACAATAACTAACACATATTAGGTATTCCACTAGAAACTGTCCAGTAGTCCACCAATGGACCACAATCTGCCATTTACCCATTCCCTGATCAAAGGGGTTTAAACCTGCTGCCTCCATAAATGGTCATCTTTAGGAATGCAATTGTAGGATTTAACCACATTGCAAGCCTCTCTCTTTCCCCTCCTTCCCTCCATCCTTATTGGATGAAATATTGAAGCCAGGTTTTGCTCACTCTGACAAAAGACATTGGAGTAAAAACTGATTTGGCTATAATGTTCCTTGTTGTTTGGGAAATGCCTTTTGGCTTTCTAAGCAGATCAATATTTGATTTGTGTAAGCCTTATTGCAACGGTTGTAGAATTATGTGCTACAAACATGAAACATATAATTAAACTTTGGGTGGTGGATTTGAAAAGAGCTTTGCACAATGTTCTTAAACCATCAGAAAAATCTCCCTTTAAAACCCTTGCTGCAGAGCATTTGCAGAAAAGTGGAACACATTCTCGAACCATGTTGACATCATAAAGCCTATGGCACTTTGGCTTTCCTTCTTATTAGGGTTTCTTTTTCAGCAGAGATGTCCTAACTTATAATTATATACATCAGAAGTTTAAAACACTGGAGCATTCATAAGGAGATGGAATTGCTCTTTTAAAATATGTTGCTTTAAGGGATCTTTGATTTATAGGATTGCTTCTAGCAGAAACATTTGAAAATATAAACGAGAAGGCGCTGCATAGAGAAACTTAGAAAGGACGTAATTACATAACCACCCTCTGAAAGTATTTCTACAGGAATGCCATCTCAGAATCATGTGTGGTCTTTCCTGACTGTTCCATGGCAGCAAGGAAGGAGGGTTGGTATTCATCAGCAATTCAATTACTCCATTTCCCCAATCACTTTGTCACTGTATCAGCTACACCAGAGCTCTCCAAACTGTGTGTCGTGACATGTTAGTGTGTGTCGCACAAATGCTCCCCACACTTTTCCTGGGGTTGGAAAAAGGTTAGTTTAACCTCCGGTTTGCTACTAAAACTGAATTACTGTGTTGTGAAATGATGCAAAACTGAATTACTGTGTTGCGAAATGATGCATGTCCAAAAAGTGTGCCACCAACTTGAAGTTTGGAAAGGTCTGAGCTACACTGTATTTGAGTTTGCTTCCTCTCCTCAGAATATCAGCTCAGTATGTGCTCAAAGAACACCTGCAGCCAACATCTCAGAACCTTGCACATATTCACTGCCCACTAAGGGCTGGTTCCACACTTCCACTTGTGCTGTGCCTAGAAAGCACAGGTCCAAGTGCTTTTCTGCTTGATCCACGTTTTCTAGACATGGGTACAAGCAGTTTCCCTCTTGCCCCATTCCCTTCCAAGGGAAAACCCACTGTTTAGTGATGAATCAGAACCACCATGCACACTTCTTCAGATATCTGTGCCAAAACCAGGCCAAAAACCCAATTGAAATGTATCTGCATGATTTCTGTTACTTCTCTGAGATGCTTCTGATATCTGAAGAAGTGTGCATGCACACGAAAGCTTATACCCAGAACAAACTTAATTGGTCTCCAAGGTGCTACTGGATAAGTTTTTAATTTTTATTTATTTATTTCGACTTAATAGTATGCTACTGTAAATCGCTCAAGCATTTCCCAGGTCCACTGAGACCTGAAAAGTTCTGAAAAAAGTAGTTCAAAACATCTAGAGGACATAAAGCTAGGGAAGGCTGGGCTAGGGTAAATGACCACAACAGCCAATGTCTTACCTGATAGGCAAATTTACAAGGTAAGTTCATTATTCCAGATGTCGGTTTCCATAGTGATTGTGGTGCTAAATTAGGAAGTGAAAACAGGAAGCACCTCAGAGAAGTAATAGCAATCATGCCGATCCATTTCAGTTGGGGTTTTGGCATAGAAACTGCTCTGGTTGCCCTTTGTGATTACCTCTGTCGGGGAGAATGTTAATTCTGCTCAACCTCTCAACAGTTTTTGATACCATTGACCATAGTATCCTTCTGGAGCATCTGTCTGAATTTGGGGTAGGTGGCACCACTTTGCACTCGTTCTGGTCCTACTAGGATGGTCACTCCCAGAGGATGATGCTTGGGGAGTGCTTTTCAGTCTTCAATGTGGAGTTCCTCGGGGCTCAATTTTATCCCCTATGCTATTTAACATTTACATGAAACCGCTGAGTGGGGTCATCCAGAGTTTTGGAGTACATTGTCAGTAATGTGCTGATGGCACACAGCTCTCCTCCTTCTTGATATCTGCAAGTGTGGCAAATGGATGTGCTAGACTGTTGTCTTTCTTCAGCAATGGACCAGATGAGTGTCAACAGACTGAAGCTCAATCCAGATAAGACCTAGGCATTGTTGGTGGGTGGTTCCCTAGATCAAATGAGTGGGAGCTTGCCTGCTCTTGATTGATGGGCTACACACCCTCTGAAGGAGCAGATACAAAGCTTGGGGGTACTCCTGGATCCTTTGCTGTCACTTGAGGCTCAGGTGGCCTCAGTTGATGAGAGTGTCTTCCATCAGCTTTCGCTGGTGGCCCAACTGTGCCCCTATCTGGAAAGGTATTGCCTAACTTCTGTTGTCTATGTTCTGGTAACCTCTGGGTTTGTTGTTGTTGTTGTTTAGTCGTTTAGTCGTGTCCGACTCTTCGTGACCCCATGGACCAGAGCACGCCAGGCACTCCTGTCTTGCACTGCCTCCCGCAGTTTGGTCAAACTCATGTTGGTAGCTTCGAGAACACTGTCCAACCATCTTGTCCTCTGTCGTCCCCTTCTCCTAGTGCCCTCAATCTTTCCCAACATCAGGGTCTTTTCCAAGGATTCTTCTCTTCTCATGAGGTGGCCAAAGTATTGGAGCCTCAGCTTCACGATCTGTCCTTCCAGGGAGCACTCAGGGCTGATTTCCTTAAGAATGGATAGGTTTGATCTTCTTGCAGTCCATGGGACTCTCAAGAGTCTCCTCCAGCACCATAATTCAAAAGCATCAATTCTTCGGCGATCAGCCTTCTTTATGGTCCAACTCTCACTTCCATACATCACTACTGGGAAAACCATAGCTTTAACTATACGGACCTTTGTCGGCAAGGTGATGTCTCTGCTTTTTAAGATGCTGTCTAGGTTTGTCATTGCTTTTCTCCCAAGAAGCAGGCGTCTTTTAATTTCGTGACTGCTGTCACCATCTGCAGTGATCAAGGAGCCCAAGAAAGTAAAATCTCTCACTGCCTCCATTTCTTCCCCTTCTATTTGCCAGGAGGTGATGGGACCAGTGGCCATGATCTTGGTTTTTTTGATGTTGAGCTTCAGACCATATTTTGCGCTCTCCTCTTTCACCCTCATTAAAAGGTTCTTTAATTCCTCCTCGCTTTCTGCCATCAAGGTTGTGTCATCTGCATATCTGAGGTTGTTGATATTTCTTCCAGCAATCTTAATTCCGGCTTGGGATTCATCTAGTCCAGCCTTTCGCATGATGAATTCTGCATATAAGTTAAATAAGCAGGGAGACAATATACAACCTTGTCGTACTCCTTTCCCAATTTTGAACCAATCAGTTGTTCCATATCCAGTTCTAACTGTAGCTTCTTGTCCCACATAGAGATTTCTCAGGAGACAGATGAGGTGATCAGGCACTCCCATTTCTTTAAGAACTTGCCATAGTTTGCTGTGGTCGACACAGTCAAAGGCTTTTGCATAGTCAATGAAGCAAAAGTAGACGTTTTTCTGGAACTCTCTAGCTTTCTCCATAATCCAGCGCATGTTTGCTATTTGGTCTCTGGTTCCTCTGCCCTTTCGAAATCCAGCTTGCACTTCTGGGAGTTCTCGGTCCACATACTGCCTAAGCCTGCCTTGTAGAATTTTAAGCATAACCTTGCTAGCGTGTGAAATGAGCGCAATTGTGCGGTAGTTGCAGCATTCTTTGGCACTGCCCTTCTTTGGAATTGGGATGTAGACTGATCTTCTCCAATCCTCTGGCCATTGCTGAGTTTTCCAAACTTGCTGGCATATTGGGTGTAGCACCTTAACAGCATCATCTTTTAAAATTTTAAACAGTTCAGCTGGAATATCATCACTTCCACTGGCCTTGTTATTAGCAATGCTTTCTAAGGCCCATTTGACTTCACTCTCCAAGATGTCTGGCTCAAGGTCAGCAACCACACTACCTGAGGTGTACGAGATCTCCATATCTTTCTGGTATAATTCCTCTGTGTATTCTTGCCACCTCTTCTTGATGTCTTCTGCTTCTGTTAGGTCCTTACCACTTTTGTCCTTGATTATGGTAATCTTTGTACGAAATGTTCCTTTCATATCTCCAATTTTCTTGAACAGATCTCTGGTTTTCCCCATTCTATTGTTTTCCTCTATTTCTTTGCATTGCTCATTTAAGAAGACCCTCTTGTCTCTCCTTGCTATTTTTTGGAAATCTGCATTCAGTTTCCTGTATCTTTCCCTATCTCCCTTGCATTTTGCTTGCCTCCTCTCCTCCGCTATTTGTAAGGCCTCGTTGGACAGCCATTTTGCTTTCTTGCATTTCCTTTTCCTTGGGATGGTTTTCATTGCTGCCTCCTGTATAATGTTACGAGCCTCCATCCATAGTTCTTCAGGCACTCTGTCCACCAAATCTAAATCCTTAAACCTGTTCCTCACTTCCACTGTGTATTCATAAGGGATTTGATTCAGATTGTATCTTACTGGCCCAGTGGTTTTTCCTACTTTCTTCAGTTTAAGCTGGAATTTTGCTATAAGAAGCTGATGATCTGAGTTACAGTCAGCTCCAGGTCTTGTTTTTGCTGACTGTATAGAGCTTCTCCATCTTTGGCTGCAGAGAATATAATCAATCTGATTTCGATGCTGTCCATTTGGTGATATCCATGTGTAGAGTCGTCTCTTGTGTTGTTGGAATAGAGTGTTTGTGATGACCAGCTTGTTCTCTTGACAGAACTCTATTAGCCTTTGCCCTGCTTCATTTTGAACTCCAAGGCCAAACTTGCCAGTTGTTCCTTTTATCTCTTGATTCCCTACTTTAGCATTCCAGTCCCCTGTAATGAGAAGAACATCCTTCTTTGGTGTCATTTCTAGAAGGTGTTGTAGGTCTTCATAGAATTGGTCAATTTCACTTTCTTCAGCACCGGTAGTTGGTGCATAAACTTGGATTACTGTGATGTTAAAAGGTCTGCCTTGGATTCGTATCGAGATCATTCTGTCATTTTTGAGATTGCATCCCATTACAGCTTTTGCCACTCTTTTGTTGACTATGAGGGCCACTCCATTTCTGCTACAGGATTCTTGCCCACAGTAGTAGTTATGATAGTCATCCGAACTGAATTCGCCCATTCCCTTCCATTTTAGTTCACTGATGCCCAGGATGTCGATATTTATTCTTGTCATCTCATTTTTGACCACATCCAGCTTACCTCCACTCATGGTTCTTACATTCCAGGTTCCTATGCAATATTTTTCTTTACAGCATCGGACTTTCCTTTCGCTTCCAGGCATATCCGCAACTGAGCGTCCTTTCGGCTTTGGCCCAGCCGCTTCATCAGCTCTGAATCTACTTGTACTTGTCCTCCGCTCTTCCTCAGTAGCATGTTGGACGCCTTCCGACCTGAGGGGCTCATCTTCCAGCGTCATAACTTTTATATGCCTGTTGTCTTTGTCCATGGAGTTTTCTTGGCAGGGATACTGGAGTGGCTTGCCAGTTCCTTCTCCAGGTGGATCACGTTTAGTCAAAACTCTCCACTATGACCTGTCCATCTTGGGTGGCCCTGCATGGCATAGCTCATAGCTTCTCTGAGTTATTCAAGCCCCTTCGCCACGACAAGGCATTGATCCATGAAGGGGAACCTCTGGGTTAGATTACTGCAATGTGTTATACATAGGGCTGCCTCTGAAGACCGTTTGGAAACTTCAGCTGGTGCAGAATTTGGCAGTTAGGTTGCTCACTGGAACAAGACTGTTTGATCACATTACACCAATCCTGCCTGACCCTGCTGGCTGCCAATTAGCTTCCAGGCCCAATTCAAAGTGCTGGTTTTGACCTATAAAGCCTTAAATGGCCGAGGACTACAATTCCTCAAGGCCTGCCTCTCCCCATATAAATTGACCCAGACTGCAGTCATCATTTCATAGAATCATAGAATCATAGAGATGGAAGAGACCACAAGGGCCATCCAGCCCAACCCCCTGCCAAGCAGGAAACACCATCAAAGCATTCTTGACATATGCCTGTCAAGCCTCTGCTTAAAGACCTCCAAAGAAGGAGACTCCACCACACTCCTTGGTAGCAAATTCCACTGCCGAACAGCTCTTACTGTCAGGAAGTTCTTCCTAATGTTTAGGTGGAATATTCTTTCTGGAAGTTTGAATCCATTGCTCCGTGTCCGCTTCTCTGGAGCAGCAGAAAATTTGAAGCTCTTCTTCATGTACTGCCAGTTTCAAGCATTTTGCATGTCGACATCATGTGGATTGATTAATCTGTCATTTATTATATAATCTGGATTTGCCTGTTCATGCTGCTGCTACTACTACTACTACTGTTTAGAGTAGTGATTTTGGCTGTCAGAAGCATTAACACTCGCAATATCAGCATGTCAAAATTTCCAATTGTAGATAGGTTCATTTCTTTGGAGTGGTATGACTTGATCAGTGTGGACACCCCCCCCCTACAGTTAAATGTGCTTCCAGTATTTGGCTCAGTGAATTAAAGAAGGGATGCAAAATTAATTTATATAGATGAATCAAGATACAGTATATTTGTATTTGAAGATGAACATTATATGCTGGTTGTAAGCTATTGTTCTGTGCGCAACTTGGATTGAATCCAGACAACTTTGTTTTGCCTTTATTGAATTTTACTCTTGTTTTTCAGAAACAAGGCTATTTTGAGCTAATTGTTTTGGTTTGTATTACCAAACAGTTGCTTGTTATGTCATGTTGCTCACTGTGGTTTGCTAAGAGGAAAGGAAGAGAGTCGTATAACATTTTGAGACATGTACAAAGAGCCCTGTTTTTAACTTTCCTTTCCCCCTCCCTCCTCCCTCCTTCCCCAAGGTATATATGATTTTAGCAAGCCAAGAAAGTGATGTCATGCCCATTTAATGTTGAAAGTGTACATTGTTCCTTGGCCCTGCTTCTCTCTAGAGCACACACGTTGTCATCTTTCTTTTTTGGTGGTGGCGGTTTTGTAAATTCAGAATTAATGAATAGTGCCCACTTGCAGATCTGAATAGTGAAATTCTTCAGTAAGCAGGGCACAAATGTAATTTCTGACTTGCTGAAAGCAGGCTCTAAGGACCAAATAGCTCTCAGGTGGCTGCCCACATATGCTATGACCCTTTTTTATCGGTTCTGGAGCAGACAAGCACACTCGTGTATTCAGTCCCTCTATACGACTTGCATGTTCAGCTGAGCCCATTCACCCATCTTCAAGGCAGATGGAAATAGAATACATTTCTGATTCTTTAGGAAGTTTTTCACCTGTGTACAAGTAGGTGGGTATACCTATTGTTGTTGTAAAGCACTATTCCAGTACCTTACCTTATTGGTGATTGATGTAGATATCTTTGAATAACTTGCCGTATTGGCCCGAATATAAGCCGCACCCTCAAATAAGCCACACCTTTAAAAAAATTTGGGGGGAGAGAAAGACAATACCCGAATATAAGCCGCTCCCTTAAAATTCCTCAGGCACTCACACCCGTTCAGTTGTCTGTTTCAGCAGCGATGTCGTAAAAGCCAATTTTTGTAAGGTTGCGAATTGAAGCCGCACTTTTAACTTTCCACGGTCGGAATTTGGGGGGGAAAAGAGTGTGGCTTATATTCAGGCCAATACAGTATTTGGGTGTTTTTGTTGGTGAATTGGGAGTGGAGATGTGTGGAGCAGCACCAGCCCTTTGCCTTTGCATGACTAGCACAACCATCTGTAGCTGTGAAGTCTTCATGCATGCAGGTGAACTCACAAAACCTGCACAATCAGGGTGCCAAGTCACAAATAAGCCTTCCTGTGTACAGCTGAATGCTTGAAGACTTTGCTTTTGTAGACAGTTGTGCTGTTCCTGAAAAAACTAGAGTGTGGGGCTACACGACACGATCCCACTTCCATGTTAACTAATGTGAAAGCAAGAATCCATGAATATGGTTTTAAGTCAGTTGGCATTCTAAAAATATGTATAATTTATACATCGAACCAATCTATGGTGTCCTATGGATCCTTACAAATGTCCCGTTTAAAGAGACTGAGATGGTTCCATGGAATTTAGTCCTAGATTCATACTGGGATCTCTGATCCAGCTTTGCAGGCGTGCTACAAAAGACACAATGGAATAGCCTTATTATGATAATTGCAGTGCAAAGTAGATGGATCAGGACCATGCTGCTATGTTGTATATTAGTTTTGGTGTGGTTCAGAGGATATGTAAATTATCTCATCATGCCATTTGTATGGGATTTTTAGAACTTCCTCACATTGTGATGACTATATCATGGAAAGAATTGAAAGGAGACATATAAGACTGAAAAATATGGGCCATGAAAAGGATAGCTTGAGAAACAACATTTTAAGGAAGGATAGAAAAAATGTGGATCTGCAAAGGGAAAGCTGGTTTCTCAAATATTTGCTTGTGATAAAAAGTAAATAATTGTGACTAAGCACACAGAGAAATTTTTGATGGACGGGGTGTTAATTTTTTTGAATGTTGGATTGGCTCAAAATAAAAAATCTAAACACTGAGGTTTTTGTTTTTTAAAAACACCCATATAATTTGCAAGCTAATTTGAGGCAAACAAAGGACAGTTTGCCTCTTGCTTCTTTTTTTCCAAACCAGAAAGTTTTGCCCTCTGTATGCATAGCCCCAGAGTGCATCTCCTTCAAGACCTCTGGGATATTGTTGTTGTTTAGTCATTTACAGTAGTTGTGTCCGACTCTTCGTGACCCCATGGAGCAGAGCAGGCCAGGCACTTCTGTCTTCCACTGCCTCCTGCAGCTTGGTCAAACTCATGTTTGTAGCTTCGAGAACACTATCCAACCATCTCGTCCTCTGCCATCCCCTTCTCCTTGTGCCCTCCATCTTTCCCAACATCAGGGTCTTTTCCAGGGAGTCTTCTCTTCTCATGAGGTGGCCAAAGTATTGGAGCCTCAGCTTCACGATCTGTCCTTCCACTGAGCACTCAGGGCTGGTTTCCTTCAGAATGGATAGGTTTGATCTTCTTGCAGTCCATGGGACTCTCAAGAGTCTCCTCCAGCACCATAATTCAAAAGCATCAGTTCTTCGGTGACCAGCCTTCTTTATGGTCCAGCTCTCACTTCCATACATCACTGCTGGGAAAACCATAGCTTTAACTATACGGACCTTTGTCGGCAAGGTGATGTCTCTGCTTTTTAAGATGCTGTCTAGGTTTGTCATTGCTTTTCTCCCAAGAAGCTTGGGATATTACATGCATCTGAATTGATGTCTGTGAATGCTGATCCCCTCTACAAGGCCTAAACAAGGCATTGTAATACAGAGACAGACTATGAGGCTGCCCCATCAGAAAGCTACTCACTACTTATTTGTGAGGAAACACCTTCTTGTCACAGGGCCAAATTCTACACCAGAATCCAGTTGTTCATGCTGAAAGGAAATAGGAGGATAAAAGCTCCCGGATACTCTGTTTCAGCAATCAGTAGAGTTTCTTTTTTTCTTTTTTTGGCATTTAGAGTATATTTCTAGTCCAAGACCTTAGCCAGAGTCTGTAAAGGGTTTTTCTTTTCTTTTTTATATAAAAAATAGTCTTCTAGTGTAAAGGGAAAGATATAAAACTGATGAATGTCAAGACATCCAACATTCTCAAATTTCTTACATTAGGGGATTTCAACGGGGCTCTGCCTGAATGTCTCCATGTTGCATTTGGCAGGGAGCAGCACTCTGGATGGCTAATGCTAAACTCAGATCATTTATCTTCGAATCACAAAGAAAAAATAATAATAATATCAGAGCTATAAGGCTATCAAGTACCTCCATAGTTAGGAAATGTGGCGTGTAGGGAATACGCTGTATCTCTCTTGGAACCCATGGGTTTGACGTAAAGAAAAAGGTTGTCCATGAAAATTGACCCCTCTGTTGCAATCTAATTAGTTGGATGGATTTCAGAATTAAGTGCCTCACTGCTTACTCATCAAGTGCCACAAGGATGAAATAGAATAAGGCTCCTCCTTCCCCTCATCTCCTCTCCATCCTGAGGCAAAGATCTAAATTCCACATAACATAGGATAATTACATCCTTCCCCCTTTCACCCAATTCATACTGACCATGGGGGGAAAGTTAGCTGCAAACTCTTATCTGGCATATAGGAAAACCAGACATATCTTTGGCAAGTCATGTTGTTCTCTTTTGTCATCTCTGGTATAAGGCTTGCTCACTTTTAAGCAGCAATTCAATCCTTCAATCCTTCATGGATTTGTATTCAGTTTTTCAATTTAATCCTATCGTTCAAAAATCAGACATATTTGAAACGAAGGTTCAACTCGCTTCTATTATGATCTTTGTGGTCACTGACTTACTAAACTCTGTTCAAACTGCCCCATTGTCCTGCATTGCATATATGTTCTGTTCACCCTGATTTTGCATTCAAATACAGAAGAAAAGATGGAGAATGTTTCTTGTGACCTCTGAAGTGCACACATGGAAAATTGGCTGTGTGTTCCTCTAAACGGAGAACTAGACACAAAACATTGGTTGTGGCATAAATGCTGACCACTGGATCCCATTTTAGGTTAGAGCTGATTGTCTTCAAATACAGTATGAGGACACAATTTGAAGTAACATTTTAAATATGCATGCATTTTTATGGCAGGTTGATATTTCCTTGACAAAGGTAGCAGCCCTATTTCTTACTAAAAGTGAATTTGTGATAGACACGATATTAAATTGTACATGGAACAAAAGGATATTTCAAGGCCATAAGAAAATGGGAGAATATACAGCTCAGGTACTGGAACTGTAGCTTTTCATCCACCTTGTTAATTTCATGAGCATCACACTGCTTTCTAATTAACCTTTAACTACTCTCAGGAAGCTCCTTTTAGTAGCAGTTGGTAACCTGTATCCCTTTACCCCACTGGGATTTGCCTAAGTAGCCTATGGATCTCTGTATTGTTAACGCTTTTCTTTTGCAATTTGAAGAGTTTCCAAAACCAATCTTTTAAAAATGCTATAGGCATCCTAACAAAAAAAACCCACCCTTTTTTCCTGGAAGAATGGAAAGAGTGGTGCTGTGTTTTTCTCATTAACGTTTTACATTTTCAGGGACTTTTTTTTTATGTGGGGAGCTTTAGCGATTTAGCAAAAACACTAAAGACAAGTACAACATAACCCCTCGGCAAGAGTGTGCGGCACAAAGGCCCGATAGGCTCCTTTTTTTTCATTATCCTGACATTGCTAAGCAACCAAGGACATATTGCTTTGTATTCTATGTGGCATATTCTGTCATTTTTAAATCTGCCCCCCTCCACTTTAAAAGCAGTGTCATTACTGGGGACCAGAATGAATGAGTTCAAGGATATTATGACTTTCTGTTCCCTGGCACATCTTCTTTACCGGCTCACAGCTGAGGCTCGGCTAGCTTCAGTCTTCTCACTTACAGGTTTAATTAAAATTTCTAGCCAGCTCAATCTGTCATTCCTGTTTTTGAAGCTGCTGCTTCAGAGAGGGAGTTCCAGGGTGCATCTGCATTGTTGAATTACATCTCCTTCTCCTCCTTCATTGTCTTGCTATGTGTGTAACCCCGAGTGACAGCAAAAATATTATTTATTCATTCCTTTGCCACATGTGCCAAAATGGCTTCTAAGTACAACTATAAAATCAGCACATAATTGAAATACACAACGCATCTGCACTGTTTTCAGGCCAGTTTGACTTGGAAGTACAGTGGTACCTCGGGTTACAGACGCTTCAGGTTACAGACTCCACTAACCCAGAAATAGTACCCCAGGGTAAGAAATTTGCTTCAGGATGAGAACAGAAATCGTGTTCTGGCAGTGCGGCGGCAATGGGAAGCCCCATTAGCTAAAGTGGTACCTCAGGTTAAGAACAGTTTCAGGTTAAGAACGGACCTCCGGAAGGAATTAAGTTATTAACCAGAGGTACCACTGTATTTGGTGAAACTGTGTAGCTTAGGAAATTACTTTGAAAAGTATCCCAGTTCTCTAATGGGGAATGGGGCTGACACACACATCTGTAGAGTATTCATTTTCCTTAAACAGAAGGGTAACTCCTTGCACTAAAGCAAATTCATATGCAGACATACTTTTATAGACTAGGGAAGTGGAACCACGCTCAGTGTTTCAAATGTGGGCATAGCATAGCTTTGTATAATGGCTTTGTAACAATGGCCATTTTATTTCCAAGCACTTTCCTAATGACCTTTTAAACCTGGAATCTGCCTTTTAACTGCCACTGCAAACTGAGTTGACATTTTCCTTGAGCTATCTACCCCAACTCCAGTAGTACTTGCTTTGGGGAATTGCAGTCAGTTCAGATTGCATTACAGCATATGTAAATCTGGGATCGCTTGCCCGAAAGTACTTAACTTCACATTTGCACTGGATTGCATTTGCATTTGTTGTCCATTTACTCAGTCTGGAGACGTTCTTTTGGAATCCTTCGCCATTTACTTAGGTTTTTACTGCCTCAAATCATTCGGTGGTGTTTGTGAACCTTACTGCTCACCCCTAAGTCCAGTTCATTTATTTTTAAATGCTTCTTGATGGATTTTTTTAAAATATAATTTGTCAGCCCCAACAGAGATCCTTAGAGGACCCTAATGCTTGAAAAGGCCCAGAGATGTGTAGCATCACTGTTTATTATCACCCTCTGCTTCCTGTCCTTTAACCAACTATAGATCCATATGTGTACCTGTCCTCATGCCTATGTTCCATCACAAGTATTTGGAAAGAAATTTTATTAAAAGCTTTTTCAAAACAGAAGTCTGTAAGGTTTATAAAGATCATCCCCAGAGCATCAGGTCCCTTCTACCATTATATGAAATAGGAAATCAATGTTTTGCAAGCCTTTATCATAACAGTCTCTTTTCCAAGCTAGCACCCTAGACTCTAACTTGAATGTCCAGTGTGTTGCATGTCCAAAGTGGTGCGGTTGGACTAATGCTGCCATGTGTCACGGTTCAGCTCTGCCCAACCTCACATCTGATGTCTCTTCGGATGAGTAACAAAGGGAGCAGGACCCTCCAGCAGATTTCAACACTGCCAGTGACCCTGAGGAGCCATAGAATCTGGACACCCCTGCCAGGAGCTGTTTGGATTAATCGGCTGTTTGGGTTCATGGTCTGCTGTGCCTTGAAACCTTCTTCCCCAAGACCAAAGCAGTAGAGAAGATGGTGAATCAGGCAGGAACTTCATAGCCATTGCCAAAGTGCCTGTCTAGCTGTTCACGGCACTACTTGGGAGAAAGGCGAAGCACACAGAAGTACCTGCTTGGATCATGACCTCTCTTAGCAAGGAGTTGAACCTCCAGCTCCTACAGGAGCTCCCGGTCTGAGGTATGTTATCGCTGAAGCAACAGCTGGGAAATGAACATTATGCAACAGTGCAAATGATTTGCAACATCTTCCCACTCCATATGTTTAAGAGTGGCATGCTTTGCTTTGCAAGAAACAAACAAACACCAGACCTCATTTAGGTACATGGAATTAGCTATGCACATTTTGATCTGTTAGTTGCCCTTAGTCCCTTTTGAAATCAGTAGGACTTCAGGTTTCACTGACCCCCCCCCCAGGTTCAACCAACTTGGTCTGGATCAATCCAACCCATCATTCTCTGGACTGTAACCCTTAATGTGTTAGCCGTTCCAAAGAATTTCATTGAAAACATTGGTATTGGCCTGAATCCTAACTTTCCTTCTGTGAGAATTGCAGAGTTCACACTGACATAATGGAGCTCCCCCGCCCCCTGGCTTCTCTCTGCAATGCCAATGGAGAGAGGAATTGGCGGAAATGATCCACATGTGTGAATGGAAGAGCAGCTTAAGATCCAAACCATTTTCTGGTATTTTTTGCTGCCATTCATAATAATGATAATAATAATAATTAAAAAACATTGTGTTTGCATTTGTGAACCCAGGAGCACATTGCATATATGTAGATCTCTAAAAGAGGAAAGAATAGGGCAATATGGCAAGGATATCTTGATTTCCATGTAGATTGTTATGAAAATGAAGGCGTTCTTTATGAAGGCATGCTGCAGGAACCTGAGCATTCTATTAGGTGGGATTTTGGGAGTTTCTCCCCTTCTCTCCCTCCCCTCCCCTCCCCACCCCACCCCTCCCCATATCTTATATCATGGTTAGCTTCTTGGTTGGAAGCTTAAGAGCATAGTCTGAAAGGGCCAGGGCTAGGCAAGGGGAGATTAATGAAGGGAGAAAGGGTTCAGGGCGTAAAGACAGTGTGGACCTGTTGCTGTTTATTAAATTTCTGTACCAGACAAATAGTTCTGAAATGTATGGAGTATATACAGCAGCGCTTTTTTTCTGGAAAAAGAGGTGCCAGAGCTTGTGGACCTTTTTTTAGGAGGAACATCAAACGACCAAAGTTGTTGAGACCACAACACTACAGAGGTGCCCAAATGCACCAAAGAGGTGCCGGAACTCAGTTCCGGTGAGTTTCAACTGAAAAAAGACCTGATTAACTGTATGTAGACAGGATGGAGAATGAGAAACTGGGAATGGTGTGTGTGTGTGTGTGTGTGTGTGTGTTGTTAAAGATTACTATTTGGTCATTCTAGGTGGGCACATAGCAAACTGATCTTGTGCACTATTCAGGCCAGAGTGGTTGAGATGGTTGGCTTGTGCCGGTAAGCAAATGAAAATTAAGACATGAGCCAACCACTTCCACATGTGCAGAGCCACACATGATGGAAGGGCTCACCCACACCTCCACTTTCCCCTAGGAAACCCCATGATTTACCCCTGAATTGGAACAAATGGCAATCAGGTTTTCCATATCCTGGAGGAGAATGGGTAATTGGGTATATCAATACACATACGTAAAGTACAGAAGGGCTACATGGTCAGATTGGTCAGGTGCATCTGTCAGGTGTGTTATAGCACACCTGGCAGAAGACGACCTAACCAGCCGAGGGGAGGATTCATTATGTGGGGAGGATTCAAGAGACTCAAAAGCTTCTCCTCACCCCACATTACCTTATTTTTAAAATCCCTCTATACTGCAGTTCTATAATATTCAGCGGAGTGGGCCCCACTGAAATCAATGCTTCAACTGAGTAAACATGCATAGAATTGGACCGTAAGTGACTAAAAAGGTTAAAACTGCAGTCTATATTTACAGAATAAAATAACAGTCCATGAGATCTCTTAGGCTGCAATGCTTTACAGTATTCATTTACCCAGAACTAAGCCCTGGGACTTCCTTAGACATCATTAAACACGAGCAATGCCTTATCCTCCAGCGCCAATCATACATCTTAGAAAGGTATGTAGATAGGCTACCCCCGGCAGCTGATTCTGGGGGTTTGGAGGAGGATATTCTCAAGGGGTTCTTTTGCAACATTTCCACGTATCTGACACTGTTGAAAGATGTGCCACAGGAAGATAAAAGGGCACTTTGGCACTATTATGGTTTCTGCTTTGAGTACAATGAGGAATATCATGTTTTGAAGCTTGTGCAACTAGAACCTCTGGTTGTTTCCCCAGCTCTACAGAATGCTATCTTTCTATAGTATTCAGTACAGGGAGGACATGCTTTGTAGGCAAAACTGGGCTGAAATTAACATACTGTACTGTCTCTCACCTTACCCGCTGGTATGAAATTGTCAGATTGCATCCAGACGCTTTACTTTGTACACAGAGCATGTCTGCCATCCAGTGGTAGCCATCATCATTGCAAGTTATTCGTCCGTCAGATTAAGTTAAAAATGGTCTCCACACAATAGTTCTAGAAATATACGCTTTGCTTTCCAGGAATATGAAAGATCGAATGACTTGGCAAAGCTCCATTCTGCAAATTTTGTTTAAAAAGGAAGTGGGTTTGCATTGTAGCTTGTCATCATTTATCTAATCTTTGGCAATGTGTTGACAGGAAGCAGAACAGTTTATCGTCCCATTGTTGAATGGCTTTATAATGCTGCCTGTCAGCATGCCACACCCACAGTCTGTAAGAGCTTTAAATCTGGCAAGCAAATGTCTGCTTTCTACAATACTACATTACTATAATTCTTCATCACAAGGCTCCATTTAACAACGGGGAAGCTCAGGGAAGCTCTAATGAACATGGAGCCATGCAATCCCCGAGCTTGTCTGTTCAAGCTCTGGAAAAGCCTCAAAGCTGAATGACACAAGGCATTTCCAGACTGTCAGGATTAGACACATATCAGAACTTCAGGTTTGCACAATTAAAGCGGGTGAAAGCACTCTGGCACCCTAGCACAACACATCCACTTAAAAAACAACCACACTGGACTATTTGTGGTTAGGAGCAAATGCATTTACAAGTGTGGAGTGAATGAACAGCTAATGTAAAATACCCCATAAGCAAATCAAGATGAATTCTGGTTGTCATATAATAACCATCTCACAAAAAAGAAGAAGCACAAGTGTCCAATAAGGCAGCCCTGTTCAGGGAAGTTTTTAATGTGTGACATTTTAATGTATTTTTAATCTTTGTTGGAAGCCGCCCAGAGTGGCTGGGGAAACCCAGCCAGATGGGCGGGGTATAAATAAAAATTATTATTATTATTATTATTATTATTATTATTATTATTTATTAAAGACTGGGTATAAACAAAGCTCTGTGTAAGCTTTGTGCAAGCAAAACAGGATGAATGCTTAAGAAATTGGTCTCACACCGTGACGGAAACCAGAGCACACGGAAACACCCTTTACCTCCCCACCACAACAATGCCTATTTGTCTACTTGCACTAGTGTGCTTTCAAACTGCTAGGTTGGCAGGAGCTGGGACAGAGCAACAGGAGCTCACCCCGTCACGGGGATTCGAACCGCTGACCTTCTTATCAGCAAGCCCAAGAGGCTCGGTGGTTTAGACCACAGCTCCACCCGCGTCCTACCACCATCATACTGCCAATGGACAGCTTGACACTTGCCTAAGCGAGCTTGTGATCTAAATCAGGAACTGCTTGGTGTGTAACTCAGCCTGTATGCTGCACTATGATTTATTTGTTATAAAAACTGATATTGTGGTGAAGCACAGTGTTAGGGACCATTTAGTGGGCGTTGTCCATGGATTATCCACAGTTAAAAAGCACACCACCGACTTTTCTCCGCAAGGTGGAAACATGTAAGGATACAGAGGCATTGTGCAAAATGCAGCTAACAATGAAAGGATAAAATGTGTAAGTTCTTTTTCAAATGTTCTGGGGTCGTTATATAGCACTTGTCTACTGTTTCTAGTATTCTTCCTTCCAGCTAATCTATTGAACACCTGTTATATTCTTCAGCATTCAGCAAAAAGCACATTTCCTTAGTCGTCGTCAGCCTTATGTTGGTACAGTGCCATCTCAGAATATTGTTACATATAAAACAGCACAGAAAGAAAGTGTACTGACCCATAAAGAAGGCAAACAGTCTCTGTGTAACCACTGAAAAGCTGTGGGGAGAAGGGGAAGAATGTCTCACTTAATGGATGAATAGCCTGCAATGGTAACTTGCAAATGGAAAATATAAGTAGGTGTTTGAAAACACTCATTATAGTATTCCCAGGAATCAAAGGTGTTCCAAATTCTAGATCCAGTTTCTTTTAAGCTCCTGGTGTCATTCATAAATGAAGATTCCATTACTGAAAACAGTAATTTACTATTTGAAAAAAATAGGCCAAAATCTGGACCTGGAGCGGAATAATAAGCAAATTAATATGACAGTATTAATTAGCAATGTAATTTCACTCTTGTGGCCTATCTTATACCTGTGGACAGTACATCTTAGAATGAACATAATACTGATATTATTTATTTATTTATTTAACTTATTAGTTGCTTGTCTCCCAAAGTTGTCCAAGTGACTTACAGTAAATACGCACGTGTGTGTGTGTGTGTGTGCGCGCGCGCACACACACACACACACACACACACAGGAAGGACATAAATAAAGGGGATCATAGAATACATTAATATAGTGTCTAAAATAACACTTATAAAATAAACAAGAACAACCCAAACGGCCCACCATATAAATAACAACAACATTAAGTAAAAAAGAAAAAGAAAAAGAAAAATAACTACCAGACTTTTTAGAGAACATCTGAAGGCAGCCCTGTTTAGGGAGGCTTTTAATGTTTAATCGATTATTTTATTTTATTTTTCTGTTGGAAGCCGCCCAGAGTGGCTGGGGAAACCCAGCCAGATGGACAGGGTATAAATAATATATTATTATTATTATTATTATTATTAGTAGTAGTAGTAGTAGTAGTATACTCAAATAATAAACAAAGAATACTCCCACCCACTAATTTTCAGATAAACAACTATTTTTCCTCTTTAACCAGCTGTTTCAAATCAGCTGTGGGTAGGTCCGGTGTCCCCCAGGGTCCTCTTCACAGGGAAGCAGTAGCAAAGCAGACCAGGCAGATGATAGCAAAAGTTTTGCCTGCTTTGCAGTTGGTCTGGCTACTGCAGGCATGTCCAAAGTTCGTTTCGTGGGCCTAATTCAGCCCACTGGTTGGTTTAATGTGGCCCCTGTGGCAGTTTATTTCCTGGAGTTAAATCCTAAAAAAAGGTCAACAACATTGGCTGGCCCTTGGGTCAGCCCTCACGGCCCTTCACTTCATCAAATCTGGCCCTCTTTGAAAAAAGTCTGGACACCACTGGGCTACTGTTCCTCTCCAGCTGCTGCTGGCTGGGGTACCATATAAATGTATTGATTAATCAGGCATGTCCAACTTTCAAGAGACAGAGATCCATTCCTGCTATTAAAAACAAAACAAAAACTGGCAGTGATCTACCAAAATTGTTGAGCTTTATTTAAGGAGTCAAAGTTGTAGAGGTTTTTGTGGGAGCCAAAGTTGGTGAGCTTTTTTTAGGGAGCCAAAACGGTTGAGCCCTGGATTAAGTGATGTGAATACTTTGGCTTCTTTTTCCAGCACTAGGATGGATCCATACTACCAGCCATGGGATTATTATTTATATAATGATGCTTTAGATGCCTGCTAAATGCACATTTATTTCAGCAAGCCTATTTGGACATATGGGACTGGATTCAACTACCCCATTCCGCTAGTGGAAGCCCTGCACAAGAACTCCTGCTAGTGCAATGGGGCTTTGCTCTCCTGCTCTCCCCATGTCCTCTCTGAGGTTCCCCCAGATCTGTGCTCAGGGGGAGGAGGAGACACACCTGGCAAAGCAAAAGGACTTTCTCTTTGGAAGAAAGCGAGGAGGATCCATTTTAGTGACCCTGGTGCAAATGCTTCTAAAGAATAAAACTGAGGTCATGCCATGGGTTTTCTACTGACACTGTTCAAGTCAGCTTTCTAATCTAGTTTGTGAATAGCAGGGTGGGGAGAGGCTTTCAAGAACAACAGAAATATTTCCATTTCCCCTACAACTGAAAATCTGCTAAGGAGCTTTTGTGTCTGAAATGGTAAAAGGTTGCCGCAGGCCAAGAATTCCTGAGTATCCAAACTTAAGCTGACACACTTGACAAATAAGTGTCAGAATCTCAAAATCATTCAGATCTGCTTGTGTAGCTGAAATTTGTGACATGACTGGGCCAAGCAGGGGGCGGGAATGCCTTCAATGCATAGCTGTATCACATTTCAAAAGTCCAAGCATTTGTTCCCTGGGTAGAAGGGTGACCTCTAAAGGTTTGCATTGATTGATCTACCCCAGAGCTTATGAATCTTTCATTCAGTGCTAACTTGGCAGGAGAGAAATGGCATTTCCTTCAGGCTATGAGGCTTCTTTGAAGTCAAGGCATCTTCTACATCTCGTGTTTGCAGTTGTACTTAATTATTGCTTTTATTATTCCAATTTATTTTATTATTCTGTTTTTATTATTCTACCATTCTCCTGACTGGAGATTAAAGGCAGAGAAGAAGCCAACAAAACAAATGCTGTCCATCTTTGCATTAAAAATGCTTTGTAAAAACCTTGGGCCACAATCCTCCACCTGCTTAGCTTGCGTAAATCCCTTTGGCTGCAGTTGCAACTGTTGTAGTTTTATAAATTTGACTTCATGTTTGCCTCTCCTAAACTTTGTTTCTTTCATAAAACATTAAAGCATTTTATTTTAAATAAAAAGGACAACAAAAGGGCATGTCAGGCTGAATGCCATTGATGTGTTTTATGCAGAATACTGATGTGAATCTCCTACTAAGCACTCACAAACAGCCTTTCACCCTGATAGCATGTTCAACCTTTTGCTCTGTGTTGTGATGTATGTCATAGTTATGATGTTCTGTGATGTAGATTTTTTATCAGAATCCATATCATGGCATTGGTTTCATTGTCATGTGGGGCATCCCAACATTTTGCGTGATCTAAGAAAAACCTTCATTATCACAGTCACCAATTTTCTCGGGTGTTGATATCTGGCTTAAGCTGATTTCCACTTAAAAGTGGCCGTACTTCTGTTGTGGTTAGATGCAGAGAGATGCTTATTTCTAAGAAGTGCTTATTTCTAAGAAGTGCCGTTGCTTCCATTATCTGTGTAAAAGCAGCTGAAAGTGAGCTCCCCAATGAATTGTCCTCCTATCAATGCTGTCACCCATTTACATTGTTCATGTCATTATTGCATTATTTCCATTTGATGGGAGGAAAGAATGTTTCAGGGGTAGGAGACTCTGTCACTGGAGGTATTTACCTGGAGAGCAGGTGACTCAGACTGTAGTTGCAAGCTTCCTGCAGTGAGCAGTGGGTTTAGACTAAATAATCTAAAAATCTATTCTCTCTTTCCACACTTTTGTATCATGTGCAAAGCTACCCAGTATCCCATTGCCTTCCCAAGCTATGAGGGCCCCTCAGCAGTTCCTACAGCCCTGATTGTGATGTTACACTGCCTCCTCAGCTGATGCAAGCACCGTAAAGCAGTGTCAAATTATTAATCTCCCCCCCTCCCTCACATATTGTCACCTCCATTTTAATAACACTCCTGGCTTCTCTATACAAATTCAATGGCAGGTCTTGTGAGGGAAGCACCCTCTTGTGGCAGCCTCCCAACAGTACAGATTTACGTGATTCATAAATGTCTCCTGGAATCATTACGATTAAACATTTTCCTGCTTTGGTTTTAGTGCACTTATGGTAGCAGCATTGGCCGTGGGCATGTCTGGAATTTATTCCACAATGAAACACAATGGCTTCGCTGTCAGTTTGCTAGATTCTTCCCTCCCCTCTGACTTTTTAACTTCTCCTCTAGGAGAGTCAGTGTAGCGAATCAACAATAGTATTATTAAAGGCACATTAGTCAGGCTTATTGTGGAAATATTTCAGGGAAAAGTGTGGATGGGTTGTTTTCAAATTAGAGAAGTACAGCATACAGTTTCTTTTGTTATTGTTTCATCAAATTGCCTAGTTCTGGACCCATTTTAGACATAAATCTAGCAGAGCGGCAGAACTAGCAATTACTCCACTGTTGCAAATAGGTTTACAAAAGAGTAATATTACCAACATGATTTTTCGTTTCATTGCCTAGCCAAAACACCATATAATTTCTTTCCTGAAAGTGGGACTAAAATATATGGTATGATAATTTGATCGACAGCCAGAGGAGATGCCCATTCTATTGTTGAGAGTTGTCTGTCAAGAGAAAATGGTGGAATAATTATAACAGAAAACTTTTCTTATGTTGACACTGATTTCCCAATCCTTCCTAGGAAGGCTCATATGAACTACGTACGGTAGTTTCCAGGGAAGGCATTGATTCTTATCTGCTCCCTGATACCTATCTGATACGTGTTATCCTTCACATACTCTGCCAATTCTGGGCTATTTCTGAACGTGATTTTGCTTTCCTGGGGCCCCTTAAGGTACCTTAATGTTTTGCTCATTCTTTTTTTCCTTTGGTCTCTGGGCAATATCAGTTCTGTCACATGAGGTGCCTGCAGTTCACCATAGGGAATTCTGGAGAGCTTTGTAATTTATCTTCACTCCCAATCTGGATTTTTAAAATATCCTATTTGTTATGACAACACTATTTGAGCTCAGTTCTAACACTGTCAAGGGACCATACCGAGCTCTTCTGTCACATCCACCTGTGCTGGAGCATTCTCTGATAGTTATAGTTATAAAGGGAATTCAATTGTGGTGAAGAAAGCAAGCAAAAGGAGAGGGAGAGGGAGAGGGAGGGAGGGAGAGAGAGAGGGAGGGAGGGAGGGAGGGAGGGAGGGAGGGAGGGAGAGAGAGAGAGAGAGAGAGAGAGAGAGAGAGATTCCTTTTCACCTTTCAACCTAGTATGCTTGCAGTGGCAAATGATACACTTTTTGAGATGCCATCATTAAACCCAACCCAAAACATAGGCTGCGTACATACACTATTCCTCCAATGTACATTTTTTTCACTCAAAGAATTCTGGGCATTGTAGTCTGTTAAGGGTTGCTGAGAACTGTAACTCTGTGAAGGGTAAACTACATATAAAAGTGCCAAGATTGGCAGGGGTTTCCTGCAAAGTATATGCCCACTGTCAGTCAGATATTTATTATTTGTAGCCAAGGGCCATTCTAATTTGTGGGCTCCTTTAGGAGGAAGGTCAGGGTTGAATTATTATTTTTCAATGTAAAAAAATGAGACATTCTAAGAATTAGTTTCATATACATTTTCGGGAATACAAATTATCAAAATTTAAAATGGCAAGGTTCCTCAGACCATTTAGATTAAAAAATGCCCTTAGCAGTCAACACTGTTTGGGGCCCTAGGCAGATCACTGTGGCGCCCCCGTGGGTCGCTCGCTCTGCCCCCTAGCTATGCCCCTTGAGATGGTATTATAGGGAAAATGGAGCAACTCAATATCATACTGTTACAGCATGATGCCCGGGATTCTCTATTTCTATACTAATTCTCTATTTTGCAGGACTAAAAACACGGTTTTGCTAAATGTTGGTGTGGTATTAGCAAGAGGTTTCCTTTGGTATAAAATTATGAATGTATGCTTTTAGAGAAAGGAGACCTACGTCAATTCCAAGTAATGCATCATGTGTACTCTGTGGGACTCTTTAAGCAGTGACATGGATATTTATTTTGGATTATATCCAGTTCACTCCTACTATAAGTACCGTGAATAGCTGCACCATATAAGAAGCAAGATAAGGTTTCAGCAATATTTTTTTTTAAAAAAAACACCCTTACTAAAAGTAATATGCCTTTCTAGCTCTCAATAAAGAGGCAGATGAAATTTAAATTGCCTTAAAATGAGTGGGCCAGGAAGTATTTTTCACAAAAAACCCATGATGCCCTGAGTAGTTGAATGAGCGACAATATTTAATGAAAAGACTATCCAGGACTCATTCACAACACTTATGCCTTTGGGCAACCACCACCACTTTGGTCTTACTGTAATTAATATATGAGCTATCCTGTTTCCAATATGCTCTGAATTTGGAAAGTAATCTTGTACCTACTTGGGATAATGAAATAAGAGCTGTATTGTCTAAATAAAGCAGCAGTATAATTTTTTGTTCATTACCAGTTTTGGCGGGCAGGGAAGAGGAGAGGAAAGCTCTAAACTACGTCATTTATGGAGGTATTAAAGAATAGCGGGGCCCATATGCAACCTTGCATTGCACCCATGAGCAGATGTATGCTGTGGCAAAGCTTTGATTGCCTCCCCTGCAGTTTCTGCAATAGCATTGAAGGTGTTTGGGACTGAGCCATTACTCTCAGGAATTTCAACAGGATTAGAGTGAACTGGGCTTTGAGTGTTTTCAGGGGAAAAAAACTTGCCGTTCGCAAACATGGATTTCAGGAGTTATTTTCCCCCTCTCCCTCTTTTGCAAATGCAGATGCTGCACAACAAGCATGTGATGGTTCGCGTAGGAGGCGGCTGGGAGACGTTTGCTGGGTATTTGCTGAAACACGACCCGTGCCGAATAATGCAGATCTCCCGAGTGGATGGGAAAACATCCCCGATCCAGAACAAGTCTCCGACCATCAAGGATATGAACCCAGACAGCTACTTGGTTGTTTCTGCCCATTACAAAACCAAAAAGGAGATTAAGTGAAATGTTCATTCGGGACTCTGTATATGTAGGCCCGTGCTATCTTCTCAAGTGTAGTTACATTAGTTGGTGCTTTAAAAGGACTCCTGAAAATTACATGCAGACTGGAAATGGCAACCCATGTTGTGGGTTGTTGAACTGTAGTGCTATTTATTTCTAGTGCTGTTCCTTTTTATAGCAAGTTACCCTCGATAGGTTAATTACTACAATCTGATTTTTTAAAAATAGACATATATTTTTAGCCAAATTATTACTCTATGAATGTATTCTTAGAATGACTTATGAGTCACATTAAAGTAACAAAATGTGATATATTTGTATGGAAAGCATCTATGGTTCTCAATCATTTGCCCTAATTCAGAGCTCTGTGGTTAACCTCATTATTGGCATCCAAAAAGCTCCAGGTTCACTTCCAGTTAAAAAAGAAAAAAGCTGGGTAGCATATGAGAAAGACCTCTGTTTGAGACCCTGGAGATAGATATATTGCCAGTCAAGAGTAGACACTGCTGGGCCAGATAGAAGATATAAGGCAGCTTTCCCTGTTCTGACACACAATGTGAACTCCTCTGTTTACAGGCTGCCTCATCCATAGATGAGACCTGATATTTTTTTTAAATGCCTTCTTCTGTGTACTTCATCAACCCCCACCCCCCTGCAATGAATGGGGTACTCTTACAGGCAAGAGAATGCCATACTTGCATCAGATAGCTCTAGGCCTATTAGCAGCTGCTGTGCCAGTGTGTTTACTGCAAAAGAAGGTAGACAACTGGTGGGAAATGCCTGTATATTGTCTTAATATACGGCCTTTCCCAACTGGTGAAAGAAACAAGCAGCAAGCATTGTATAGGTTTAAAAACAAAAGAGCAGCCTCCATAGAATGCATGCATGTGTGTTATTGAAAGCTATGTTAAAGAGTATTTTTCTCCTCCCCTGCTATAATCTATTTTAAGATGTTTCAATATGGTTCATGTATGCTTTTGGTTCCTAAGCTGCATATAACACCAGGTATTGACGAGATGGCAATACGCTGTTGGACTACAAGTCAAATGCCACCTGGGATTCCCCACTGCCCTCACTCCCAAAACCAGTGATGCTGTTGCAAAGCAAGCTATCTCAAGGGACCTGCGTCAGAGGTATGCATTAGGTGGACTGAAAGACATTAACCATGTATACATCTGGACAACAGAAAGGCTAAAGTTGGCCTTGACAAAGATAGAGAAGAGTGCCTTGGAATTATAACAGGGATGGGGAACCTGTATCCCTCCAAATGTTATTGGGACTAAAACTCCCATCATCCTTGATCCTTGGCCATGCTGGCTGGGACCGATGAAAGTTGGAGTCCAACAATATCTGGAGGACCACATGCCCTTAGTATAAAGAGCTAAAGAGCTTCAGACTGGCCAACATTTTGGAAAGATAAGACTCACAAGCGTGTTTCATAGCTTTAAGTTACAGCTAAAAGCATAAGTCCATTCAGATTTGTTTTTCATAGTAAGTGCTAAAGAACATCTGTATATCTTTTTGACATAGGAATTATTCCTGACAGTCATTCTTCCCCAAGGATAGGAAGCCTGTAGCCCAGGCATCTGCAAACTTTGGCCCTCCAGATGTTTTGGACTACAATTCCCATCTTCCCCAACCACTGGTCCTGTTATCTAGGGATCATGGGAGTTGTAGGCCAAAACATCTGGAGGGCCGCAGTTTGGGGATGCCTGCTCTACATACTCAGACACATTGTGAGCTTGATTAAGCTGATCTTATGAATCTAAGTTTAATCAGTACAAATCTTCCTGAAATAAATGGTGTTGCATGAGGCCAGAACTGATGAATAGAATAAAACAGCAACAATCAATCAATCCTGCCATGCAAACTGAAGTGTGTTAGCATGTCACAATGTCTAGATCAGGCATCCCCAAACTTCGGCCCTCCACTGGTCCTGTTAACTAGGGATCATGGGAGTTGTAGGCCAAAACATATGGAGGGCTGCAGTTTGGGGATGCCTGCTGTAGCCCCCCTGGTGTTATTGACTACAACTGCCATCATCCTCGACCACTAGCCAGGCCTAGTGGGAATCGAGAACCCAACATATGAAAGTGCACAGCTTCCCCCTCCCTGTTCTGAAACTTTCAAACTTGACATGCGAATGCAATCACCAGTAGTACTCCCATGTATCTGCTGTTTGGGTGCTTGGTATTTGCCTTTAGATTAGCTCTTCCTGGCTGTTGTGCTTGAAGGGTACAGTATAGCTTTAGGTGGTTATAGAAATGTATAGGCAGTTATAGACCATTGTCCCACTGTGTGATGGTGGGATATTCTCTGCCGCTGGATTTAGTTATGTTTTTGAGCATATTGGGTAAAATATGAAAATACTACATGCATTCTCTGTAGATAAATGTTGGGGAGTGGTTATGTTACACATCTCTGTGATATATAGGAATGCTAAGGTTTTGGTTTATTGGTTTTGCTAATTTTCTTTTGTCTATACTTGACAACTTTTGTGCCTTTCCTAGAAAAATCATTGTTCGAGGATTATTTGAATGATGACTGTATAAATTTGAGCTGAAATCACATGGTGCATTAGAAATAAACAGATACTTTTAAAAAACAGACTCTCAGTGGTTCATTGCAGCGTATTGCTCTCACAAACAAGTAGAGACTGACCTAAACCTACTCAGATTTTGCAGTCTTTTGGGGGCTAAACACTTTCCATAAGCACTACCTATTTATTTTATACACCAGGGCTTACGAGGCAGTTTACAGTATAGGTTTACCTATAAGTAATCCTAATCTGCAGCTATAAGAACAGTCACTTTTCATGAGCTGCTGACGGAATGGATCTTTTGACCATCATTGTCTCAATCCAAATTAGAAGCCTACACAACTTGTAGGGTGTTCCATGTAGGCTAGCATTGCCTTGATCTTTTCAATGCTTTGTGCACACAAAATGGAAAATCCCAGGAGAATGGCATCAGATCTCAGAAGACAAGCATGTGTGTAACCTCTGCTCCTATGTAGTGTCATCAGATGTCTGGTAATGCTCCAGGGGCATTGCATCAAGGACTCTACCTGCAACCAATATCGTTTTGATATCTAAAACCTAAGATCTTTTTATACATTACTTCCAAATCCCTTAGATTTTGGTAGAACTTGCACATTCCAAAAAATTATGGAAAGGGCCTGGTTTGTCTACAGCTTGTACATGGTTTTCTTTCTACTATGCACTCACATTTTCAGGACTGGATAGAGGCTATCTGCTCTCAAAGTACTAATAACCTGTTCTGGATGTGTGAGAACCCTGAATCAGCTTGTTGGGTTGCACACAAACAAAAAGAGGCAGACACCTTGCCTCTGCAATAGCAAATGGGGGTAAGCAGGATTGTATCATTCCTAAGAAGCCTCAAGTCACCTTTGGAGAGGAGAGTGATCACAACAAATATGTAACAATAGGATATAAAGCTGTAATTCAGTCTTGCTCTTAGTGAAATTAATGACACTTGCTCCCGAAAATGTGTTTTAAAGAGGCATAGTTCTGTATTAAATCTTCTTCTGCAGTGTTTCTGGCAAATATAAGTAAACAGCACAACTTATAACACAAACAAAATTCCAGTACCTCTCTACGACACCATGATGTGTTACATAAAATCACTCACTCCTTTCTTCAAACACAAAGTCCACATTATTCAAGGCTCTGAAAGTTGGAAGTACACAGACCTTTGAAGTATGACAACTATAATAGCAAGAGAACTATAAAAAGTTCAGCCAAGAAGGGGCTGAGACCTCTCACACTGAAAGAACAGTGGTTTTGCACCAATTAATGTAGAAAGTGCTGACAACAGAAAGCTCTCAATCCAACACGGACCCCCTTTTTAGGAGGTCAACAGAAGTAATAAAAAAAAGCACAGGCAACTTAATTCCCAAATTGGCACTTTAATAATAACTTTTCTTAGCATCATCCTCTTAAAGGATGCTCTGCATTACTGGAAATCTAGATGTCGCAAGTGTTATTCCATTGGTATTACACCAGGAAAAAGCAGTAAGAAAATACAGTATGAGTGCAACACAAATACCCATAATTGTATTTGAGGTATCAGTATTTTACAACGTGGCCAGACTTTCTGCACAATATTTATTAAAACAATCACATTGCGTGAACAAATATGAAGACAGATGCTGGACTCTCTCCTGGCAGATACTACATGATACACCGTGTAAAGCTAATGAGTGAAAGGGAAATTGCCGTGACCCACAACATTTCTCTCAAAACTAGGCCAAATGCATCACTTCCAACCTGTGTTATTTTGTGCCAAAGAAAGGGAAAACATCCCATTCTCAATTAACTTGTTAAAGCACTTGGACAGTTTTAGTTATAAATACAGCATAGCTTATGAAATTCAAGACACAGTTTGACCTTTAGGGGAAAGGCTGCAGACATTATATTACTGTGGGCTAGAAAACAAGAATCATACTTTATTTAGTAGAAGCCTAACTCAGCAGAATGTTGAGAGGTTTTAAAACTGCACATTCCTTCCAACTTAATTTCATTCCATTTCAATGGGGTATTTTATTGTAGGGATTCGCCTGCTCTTTGAAAATCAGCACTACCTAGAACAATGCTGTGGGATGGGAAAAGTTAAATAACCTGTTTAAGTTAGAGGAAGTTCATTTGGACACTTTATTTACACACACACACACACACACACACACACACACACACACACACACACACCGGGTTGCATATAGTTTAAATTTTGTTTTGTACATTTTTTACTGACAGATTTTTTTAAAAAGCCAAATATTCTTTGGGAGCATGCAAGAAACCACCAACTTAATTTTAAGCACAAAAAGTAAAGGCGAAACCATCTCCCCCATAAGGTGATTTTATTCCTTAGTTGTCTTCAAAGAGATTGCATGAATATTCCATATATTTGTTTCAGAATACTAATTTAAAAATAAAGAAATCGGGTTCTCCAAATAGCCAGAAAGCAGAACATGTCAAGGCATTGCACTGTCTACCCAGCTGACATGCCAGGCATAATTCAATACCAACTTAGAGACAACTGCTGGCAGACAAACCCTTTTTGGCTTAATTGTATTTTAAGTGATTCACAATCACATACTCTCAATGCAGTAGAAGGAAATATGAGAGATAGCAAAATAAGTCCCATAAATATTGCCCACTGCCCTCCCAGAGTTAGCATTTTTAAGAATAAGACACAATTTCTTACCTCATGGTCACATTTCTCTTAAATATATGAGTTCACCCTTAAAAGGCACCAAAGCTTCTATCCTCAAAATACTCACTCTCACGTTAAGATTCAAGGACTGTGACTTAAATCTTACAAGTGTGACACAAGGGGAGAAAAGGACAGAGCTAAGTATCTGGGCACACCGTAAAAAGCAGAATGGATTTCCTAGAGAATCAAGGCAGGAAAATTTCATTTATTACATACGTCTCTCTTCAGGCCCCTCAAATATGTTAAGACATGCAAAACTCTAGAATATGGCAACGGAACTAGTAGGGGACTGTTTATTTTGGCCAACTCTGCTGTGCATTGTGACGCTTTCACTTGACAATATCCTTAGTGCACATCTTTTCCCTGCCCTGCTATGGTGGCAAAGTCCTGCTGCATCTTCAGAGGCAAACAATGGCAAAAACCAGACACCAAACAAGTGCCATTCAGTCGCAAGTACTGGCAAGGTCTTGGCAGTAGGATGTCTTCTTCCCTCCAGGAGCTGCTCTTGGAGTTACCCAACTTGCCACTATGATGAAAAAAAACACACGTAAGAAGGTGAAGAGGGGATATAAATTCACAGCCTTGTTTTTATCAAGGGATCTTTATCAAGATCAAAGGTTTTATCTTACAAAGGAATAGGCTTACATTTTGTGAATCCAGTTCATCTGCTCATGAGAGGCCACATTTAGATTATGCATTGATATTTCTTTCGTATTTGGTTTTTATTGGACACCTCCAGCAATAATTTTGGACCATCAGGAATACACAACAAATGCTTGTGTATACTCCTAGGAAATACAATTCTGTTCCATAGCATTCCACTCAAACCCCTAGATCATCAAGTGAGGCCACTTGTGGCTGCCACACACCTTGAATTTTCATGTAAATGATACCTGCCACAGAGGTAAGTGTGGTGGCACCCGGATTCTGGAATACGCTCAACCTGGAAATGAGCATGGTGACAACAATTTGTTCTTTCTGGTGCCTGCTTAAGAAACTTACAATTCAACCAGTTTTGTAGCACTGCTGGATATTATCCCTGCTGGTTTTACAGATGGATTTAATATATTGATATTAACCATAGCTGTCAAGTTATCCCTTTTTTAAAGGGATTTTCCCTTATGCTGAATAGGCTTCCTCGCGAGAAAAGGGAAAACTTGGCAGCTATGATATTAACTCTTTCTTTCTTTCTTTCTTTCTTTCTTTCTTTCTTTCTTTCTTTCTTTCTTTCTACACCCAACAACATTACCAAAGAGTGGATGGTTTATAAATTCTTTAAATAAATTTAAAATATTTTTCAAATTATTTACTCAACTTAACGTTTTCACTTTTAAATGCCATAAGACTCCATTGCACTCCTATTCTGAAAGATAGTTTTCAGTTGTTCAATGAAATTGCTATGCAAGAAGCAAACTGTCAAAGGGATTTGGATTCCCTGTGCCAAATGCCGCAACAGCAATAAAGCACTTTACAAGACACAGTTGTCTGCAAAAAGAAGGCAATCACTCAACTCACTCTCAATAATTACTTTAAAAAGTGGGGTGGGGAAGAAGAAATTACAGCATTTAATCTTATGCATAATTACTCTCAGTCCGCCGCCGCCTGGTCCAGGGCCTGATTCCAGGCGTTTTTCCATTTCCTCCTGTTTCCTTTTCCTTTCCTCCACAGAAGATGGATTCTTTACACCCCGAGAAGCAGTCTTTAGAAAGGAACAATGGGACACAAGAACCACATGACAATCTAGGTTTATTTTAATATATAAAAATCAATACAACAATCACATCAAATACCTTTTCCATTCTGCTTTTTCTTTACTAAATGAATTACAGATATGCACAAGGCTGCTCTTTTACATAAATCTCAAATTCAGTGGATATTAAATTCATGTAAGGTAAAGGACCCCTGGACAGTTGAGCCCAGTCAAAGGTGACTATGGGGTGCGGCACTCATCTCGCTTCAGGCCGAGGGAACTGGTGTTTGTCCACAGACAGCGTTCTGGGTCATGTGGCCAGCATGACTAAACCGCTTCTGGCGAATCATAGAATTGGAAGAGACCACGAGGGCCATCCAGTCCAACCCCCTGCCAAGCAGGAAACACCATCAAAGCATTCTTGACATATGGCTGTCAAGCCTCTGCTTAAAGACCTCCAAAGAAGGAGACTCCACCACACTCCTTGGTAGCAAATTCCACTGCCGAACAGCTCTTACTGTCAGGAAGTTCTTCCTAATGTTTAGGTGGAATCTTCTTTCTTGAAGTTTTAATCCATTGCTCCGTGTCCGCTTCTCTGGAGCAACAGAAAACAATCCTTCTC
Source organism: Zootoca vivipara (assembly GCF_963506605.1). Classification (NCBI taxonomy): domain Eukaryota; kingdom Metazoa; phylum Chordata; class Lepidosauria; order Squamata; family Lacertidae; genus Zootoca; species Zootoca vivipara. The sequence continues at coordinate 60,510,730 of NC_083276.1, forward strand.
CTTCCTCCATATGACATCCTTTCATATATTTGAACATGGCTATCATATCACCCCTTAACCTTCTCTTCTCCAGGCTAAACATACCCAGCTCCCTAAGCCGTTCCTCATAAGGCATCGTTTCCAGGCCTTTGACCATTTTGGTTGCCCTCTTCTGGACATGTTCCAGCTTGTCAGTATCCTTCTTGAACTGTGGTGCCCAGAACTGGACACAGTACTCCAGGTGAGGTCTGACCAGAGCAGAATACAGTGGTACTATTACTTCCCTAGATCTAGATGCTATACTCCTATTGATGCAGTCCAGAATTGCATTGGCTTTTTTAGCTGCTGCATCACACTGCTGACTCATGTCAAGTCTGTGGTCTACCAAGACTCCTAGATCCTTTTCACATGTACTGCTCTCAAGCCAGGTGTCACCCATCCTGTATTTGTGCTTTTCATTTTTTTGCCCAAGTGTAGTACCTTACATTTCTCCTTGTTAAAATTCATCTTGTTTGCTTTGGCCCAGTTGTCTAATCTGTTAAGGTCATTTTGAAGTGTGATCCTGTCCTCTGGGGTATTAGCCACCCCTCCCAATTTGGTGTCATCTGCAAACTTGCTCAGGATGCCCTCAAGCCCATCATCCAAGTCATTGATAAAGATATTGAATAAGACTGGGCCCAAGACAGAACCCTGTGGCACCCCACTAGTCACTACTCTCCAGGATGAGGAGGAGCCATTGATGAGCACCCTTTGGGTTCGGTCAGTCAGCCAGTTACAAATCCACTGAATGGTAGCATTGTCTAGCCCACATTTTACCAGCTTCTTTACAAGAATATCATGGGGCACCTTGTCAAAGGCCTTGCTGAAATCAAGATAGGCTACATCCACAGCGTTCCCTTCATCTAACAGGCTTGTAATTTTGTCAAAAAATGAGATCAGATTAGTCTGACATGAATGGAGGACTGTGATGAGTGCCAGAGCGCACGGAAATGCAGTTGTCCATGTAGACAACTGGGGTATCCAGCATGGCATCCACGGGCCACATAGCATCTCTGGATATTCCTTGACTCAGAATCCTCTGAGCTCTTCATGGGTCCAAAGGCATCCTTCCCCAGAAAGGAAAAAAAAGAGGCAAGGAAGATGAAGGCCTGAGCCTTGCTCTGTCCAGCCATCTCCTGTTGAAACTCTTCAGAAAAGCAATCCTGTTGCTGCCCGAAAAGTTTGGGAGGCTGCAGTTATTTATGATAGCCGAATATCTAGAAGCACATACTGGCGTCCTCCCCACAGTTTTTTTTACTATGCATATGATACCTAGAAACTATTACTGGATATTAATTCCAAAAAATATTAGTTGTAAAGTCTATACTCCAGTGCAACTCAGGAATGGCTCTCATGCAATTTCCAGAAAACAGCCATTTATCTATTTTTCACATTCACTCAATAAGGAAGTATCTGGGTCAATCTCTGTGCCAAACACCAGCCTACCTCCATCTGCCTTTTTTCTGCGGCTTCTGCAAGTTGTCTTCTTTTCAGCTCCTGCGAAAAGGATACAAAAAAGAGCGGTTTAAGAAGTTATTTCACACCAACTTTACTGAGGAGGAAATTGGACTTCCCATCAGTCTTTGCAACGCAGTAAATTATTCCCAGTTCTTGAGAACTCGAGCCAAAGTTGCCATTTCTGCCTGAGTCTGCATATAAGCCTTTTAATTTCCTAGTTGATAATGAGATGTCCAAGTGCACTGCCTGCCCCATCATTAGGCAAAGTGCAACCAAGTGAGGCTACTGGGGGGGCACATTTCAGGGTGGAAGAATACTGGGGTTCTACTCACCCCAATATCTGACTATGCAGTGGTGGGAAGAAAGAAGACAAACAGTGCGGCGGTGTTCATTTCCTGTAGCTCAGGGGCAGAGCACATTCATTGTATGCAGAAGATCCCGGGTTCAATCCCTGAAATCTTCACCTCCATGTTGAGCTGGGAAAGTCTCCTGCCTAAAACCCTGGAGAGCTGTGCCAGTCAAAGTTGACAGTACTGGGCTAGATGGACCAACGGTCTGATTCAGTGTTCCTTTGCTCCTAGCCCATTTACATGCACACTTGTTTGGGTAAGAGAGTTCAGCAGTGGAAGGGGGTATAAGGAGGAGAGGGTGTGGATGTTTGGGGTCCAGCCCAACAACAGTGAGTGAGTGACCAAGTGAGCAGTCCGGTCCTGCAGCAAAGTAAAAGGTGGAACATGAAGGACCTGAGGGTAGGAGAAGGGGAAATCGAAGTAAACCAATGCTGGGAGACAGACAGACAGACAGAGAGACACACTGAGATATAGACAAGACGGATTTAACCTCTGTGTGCTGCTGAATGAGAAGTGGTTGAAGCAGTAGCCTGGGGTCTGTCACTGAGGTGTGAGCTAAGGGGAGGAAAATTATCTCCAGCACATTATTTTGGAGACAGAAAATGTCTGAGTATGAGAAAGGTTTTAACACAGGGAAGGGAGCTTTTGGCCTTCCAGGTGCTATACATTTTAACCCCCCTTTCTCAGTGAGGCAGCTCAAGTGTGTTTTCAAGGATATTCCCACACCCTCCATTTCACCCTCACAGCTGCACTAAAAGGGTGACCTTGAGACAAGAGACTGGATCAAGGTCACCTAGGAAACTTCGTGGCTGACAGGGGATTTGAACAAAGGTTTCCTTGAGCCTAGTCACACCCTAAGCACTACTTTACAACAGCTGCCATTTCGGAAATTATTAAAATTGAACCCTTTCTAGCAATTCAACTCCCACTGCTCAAGACCATGGTCAGGATTCCTGGGAAAACATTGGGGGGGGGGAAGAGTACATTTGATCCCCGCAAATCAACCACATAGCATAGCATATAACAAATTCTGCACACGGTGGACCAGGCTCCATGTGGCAATTTCCCTTGGCCTTGAACAGGCAGAACGTAGCACTTAGGTTGCTGACTAGGTGTACATGCAGGGCCGTCCCTAGGACCGGGCTGGGTGGCGCCAGGCGCCAGGGAGCCTGACCATCAGTGGCACAGAAGGGGCGCTGAACGCTGGTGTCTGCCTCCGCACGCCTCTGCTGTTGGGCGGCTTTAGGCAGCTCTCCGGAGGCACATGGGGAGCGCTGGCCTGGGGCCGCCTCCTCTGAACAGCTGGGAGGTACGGCGAGGCGGTCCCAGGCTCGCACTCCCCGCACGCCTCCGGAGAGCGGCCTGACACCGCTCAACAGCTGAGAGACACGGAGGAGGCAGCCCAGGCTCGCGCTCCCCGCTTGCCTCCAGAGCTTCGTGCGGGGAGGGGGAGCCTGGGGCTGCCTCCTCCGTGCCTCTCAGCTCCCCGTGCGCCGGAGGGATCTTGGCACCAGGGCGCCAGATGTGGTTAAGACGGCCTTGTGTACATGCCTCTGCTGAAAGAACTGCACTGGCTGCCTCTACGCTACTGGGCACCATTCAAGGTTTTGCTTTTAACATTTAAAACCCTCAGCCACTTGGGACCAAGTAGTTATCCAAGGGACTACTCACCACTACTGCCTAGTAACTGTGCTCCTCAGATGAGGCACTGCTGAGAATACTGAATGCCCCAGAGGTGTGCTTAGCTTTTACAGTAGTACCTCTGGTAACGAACTTAATTCGTTCCGGAGGTCCGTTCTTAACCTGAAACTGTTCTTAACCTGAGGTACCACTTTAGCTAATGGGGCTTCCCGCTGTCGCCGCACCGCTGGAGCACGATTTCTGTTCTTATCCTGAGTTAAAGTTCTCAACCCGAGGTACTACTTCCAGGTTAGCAGAGTCTGTAATGCGAACTGTTTGTATCCCGAGGTACCACTGTACTAGAAACCAGGCCCTGAGCATTCAGCCCTGTGGAATCAATTACCAGCTAAAATTTAGACAGGCATCTAGTATATTGATGTTTAGGTGGCTACTGGATGCATTTTTATTTAGGAAGGCTTTCCCCGAGGTACGACCCAACCATTTATGGATTATTAATTGTACATGGTGTTGAAATGGTTTTAGCATTTTCAGAGCCTGTATTTTATCTCTTTTTTTAAATCTCATACACTGTTTCAGGCTGTGAAGCAGTTTATACACTTGTAAAACAAACAAACAAACAAACAAACAAACAAACTATCCCACTGCTCTGCCTCCAACCACATTCAGCAGGCAGGTCTGATGGGAGGATTTCTAACTATGCTCAGCTAAATGTGCTTAGAATCCTCCCTGGCCCAATACAAAAATCAAATAGGTGTTTTGAGGGGAGGGTGTTTTATTCACCTGTCAATTATACTACTTTAAATGTGTATTTTATGTATGATATTCACCTGTAATGTTTTATTTTGGTATTTTATAATGCTTATTTGATGCTTCAATTTAGATCATCATTGTTATTTTAAATCTAGAGTGGAACAGAAATGTTTGAAATAAACAAATGTATTATTGCACATCATGTAAAAGTAGGATTAAAACCTCAATTCGATACCATGGAGGGAAGATACTGATATTGCTATAATATCAAGAAATCAATTGGTCTAGATGCAATCCCAGGAAATCAAGCTGCCAGTGATAAATATGGATTTCAGAACACAAACTTTCTGGATTTTACTGTTCTACAAACTACCAAGTTTACCCGTAGTTTGTGTGCTATTAAATAAGGTACGTTGTTATAAAAATGTCATCTATTTTTTTAAAAAATAAAATAAAAAATGCTATTATTTTTTTCTGCGAAAATAAGTGAACAATAAAGTTGCAATCCTATGCATGCTTACATAGGAGTAAGCCCCTCTGGAGATTGTGGGGTTTGCTTCTAAGCAACTACATCGTCTTGGGTTAGCTGTTACGATTACCCCGAGTGTTCTCATATCAGCAGAAGCATTTACAGAGCAATTAGAAGACAACTGCATTTCGTACACTTATAAATATTTTAAATACCCTTGAACTATGCATCCAACAGAATGCGTATTCTCTCTCTCTCTCTTTCTCACTAACAGCAAAGTAGGTGCTCTTTTTCCAGCAGGGCTTGTACACTCCAGAGTTCTGTTCTCCTATTGAGGCTTAAAAAACAACACCACCAAACTCACTCGCCGCTATTCCTCTGTGCATGTACCTGGGATCACTACCTCCTGACCCTTTTGAGCGCACGATTGTTCCAACTCTACCAACGCGTGAAGACAAAAGCACGCAGCAAGACACTATTGCCCCTATTGAGCACGATAGGATTTTCTTCCAAGCTGCTGGTCGTGAAGGGTGTGTCTCCTGGCTAACTTCTAGGGCTTGCGATCCTACAGCCGTTGACCTGGCCCTCGGTGCGCTTCCTTCTAAGTAGGTCTTAAACTTTAAAGCTTGCGCCCCCAGGAGTTGGAAGAGATCTGCTGGCCACGCTTTGCGTTTTATCCAACCCGGGAAGGGAGGGGAAGGAGATCACTAGAAGAAGCGACGCGCAGGTGGAAAGGGGGCGGGGGGAATGTTTCGCTACTACTGAATGGCGATACTTCTCCATGTTTGGGGACGGAGGCTGGTTTTGCATCTGGGGTGGCCCTTAATCGCGAAAGGGGGTTCGGAGGGGGTGGGGGACGGGAGAGCTTCGGGGGCGCCAGGCGGTTTCCCCCCGCTTACCGGGTCGGGCGTCTCCACCACGTTGTCGGCGGCTCCCCCCATGCAGGGCAAGCACATCCCCATCGCCGCACCCGTCGGCCGGCCACGGCCGGGCAGCGCCGACGCCTGGGAAGCAGCGAAGCAGGGCCCGCCCCGCTGCCCTCTGGCCTCCGAGACGCCTCTCCGCGACGCCGACGCCGCCGGGCACCAGCGACGCTGCCTTCCGCGGAAGGGCCGGCAGAGGACGGCGCCCCCTGCCGCTCCGGAGCCGGGGCGGGGAGGCGGGCCGCAACGCCGGAGAAGGAAGGAGCAGGAGGGGAAGAAAGAAGCCTGTTTTAAGGACTGGGAGGAGCAGCAGGAGGAGAGTCGCTTGTAGGGCTGGGAAAAGGTTCAAGAAAAAAGAACCTCGGAAAAGCGGGGGTGGCTGGGAGGGAGGGACTCCCCTACGAGGAAAAGTTGCAGCGTTTTGGACTTTATTTTTAGTTTAGAGCAGTGGCTCCCAACCTTTATTTGGCCATGCCCCACCTAAGCATCTCTAAAATCCTTTTATTCTCCCCAGCCCCCGTGGCAATTAATTCTTATTATTCAAAAAGTAAACTCCTACCGTATTCACGTGGAGGAAGCCTAAAAGGCCATTAACTGGGTCTAAACAAGCTTCCAAATTGCCCCCCCCCCCTGTGGGGCGTGTGTCCCATGTTGGTAACCACGGGTTTGGAGAGAGTATTTTAAAGGTGTTTCAATGTATTGGTATGTGTGGGTTTTTGTTTGTTTCAGGGTGGGTTCTTTTGTTGTTGTTAAGTGGCTTTGAGTCGCCTTTGGCAAGAGAAAGGGACCTATAAAGTCAGTAAATAGTAATGCATTTAAAAGGTGATGCTACTGACTAATATCAAGATGAAGGTCTACCAGGTTTATGTGTTGAGCACACCGCTTAATGGAAGTGAATCATGGGTAACTTAAATACCCTCCGGGAGCCACACCTCAACACCTGTCATGTGTGCTGCATCAGGAAGATTTTGGGCATCGCGTGGCAGGGCAGAGTCTCATGCAAAGATGAGCTCTTGATGTAAGTGCATGACACTTCCAAGCCCACGTTATGTTTGCTCTCCTGTCTCAGCGGGGTCTGCGCTGGCTTGCTCATGTCCACTGAATGTAAGGTGGCAGGATCCCCAAAGACGTGCTCCACGAGGAGCTGGCTTCAGGCACCAGGCCTGATGGCAGATGAACTCTGTGTTACAAAGATGCCTTCAAAGGACAGAGGATATCTGAAGGCAGTCCTGTTTAGGGAGGCTTTTAATGTTTAATCGACTATTTTATTTTATTTTTCTGTTGGAAGCCGCCCAGAGTGGCTGGGGAAACCCAGCCAGATGGGCGGAGTATAAATAATAAATTATTATTATTATAAATGTGATGTGTAGGCTGGCAGCATTAATCCTGCTGTGTGGGAATCCCTTGCAGATGATCACAGTAGCTGAAGACAGACAGGTTGTCTATCCACAGCAGTGACCAGAGGAGGGATGACTGCTGGGAGGAGTGCAGAAAGAATAAATGCCATGGAGACCTACAACAACTCAACCGGAAGCCTTCATCTGCCCCAGCTGCAACAAAACATGTCTCTCCCACATCAGTCTCTACAGCCTTAATAGGCACTGGGTGGTTTGACATCACTCCCAAAGGTGCATTCTTCTATTTTCTCCTGAGACAGATGGATGCCAACTAGACATTTATAAAATTGTGCATGGCATGGAGAAAGTGGCTAGAAAAAGTTTTTCTCTTCATCTCTTAGAACACTGGAACTCATAGACATCCAATGAAGCTGAATGTTGGAAGATTAAAGACAAATAAAACAATTGGAGACATGATTGGAGACAGTGCTTTTTCTGAATATCAGTTGCTGGTATTCCATGGAGGCATGTCTCCCTCCTTTTTACTCATGACTGCGCACCCCACACCTTTCACTCATGGGTTCACACTTGTAACTAATCCCATAAATTGATATACCTTTCAGTTATATGTTGGGTTTTGTGTGTGTGTCTTCAATATTTTGTATGCAAGGTTCTGCCACAACCATATATGATGCCAGTTTAATGTAGATTGTGTCTTGCCGGGTAACTTTATTAATAAACTTCAGTCCATTGCACCTCTCTTTTTTCCATGAGATAATTGTGTTTCCAGGCAGCCACCCGGCTAGGTACAGATCTGACCTGCTTCACTTCAGCAAAATTGCCATATTACATGTGCCTTCAAACCGTCTCCTGAAATCTGTGCCTTCAAACCGTCTCCTGAAATCTGAGCAATGGAGATGAACTGTGTACCCTTCCTTGGGCAGATTATAATGTACATTTTGAGTAAAAGAGAGAATGGAGGGGGAAAGAGCAACAATGCAACAGAGGGACAGAAGAAATAAAAGAAGCGAAAGTGGAAAGACCTCCTAGGCTTCTCTTCAGTTGAGGATGTAGGCAAACCAAAAGAGGTCAAGGAAGGCACAGAACTGGCGAGGGGTAGTGCCTATGGAGAGTCCCAAGGACTGACTAGAAAGGGATGGAGGGCTGAATCTGGCCCCTGGCCCTAATGTCTGTTGTGCAAGATATCAAGTGAATTATTACTACGACAGCTATGATGATGATGAATAATTATCCTCTCCCTTGCTATGGGGATTAGCTCCCAAGCATGTACTGGCACATGGTTGTCCTTTGCCATTGATGATGATTGGACTTTTGGGGCCAATTTCTGTCATTTAAGCAACATGATGGCAACAAAAACAGACAAAAGAATGCTAGAACAATACCTGCCAGTGTGGAAATCAGTATTCTTTGCGCAGAAATAGTTTTTTCAGAATCTTCGGATTCTTGAGGGTTTTCCTCATCCGTCAGTCCCACCCACCCCATATAAAAACAACAGCATCAATGGGAAAATTGCCAGAAAGTGAGAAGCTGACTAGGTTTGGTCACTGGGGGCCCATCAATGAAAAATGCTCTAAAAGAGATTAGTGTAATCTCTTGAGATAATACCACAAGGTTATAACCTTCTGGAATTGGACTTGATGAACAGTAAAGCTTCTCCCAGTTCTTTTCAGATAATAACCATTGCTTAGACAGAAAAATGACTGAGCACCTTAATGCTTTATTCAATTATCTCGATGATGAGTGTAAAAAGATTGCTTTCCCCTTGATGTGTTTTTCAAATTGCAATTTGAGTGGCCTTTGAACAAACTAGAATTGAGAGAACACCTCCATATAAATAATAGCCAATCAATGCAGACAGGTTTCAGATTGATATACGGTATGTCTTTAGTATTCACTTCAGAGTGAAGAGGAGAATATTTCAATTTCAGTTCAAAGTGGTTTCTAATAGATCATGCTCTGCTTGTAATGTCAAGCCCTTTTCAGGTATATAGGATTTGGGGGGCACAGCAGAAGTGAAGCAAGATATGTAGGGAGAAAGGGCACTAGTTAAGCAAGTACAGTGTTCAAATTAATTTCTGGTTCATCCTGGTGAAGCCTGTATTCAAGTCTGAATTCCACACACAAATTGTTTCCTCTGTAATTAGCTGTTTTGACACAGAGTATCGTCTAGTTTCTCTTGAGTGATGCTTGGGATTCAGTGGTACCAAGAAGCACCAACTGCTCTACTTCCACATAACAGTAGATTGCTAAATCCATTGGTATGAACTTCCTCTTTTGTAAAATAATAGTAGATTAGCCATCATTCATAGATTTGAGTTGGGGGGGGGTTGACATTTATCTCATTCAAATCATCTTTCTTCCCCCAAGTCTTTCAAGTTCCAATGAGAAGACAGATAATGCCGCTGCCCCATCCATATTGTGTCTATTTTCCAAAGGCACAACAACTCTACTCCTCTGTTCTATATGATAGTGATGGTTTGTGTGCATGGAAGGAGCAGTTGCACCTGCAGATTACTGAGTTGTCAACCGTGTTTCTCCGGAAATAAGACATACCCCGAAAATAAGCCATAGTGATAGGCAGTTTAACCTTTATTAAGTACCATACTTAATAAAAAAAATAAGACACCCCCTGAAAATAAGTCACCGTTTGTTTGTTTTTTGGAGGAAAAATAAATATAAGAAGGTATACCCTAGGGATGTTCATTGGCTCTGTATGTGGTCTAAATACCCTGGCTATTGACATTTGAGCAGCCACCTTTTGTGATTGTAAGTTGTTTTAAACACTTCAGTTCAAATATATTGTTTCCTAAAGAGGGTGGGGGCGGGGACAGGTTACAACTGAACCGGCTGTGAAGAACCAAAAATAGAAAATGGCTATAGGACCAAAACACTTGATCATTTGAAAATCAGGATTATGCTATTGGTATGTGTGAGATGGGTAGGTATGACACTGTGGCAACTCAATAACCTTTGTCCATTGTCTCTTATGTGGTAATTTCCTTCATACACAGCCTCACAAAATGCCATTATAATACAGTACCTACCTAATATGTTGTAGTATAATGGCATTCTGTAAGGCTGTTCAATAAGTGTTGAGTGTACATTCAAAGCAAGTCGATTTCTAATTCTGGCATTGCTAATCTACAGGAGAGTGGAGACCAGCTGAAAGGTTAGGATAATGGACCAACAGGATAAATACACCGCAGAACACCCTGTCACTTCTTTCTGAAAACTACTATGCATTTGCAGTGTGTTTGTATGATAGTTCTACCAAGCCTACATGTTGTGAAAGCAACCTAAACACTGATTTGTTCCAATAAATACATTTATTTGTTCTGTGATTTTTAATATTATTATTTCCAAAAAACAATTATTTTAACTCTTTGTTTAGCAAGACCAATATGGCTACTAAGACTTTAATTTGTTACTACAGGCTACAACTCAGTGGTGGACTTTGGGCTTTCAAATTCCAGCAGCGCCCTGTGCAGTGCCAAAATTCAGCACCTCTCTGCCTCTTGCCTTCCATTCTAAGTCATTTTTGTGGTGCTCATTGTGGGTGAACCAGTCACACTCCCCCTAAATCCGCTTCTGCTGCAACTTGGTTGTTGTTTCTGTTCATTATGTACGTGATCCAGCTCCCTTTATCTCTGACCTCCTGTCTATTTTCCCTCTTGACTTACTTCCAGATGGCCTGTTCATTCAGACAGATTTGTTTGAAGAGAGGCTAGACAACCTTGGTTATTTAATACACAGTCATTCTGATTTTTATTTATTTATTTGGTGGGGAGGTTATATGATGTTGCCCCAAAGCAAGTGTTATCCAACACTTCACAGTGCATTTTCCTCCTTCACTTTCCTTATCATAAAAAGTCAAATCTTTGGGGAAAATTGATTCATTGTGCAGGAACCCTAGTCAGCTTTTATTGTGCAATGTGAGTTCAGTTCCCACTGGGAATTCATGACAGCCTGAAAGCTCATTTGGTGTTCATTCTCTTTTTAGACTCCTCCCTTTGGTATTGTCCTCTTCTCTTTGTTCCTTTGGGTCATACTTTCCATCATGTCTTTCCTCTGCTTCCCATAACTCTCTGTATCTTCTTTTCTCCCCCTTTTATCCTAGGCTTTTACACCTGTCCTGCCCTCTCAAGGATCATAGCAACCTTAAACTGATGTTTAGACAGATGTTTAGACTTTTTTGCTAATACTTTTTAACAGCAGTAGAAATCATAGTGAACAGAGTTTCAAACATGATTGCTATAACTGATGGATGATCAGAGGAGGAAGGAGACATGAGTTGGATTAATTGATGGAACTGGTCATGTTCAGAACTGATGAATGGAGATGAAAGCACAGAAACTTGATAAATGAGAAAACCCGACAGGAGGAGGAAAACTCCTATAAATAAAGATTCAAGGTTGTGTTCATAGCATGGAACATAAAAAGAGACGTGCAATAATTCTTGTGTTTCAGGAGAGTTACATATATAAGATGCACTCAGTGTTTATATAAAGGGCTTTCAAACAGTCCACACTGCACTTTAAAATCCTGACAATCAATGCTGTAAAGCATAGCATCACCTGTCAGATTGGGCCGCCAAGCATGGAGAAATTAAGATCCCACTCCCAAACCAGAAGATGTTTCAGACACTTCATAGGCAAAGTTGACCCACTGAAATCAGTGGACTTCACTTAGTAATATCAGTGGGTCTCCTCTCCTCTAATGAGGACTTAGTTGGCTGCAACTCTTAGAGTGGAGTTTATGCTTAGGGTTTCCCTTCCACATTGGGCAAACTCTTGGTACTATTCAGTTCTGCCCCATGCCTGGAACTTCAGAGAGAGGTTTTTGAGCAGATAAATGCAACAGCAATGCAAAACAGGAACAGCAGAAGTATAATATTTTGTAAAACAAAGATAAATGTGAACGGACTTCTGGGAATATTTTAATCTCCGCAGCATGAATCAGTGTGGGTTTTCCCACTGCAAGAGAGCTGTGCCGTGCAACAGTGAGCAACAGCTGTGAAAAAGAACTGCATGAAATGATTTGGTGTCCATTTATTCCTTGAGATATATGGCTAGAACACTGGGGAAATATATTACAGGGGCCATAAAGATGGGAGAGCATGGCACAGCTTTTAGTTCATTTAGTTCACATCCTCGACTAGTTATAGGACTGTGCCATTCCATATATTTTCTGCTTTCCCATCCAGTCGGTTTTGAAGATCTGACAAGTGGTGTCTGCTGCTTTTAAAGATTATTGTATTTGCCTTTTCTGGACATGCTGCAAACTGCAGGCGCTGAGTGTGTGGTGCTTTATGCCTGCATCCCACTCGTGCTAAGAAGCTATGACAATAGGAGCATTCCAAAAGCATGTTCCAGTTAATGTGGTGGGCCAGAGAGGCAGAATCATGATTGCTAGTTCTTCCATTCCTGATTTACACATGCTCATTAAATGTCTGAATGGAGCTTCCTGTAGACTTGGGAGCTCCATTCAGGTTTCAAAGGAAAGGGTATAGTTGTTGGCACCAGCTCCCATCTGTGTTAATTTGACAGTCTCATACACACCAGTAACAAATGAAGCCTAACAGTATCAGTAGCCTACAATAATCCTACCTCCTAGCCTGGCTCACAAATTCCTATACACAGCATTTAATAGAGGCACACATATTCTAAGCAGAGAGGCATTTTGTGACTTCCAGCTACTGTCCTGCACTCTGCCACTACCACCAAACCAAGGCGTTCCTCTGTGCCTGACTTCCATTGAGGCAACTTGTAATGGAACATAATGCTACCCACAACTGCCATATGACTTGGGATTAGGGTTGCCAGACTCAATAGTGGACAGGACTTCTGTGCCTTTAATTGCCCTGCTCTCATTTGAGTCTGGAAACCTTAAAGAGAAACCAGCAAACCCTTTGCTTGGAAATTAAACAAAGGGTCTGCTGGTTTCTCTTTAATGTTTCCAGACTCAAAAGAGAGCAGGGCAATTAAAGGCACAGAAGTCCTGTCCTCTATTGAGTCTGGCAACCCTACTTGGGATCCTCCAGATTTGGCAGCAGTTCTGGTAGCATCCATTGACTTAAATACATGGGAGAAAATAGGAAGAAAAGAAAAGAGAAATGTATTCATCACCATCCACTGTGATTGTTTTATTTGCCTGCTCTCTTACATCTTCCTCCACCAGGTTTCATTTTGCTTACAGACCTCATAGGAGATTTTTTTGCTTATACTCTGGCCAAGTCTTCAGGAAATGTGGAGGGAAGGATGTTAGATGATACTGATATACTCTCCAGATATAGGCTGCTTTCAGATGACCAGTTACTTGAACATTCATCCTGATTTGTTTGGAAGGAAATTAGATGGTGTTGGTTATTTAATGAGCCTTCATCTGATTTATTTGTGGGGAGGTTGGATGATGTATCAAAACAAGTGCCTTGTGTAAGATCTCCCAATGAAATATAATTGTGGAATCTGAATTTGCTGGTACTGTATATGATTGAATCCCACCTGAAAATAGTGATGGCTTGGAAGTGCCCATATGCATATACTGTATCCTCCAGGTATTCAATGGGTGCCATTATTTCTTTTGCTTAAAAATAAAATAAAATATCGAGCCTGGGTCAGCTCTGAAGGATGGGATGTCAGGGCAGGATCTGAGCAGAAGGAAAGAAAGCTTCTTGATTAAACGAGAGATTTGGATCTGGGGGGGGGGGGAGCACCGTGATTGTTGACCAGTGTGGTTCTTTCATTTACATAAAATATTGTTAGTATTACACCTCAAACACTAAGCCTCCGCCTAACCTATATATAGGACACAATGGTCCTATTTTATCCCACTGCTCTTTTTCCCCATTCAACAACCATATGGTGCATTCTAAATAAGCAGGCCCAGTGTGGATCATGAGTCATGTTGAGGGTATTGAACTGATTGCTTTAATTAGGAAAGAATATTGTCTCTGGTTATTAATAGTGAGAATCATTTAAGCTTATCTGTGTGGAATGTACTTTCCTCAGGGTGCTAGTTTTTGGTAATAGCATACCACATATACTTTGACTTTGAGTTCAAATAAGGTTAATACTTTTCAGTTCATGATAATGGCTTTTTCGGTAATCTTGGAACTGGGTAATTGCATTAGCCAATTTTGTAAAATCTTGCTTCGCAGTGAAGGTGAGCAGTTTTCATCAAGTAATATTATCAAAAATGTCACTTCTTAATGCTTTACATCAATGTAAGAAACTCTGCATTTGCTGAAATGCAAAGCAAAGTTGGAACATTTTCTATAGCAGTGTAAATCACATCCTACCACTTCTCTGGAAATTCTAGTAACACTTTAGCATAGCTGACAAACTGTTATCACATAATTCAGATTGCACTCCTTTCAAGTGGGCATAATATTTAATTTCCTGGGAAGCCTGCCTGTGTTATTATAAAATCAGTTACTTTTTCTTCCTTGTTCCACAAGATGGGGCTATATAACAAGGTTTTTATCTTGACGGAAGTGGTTCACCATGAGTATAATCTATCCCTTAAACTTCAGGTACTGTTAGTATGTGACAGGCTTCTTTGAGCTCTGCAGTTTAGGAAATGTGAAGACAGGAAGCTTCCTACAAGCACAGAGTGAATGGCTGCAGATATTTTGGACTAAAACTCTCATCAGCCCTAGCCAGCATCAGCATGGTACGGGATCTGGGAATGTGGCTTTTTGCTTAGGGTGTTAATTTTTTGCATTTAGGAACAGAGGGAAATAGAAAGCTGCTAGGGATGATGGGAGTTGTAGTCCATCAACATCTGGGGACCAAAGGTTTTGAAAGGCTGGTGTAGCCAATACTCAGTTAGAGGGACCAGCACTCTGACTCAGTATAAGGCTGTGTGCCTATTCTCCTACAATAACCCATCTTAACCTAAGCATGCACATTCCCACTATAATCAACAGCAAAAAGAAAGCAAGAGAAGCCTCTCATCATTAAGAGGTCTGCAGCAAACCTTTCCACAGTGTCGACAGTCAAATTAAAAGCCCTCGTAAACAGTGCTATTGTTAACGTATTTCTCAAAACCTTTAGTAAGCTGGCCAGGGGAGCCTACATGCCATAACGACTGTCAGACGCCTTATGGCTACTTTGGGATATTAATCGCCTATATGCTCACTTCATCTCCTTTTATCTATTTTAAGTGACTTACTAGTTGTCAAATTCTTAGTGCTCATAATTAAAACACACTTTAAGTAACAGAACCAGGTGTGACGGAGGCACTGCAATTGCTTTTGAGCAGGTGGCTCACTGTAACTTAGCAGGAGGGAGAGGTGGGAGGGGAGGGTGCCATGGGACAAATGCAGGCGTGGAGCCAGTTGGGTGCTTCTGCCAGTGTGTTTGCACCATGCTAACCTCCCTGCTGCCTTTCCCAACCCTCTTCCCAGGTATGCAACAGAGGCCCACCAGGGGAGAAGCTAATATAGCAGCTCTGCCCTGCCCAGTAAGTTGTTTCTTGTTGCTTCATAGCACTGTGGAGTTGAAAGGGACCACACAGGACATCTAGCGCTGCAGTGAAGAAATCGCAGCTAAAGAATCCATTCAACTCCTGTTTAAAAATTCCCAATGAAGCTGTGTCCACTACCTTCCGAAGGAGACAGTTCCACTGTCAAACAGCTTACCGTCAGAAAGTTCTTCCTAATGTTAAGTCGGAATTTCTATTGTAGTTATGTATTATCATCAACGTATCTTTTACAGTTATTGTAATTATATGGTTACTTTTTATAAACTGCTTTGAGCACAAATCCATGGGAAACATGGTATATAAATAAACTGATTATGACTACTTTGGTCTGAATTCTTTGTGTGTGTTTGCTTGCATTTTGTGTGCCAATATAGCAACCACACTTTTTTTTTTAACCATACTGTTAACATTTTCCTACTGTTGGAATATCCAACTCCCCACCCCAGATATCTCTATATCTATTTTTGTTTTCAGGGGATTGTGTTTTTGTGAGGGTTTTCTTGGTCAGTTAAAGAGGGGTTTGAAGTCCAGGCTTGTCCTGTTCCGTATGCTGTAGTCATCAGTAAAAAAATGCATCAGTTTGACAGCGTACTGCGATTGCTATTTCAGCATCAGCAGAAGAATGTCGTGGTTTCGTAGAGGAACGTCCTGTCTGTTGAACAGCTGTGGCTTCATTTTTGAAGGATTTAAAGCATGGAGGAATGAGGATAATTTCTTGCTATTCATGAACTTGAATCTCCAGCCTGGGTAGCTGAAATATACTCGGAGTCAAGAGTGAATTTCATGCTCTTTATTCAGCTCATAGTCGTCAAGGAGGAGAAGAGAAGACGAATGGCTCTTTTCCCCAAACCATCTGCTTATATACATTATTTACACAATGGGCCTTGCGTGATTGGCTACTTCAGGGCTACACCTGTGGGCCAATTATATTGTGGATTGACTTCTGCCTGCAGCCTGATTGGCTGCTCCTACAGGCCAATCAGGTAGCAGATTCACTTCTGCCAGCCGCCTGATTGGCTGCTCCAGCAGGCCAATCAGGTTGCGGATTCACTTCCACCTGGAGTTGGATTGGGTAGCTCCCGCTGATTCTGAATCCTATTGTTCTAGGATTCAGCTCAGTACATAACACCCCTCCCCTCTAAGTTACAGTCCTGCCCGGGAAGTTGCATTCGTAGTCCCCAAGGTCTGCTGGCCGCCTCCGTGTGCGTTGTGGCCTGGGGTGTTCCTTGGTCAGGGGTTCTGGTTCTGGCTCGTGTTCCGAGGCTGCTGGCTGTGCCAGGGCTGTCTGGTCTGGCGCCACTGAACCACTAGGTTGTAGCTCTGGTTCCGGTGTCCTTCCAGCCTCGGGGCGCCCCTCTGTGCCTACTGCTTCTGCTTCCCCTGCCCACCCCTCTCGCTCTACAGGCCTCACTGCCCTGCTGTCCCCTTGGGACCCCTCTGTCCCGCTCTCCTCCTGGGTTCCTCCTGGGAATCGTCGCCGTAGCTGGTCACAGTGGCGGCGCCAACATTGCCCCCCTTCCGTTAGTACCTCGTACGACACGGGACCGGTCACCTTGGTGACTGTGGCGGGTACCCATGCTGGGCCTGCCCCAAAATTCTTTGCATACACTGGGTCCTGGGCCACAAATGTCCGGGGGTTCCTGCCTTTCCCCACCACTACCTCATCCTGAGCTCTGTCGGGGTGAAGTCGGTCCAGTCTAGTTGCAAGGCGCCGGCCCATTAGTAATTCAGCTGGGCTCCGGCCCGTCGTTGTGCTTGGGGTGCTGTGCTGTGCTAGAAGAAATGCGGCAAGGCGGTATTCCCAGTCCCCTTGTGTCATGCGGCGGAGGCTGTCCTTGGTGGTCCGCACCATGCGCTCCGCTTGGCCATTGGTGGCAGGGTGGAATGGTGCTGAGCGGATGTGGCGGATGGCGTTCTGCGCTGTGAAGGTCTGGAACTCCTCTGACGTGAATGCGGTTCCATTGTCCGAGACGAGGGTGTCAGGGAGCCCGTGGGTCGCAAACAGCTTACGTAGTACCCGGATGGCTGCCGCCGTGGAAGTGGATGGTACCAGTGCGACCTCCAGCCATTTGGTGTAGGAATCCACCACTATGAAGAATGTTTTTCCCTGGAAGGGGCCAGCGAAGTCCACGTGCAAGCGTGACCATGGATGTCGGGCGGACTCCCAGGGCTGGACTGGGGCCCTTGGGGGATCCGGGCGGGATTCTTGGCAGGTCTGGCAGTGTTGGACCCAGGCCTCTATCTCTCTGTCAATCCCCGGCCACCACACATAACTCCTGGCAAGGGCCTTCATCCTCACTACCCCTGGGTGTGTCTCGTGTAGGGCTGTGAGGACCCTTTTGCGGAGGGGCTGGGGAACAACAACCCTGCTTCCCCATAACAGGCACCCCTTGTGGGCCGACAGTTCATGTTTGCGGTTTGTGTAGCCAGCGAATTCTGGCCCGGGGCTGCTGCTGGGCCATCCTCGCCACACCCAGTCCAGGACCCGGGAGATGACCCTATCTTTTGTGGAATGGTGCGCAACTTCTTGTGCCTGAATGGGTCGGTCAGGAAGCAGCTCCAGGGTCATAACCTCTTGCGCAGGCGCTGGGTCGGGGCCTGTTTCTGGTAGTGGTAGCCTGCTGAGGGCGTCTGCGTGGCCCATCGCCTTCCCAGGGCGGTGGATTAGTGCATACTGGTAGCCGGCAAGGAAAATTGACCACCTGAGGACACGTGGAGACAACACTTGGGGGGTCTGCTTCTCAGGGGCAAACAGGCCAAGCAACGGCTTGTGGTCAGTCACTATGGTAAAGGGCCGCCCGTACAAGAAATCATGGAATTTTTTTACGCCCTTCACGATTGCCAGACCCTCCTTGTCAATCTGTGAGTAGTTTCGTTCGGCTGCAGCAAGCGTCTGGGAGAAGTATGCCACCGGCACCTCTCTTCCATCCGGGAGTTGGTGTCCCAGGACAGCGCCGATGCCATAGGGAGAGGCGTCGCATGCCAGCACCACTGGCAGCCTCTCGTCGAAGTGTGCTAAGACCGAGTTCGAGACGAGCAAGTCCTTGACTGCCTGGAATGCGGCCCTTTGTCGCTGGCCCCACACCCAAGGGGCCCTTTTATCTAGGAGTCTGTGTAGGGGCTCCGCTACCGCTGCCTTATGGGGAAGGAAGGCATGGTAAAAGTTCAATAGTCCCAAGAATGACTGAAGTTCGGGCTTGCTCTTGGGCGCTGGGGCCTCACAAATGGCCCGTACCTTGTCACCGGTTGGATGGACCCCTTCTGCGTCCACCTTAAATCCCAGAAAGTCCACCTGCGGCACTCCCAGTAAACACTTTTCCCGCTTCACCTTGAGGCCCGCCGTCTGGAAACGGTGCAGGACGGAGCGGAGGCGGTCCTCAAATTCCTCT
The DNA here is from genome assembly GCF_963506605.1 of Zootoca vivipara. Classification (NCBI taxonomy): domain Eukaryota; kingdom Metazoa; phylum Chordata; class Lepidosauria; order Squamata; family Lacertidae; genus Zootoca; species Zootoca vivipara. The sequence goes on from NC_083276.1 coordinate 60,529,570, forward strand.
GGTGTGGGCCCGGCGATCAGTACATCATCGAAGAAGGGGGTGACACCAGGAATCCCTTTAAGGAGAGAGTCCATTAGATTCTGGAATATGCCTGGTGCCACGCTAACGCCAAATTGCAGCCGCTTAACTCTGAATGCCCCTCTGTGCGTCACAATCGTCTGAGCCTCTGCTGTGGCTTCGTCCACAGGCAACTGTTGATACGCTTGGGCCAAGTCCAGTTTGCCAAAGATTTTTGACCCAGCCAGGGTGGCGAGGACATGGCTGACCACTGGCACTGGGTATGCATGGGCCGTGAGAGCCTTGTTTATGGTGCATTTGTAGTCTGCACAGATGCGGACCGAACCGTTAGGCTTGACGGGTGTGACAATTGGAGTTTCCCAGGGGGCGTTGGGCACCGGCTCCAGCACTCCTTGCTCCACGAGCCGGTCCAATTCCTCGTCTATGCGGGGTTTCAGGGCGAACGGGACCCGGCGGGCCTTGTGCCTGATGGGTCGTACAGCGGGGTCTAGCTGTAGGGCAATGGGGGGTCCTGTATATCGTCCCAATGCCCCATCGAAAACCCCTGGAAACTCTTTGCATATGGCGTCCACGTCCACTTGTAAGCTAGTGCGGTTCACCCCGGTAACGGCTAGCCCCAGAGGTCCAAACCATGCCAGTCCCAGTAAGCTAACGTAGGGGCCCTTAACTACCAGCAAGTCCAATTGTTGCTTTCGCCCTCGATATTGCACCCTGAAGGTCCCCACCCCCATAGTAGGGACCTTACGTTTCTGGAAGTCCCGGAGGGTGAATGGGGCCGGCCTTAGTTTGGGACCCCCATTAGGGCACAGTTCCCTTAATGTTCGGGCCGAGATTATGGATAGAGTTGAACCCGTGTCCAGCTCCATGCGGCATGGGGCTCCCTCTATCTGTACCTCTATATAAATTTTCTCTGTGCTGGGATGGGGCAACTGGAATACCTGGTAGTCCGTGATCTCCGTTGAGTTGCCTTGGTGCATGGTGCCGTGTGACCTGGGGCTCCTGGGTCGGTCATCTGATGCTTGTCGACGGGTGGGTCGAGCCCGACACACCCGGGCGATGTGTCCCAATTTTCTGCACTGCCTGCACTCTGCGTTGCGGAAACGACAGGTCCTCCTCTCGTGGTTCTCCCCGCAGCTTGCACAGTTCCCTCTTTCTCGTCGAGGCTGCTGTGGTGTGTGTGCTGCTTGAGTGCGCCGCTGTACTCGGTGTACTTCCTCCCTGTCAGATTCGGATTCGTCGGTGAGGTCTTCGTGGTAGACCCTCGGTTGGGATGGCGGGGACGGTCGTGCCTCTTGCGTTGACCTCTCGGCGGCTTCGGTTGCCAGGGCTTCCTCCAGAGCAATCTGGAATGTGAGGTCTTTTTTGGCGTAGAGGCGTCGTTGCAACATCTCGTCCCTCAGGCCACCGACGAGGCGGTCACGAAGCATGTTCTCCAATTCTGAGAAGTTGCATAACCGGGCGGCTTGGCGGAGGGAGGTCACAAACCCAGTTATGGTTTCCCCCGGGGCTTGCCGCTTTGCGTAGAAGGCATTTCGGCAAGCTACCACCGAGGGCTGTGGTGAGAAGTGCTCCTTCAGCCGTTCCATTATTGTTTTGTAAGAGACGGTAGCGACATCTCTAGGTGCAAGGAGAGCCCGGGCGATTTCAAACGTCTCCTCTCCACAGACGCTGAAGAATGTTGCCCTCTTCATGGCATCGTTGGTGACTTCTTTCGCTTGCAGGAGGAAGTTGAAACGGGCGGCGTACCCTTCCCAGTCTCCTGATGCTGGTTTGAATGGCGAGAAGCTGCTGTCGGTTGCCATTCTGGGTTCCTTGGGTCCTGGAGCTGAAGCCTGGATGCACGGTGCGATGCAGCGGTGCAGCAGGTGGCGGTGCTGCGGTGCAGTGCGTGGTGGCGGTCAGCTCAGCAGGATCCCATCCTCGTCGCCAGTGAAATATACTCGGAGTCAAGAGTGAATTTCATGCTCTTTATTCAGCTCATAGTCGTCAAGGAGGAGAAGAGAAGACGAATGGCTCTTTTCCCCAAACCATCTGCTTATATACATTATTTACACAATGGGCCTTGCGTGATTGGCTACTTCAGGGCTACACCTGTGGGCCAATTATATTGTGGATTGACTTCTGCCTGCAGCCTGATTGGCTGCTCCTACAGGCCAATCAGGTAGCAGATTCACTTCTGCCAGCCGCCTGATTGGCTGCTCCAGCAGGCCAATCAGGTTGCGGATTCACTTCTACCTGGAGTTGGATTGGGTAGCTCCCGCTGATTCTGAATCCTATTGTTCTAGGATTCAGCTCAGTACATAACAGTAGCAATGGGTTAAAATGCTAACTAAAACAATCATGAAATTCCAGTCCTTCAAAAATGTCATTCCATTGCTGAGTTAGGCTGGGGTGGGAGACAGAAATCATATGGAACTTGAGAAGGATTCTAATGCCCACTTTTCAAAATCTACTATAAGCAGTGGTACCTTGGTTCTCAAACTTAATCTGTTATGGAAGCCCGTTAAAACCAAAGCATTCCAAAACCAAAGCATGCTTTCCCATAGAAAGTAATGCAAATGGGATTAATCCGTTCCAGACTTTTAAAAACAACCCCTAAAACAGCAATTTAACATGAATTTTCCTATCTAACGAGACCATTGATCCATAAAATGAAAGCAATAATCAATATACTGCACTATAAAAGAAACAAGACAGTACTGTAGATGATAAAAATTTTTTTTGAAAAAATTCCCCTGCACTGCATTGTTTGGATGGGGGGGCTTTTATCCATTTTTGCAGTCACACGATCAATCAATAAATCAGTAGCTGAACTGGGATCCACACAGTCACAAAAACAAATTAACCGAAAAAACCTCAAAACCAAAAATGAATAGCAAAAACAAAAGCACCAAACTTAATCCATTCCGGGAGTTCGTTTGACTTCCGAAATGTTCGAAAACCAAGGCACAACTTCTGATTGGTGCAGGTGCCCCGGAAACAATAGCTGACAACCACATTGGACGTTCGGCTTCCGAAAAATGTTCGAAAACTGGAACTCTTACTTCCGGGTTTTCGGCATTTGAGAACCAAGGTGTTTGAGAACCAAGGTACCACTGTATTTATAGGGATTCCACCCGCCTCCCTGAGTGTTTTATAGTTTGAGGAAGTAGGCTGCTCTGATTGCTTTAGCAATAAAGTGGAAAGTTGGAATATAAATATCTTAACACATAAATACTGCAAAGCTCTGATGGGTCCCCAGTGGGAGAGATTTCCATACGCATGAAGAGGCTACTGACTTTGCAGTACATTGATATGAATTCAGCAATCAGCAGCTGGTCATAATATAGGAGGTAATTTCTTAGGTGTTCTGCAATTCTACACAACTTCAGTGCATACCCTTTTGTTTTACAGCTTTGCTCAGAGCCTCCCTCTGATGTCCACTGCTTCTTTCTCTTGGAATGTGGAAGAAGTCAATCTGTCTTGAGCTGTAAATACTGTAATGTCAAAGGGAAGCGGTGACAGTGTAAGGTAAGACAATATTTACTATAGGAAACCCAAAGATAATTGCACCGCAGCAGGCACAAGGTTGACAGCTCATGGCAAATTCTGGGCATCATTAAAAGGCAGCTTTTATTTATGTGTATAGAAGATTGCAAGGCCCCTGCTATTTTCATTTTATGTTGCCACGTGTCTCAGCCCAGTTCTGAAAACAGGAATCTCAGAAGGTAGGATTCCTTAGTGTAGATAGAAGAATGATTAATCCTGCCATGCAGGTAAAACATACGATTTAATCACCTCACTTCCCATATGTTAACTAATATCTTTTGACTAAAACATTCTTAGAGTGGCAAGAAGATATGACAATGGCTAAATATATATTAGACCTGTGCCTGTGGTTCATTCCATGGGAATTTGATTTCCTCTAAGCAAAACAATGCCTTACAAGCCTATTTCATTTTTTCCAAACGATGTTTATTGATTTTCAAAGAATACAAAAACTACAAAGTACAAAAAGACTTTGTATCAAAATACAAAAAATAAAGATAAAAATAACACACACGAGAAAAAGAGAAAAAGAAAAAGAAAAAACAAGAACATTCAGTAATAACAATCTTTCTATTCACTTAACATTGTTGACTTCCTCGACTCCTTCCACAATGGGTCCATTTCTAAATCCAACTTAGGCAATTTTCATATTGTATTTTAAATCATTTCCCAACATTTATATATTTCCATCCCCTTCAATTGTTCTTAATCTATATCAACAATTTTCCTTAACCTTTAATCATCAAATAACCCTAACCAATAATAAATTTCCCAACTGTCTATTTTCTATTTCATCCCTTAGCCTAAAAATTAATCCCCCCAAATACCCATAGAACCAAACATTACTTCTTATATCCCAATAACATTTAAACAATTACATCTAATTCATCCCCCCCCCCCTGGTCCTGGTATCTCCCAGACGGCACAGCCAGTTCCATAATTCAATCCAGTATCAGACCATCCTAGGCAATCAGAAAATTACATTTTTTAAAAAATTGAATCTCATCCCACTCCCACTCTGTCTCAGCCTGACAGCCACTCATACCTCTTCCTCTCCTGCTGTCTCCCCAATTCCTTGACTGATGCACGATGCCAACCGCTTAGCTTATCATGATTCCACCTTCACCATTATCTCCAGGGCCGTCTTAAGCATATCGGGCGCCTGGGTGCCGTGGTGCGACGATCCCTCTGGTGCCCCCCCCCGCCCCGTAGGGCCGGCCCTGATTGTCTCCCCACTTTCCCAACCATTGCACGGAGCCATCCTCCTAAATTTCTCCTTTTCATTCCTTTCACAACTTTTATTCCCCTTGAATTCCAACCCCAGTGTAGAAACTGCCCCCTCTCTCTCACCAAGAGAGTATTATTCCACACTTGTTCGACTTTAGAAACCTTTTGAGTCAGGCAAGGATCTTGGCCTTACAAGCCTCTTTCAAACCATGATTTCACATCTTTGGATTTGGAGACAATTTCTGTTATTGCTAACCTTTGCCTATCAAACTTCACAGAAAACAGTGAAACAGAAGGAAATAACACAAGTTCCCTATACATCCCATTGTTTGGAGATTGTAAACCAGGACCGATATACAGGGAGAGGGATCCAAAATTAAGAAAGAGTGATTTTTGATAACCACATCTACAGGTCCTTTCATATACATAGAAACATGATTGGGGAGCCACTTCTGCAGCTGTCACTCTTTATGTGAATCCTGCAGCCATGTGGATCTTTCTCCTGTGATTGAAATATCCATACAGATTTCTCACTGGTATGGTATCACTCCACAGGTTAGTGCCTTCCATGCTACAGAGTGACTGCAAGCTCCCCTTTGTGAGTGGTGAACTAGTGTGGATATATGAAGGCAATATGGCTATCGCCGCTCTTCTCTTTTTCTTTTTTGTCAGATGGGTCAGCTGTGACAGCAGTACAGGTAGTCCTAGTGTGAAACCAGCAATTTGAGAAAGGGAATCACATTTTGACCTTCTGTTACAATTGTGATCCATAAACTCCAGCTGTTTCTATGGTACTTTCATGGCGAAATACATTTAGTGTACTTATTGCTGATCTGACCTTTTCAAAAATTCTGCATCTTGAGGGCAATATCCTGACATTCTCTGCTTGTTTGCAAGTCCTTTTCGCATGGCTGCTCTTTAACACGGCTCAGCAGCCCACATTACCCTGTCCCTGAAGCATCAAGTATGCAAACAGTCAGCTCAAGCAGGTAAAATTGAAATACTTGCTTTTAAAGGTAACATTAGAGAATGCACTTTCCCCCTCACTAACACTGCTGCTGAGCATCACTGTCATAGGGACTTGCACTGTACAGTCAAACTTTCCTTTGTTGATTTTAATTACTATATATTGTATTTTTTATTTTTAAATTGCCTTGCTTGTAAGCTGCCCAGGAAATATTTATTGATGGGCATCTATACTTACTTACTAATAATCGTAATATAAATTAATATGCCTTTCCGTTTGGTGATGCCCATATTCTGTTCTGCACATATAACCGCATTATGTTTTGCTGGCTGTATTTGTGTTACATCTCCAGCTTGTTGAGTGTCACAATGCTGCTTTAATTACTGTGTTTTACCAAGGAAATGGCTCTAGCTGTGAGAGTGAATGTCTAGGTTGCAGGGTAAGTAAGGCTGAGCCTTTGTAATCTCTGCTCTATCCCCAGCATGCCTGCTTTTCCTGCTGTGAACACAGGGGAGCATGCTGGGAAAGTGAGTGCAGATTTGCATAACTCAGTGTGGAGTCCTTGCTGCTGCTTCAGCTAGTCTTTTTATTTATGTGCTAGTGTATATAACACCATTGCTCCTCAAGGAAACACAGACCCCTCTGGAATAAAATAACTTAGCACATGTGTATTTTTCAGAGAGCAGGTTTCACAAAACAAATCTCAGAATTTTATGGGCAGGGGGAAACTATTGGCTTGTCTAGCTTAGATGGCTTTGGAAAGGGATGACATAAATTCACCGTCAAACATGACCGATGAAAGGAAGCACTTCTACACAAGTCACATAATTAACATACAGAATTTCATGCCACAGGGTGAGGTGGTGGCCCTTAGCTAAAATGACTTTAAAAACAGATTAGACAAATTTGTGGTGTATTGCAGGCTAAAGTGAGATTGGGCCTGGAGTTCATTCAAAGGCATCTTTAGTGAGAAAGGAGGCAAAATCCCCAGCTATGTCACTAAAGCCAATTTGGCTTATAAAATCTGTGACAATTAGGGAGCCTGAATAGCAACCACTTTCTCCTCTGGGTGGGAGTATGTAATCACAAAGTATTAGTGTTTTATGATTCTAAGAGCAACTTGTAGTGTAAGCCACTAAGCCAGAACATAGATAAATAGGAAAACTAACCGTATGAATGCCCATGAATTCAATAAATAAAGATGTCCAACTTCTATTCAAAATGAGAGAGGGGCAAGGAGGTCAAGAAAAAATAGAATCTGTTTCACTTGGATATCTCTCCTGTTTATTTTTCAAGTTGGCCATTCTATTTCGAAAGGTTTTAAGTTTCCTTGTGTTAGGATACTAAAATATGGGGTGTGATACAATGAAATGCCTTCTATGAACAAGACTTTCTAGCTGCAATGAATGCACACACACACACAAAACGGGAAGGAGAGCATGAAGTTTATATAGCCAGGGTGGCCAGCTTGCCTGGTATCCACCAGATGTCAAAACACAAATCCCATCAGCCCCTGACAGCGTGGCCAATGGTAAGGAACAGTGGATGTGGTAGTCCAATGTCATCTGGAAGACATCCTATTGGCTATCCCTGTATTCAATCTAGCCAATAGTAGCTGGGAATGCACTATTGAGCATAAAAATATATTTTCCATTAACATTATGATGCCTGCTATCAGGTTTCAGCAAATATTTTTGGCAGTGCTTATTAGAGATTTAAAGCTGAACTTATCAAAACCAGTTGGAATCTTCTCAAATGAGGCAGGCATGAAGCATCTTCTGAAATTTCAGAATAATTGGATAGCACATCTGTTAAGACAGACAAGTCTAGGCTGGCTTGCTCAGTAAGGAAGCATTTCATCACAAGATACTCGGAAGCTAGTCAGCAACCCCCCCCCCTTTTTTTGAAGGTGCATATTTATGTATTTAAGACTGGAGCATTTATGTATTTAAGAAGTGACTTAACCCTCCTATCTGAATATGGAGATAAACAAAGTTTAATCTTTAATCTTTGAGACCTCAGTGTGATCAGCAACAGATGATGGAACAACCTTCCTCTTATTAACCCTGACCACCATAGTACATGCACTGGTTACTTCACGACTACATTACAGCAATGCACTCTATAGGGGCTTCCCTTGCACTTGATTCAGAAGCTGCAGTTAGTGCAAAATGCTGCAGCACAATTGTTGATATTATTTATTTATTTATTTATTGAATTTATATACCACCCTATACCCAGGGGTCTCAGGGCAGTTCACAGAATAAAATCAGGATATAAAACCACAAAATACCTGTCAGGGGGACTCTGTTTTTAAAGTCATCCTGACTAGCACTTCGCCCAGTGACAGCGCTAGCAGCGGGGTCAGGAGGAGGGAATGAGGAATGGAGTGGAGTGGAGAGGGGGCCTTGACACCGACCCAGCTGGCCAGAGGTGGAAGGACAGCGCAGCGAGGTGTCGGATTCTCTGCAACGCTCCAGCCAAAGGGGGAGGCGCTTTGGGGTGCTGAGGCTTTTATGCTGGTCCAAGACGCGCCAGAAGCCATTGCCGGGTTCTGAATTGGACTAGGCAGTCATGTTTTCTGATATCTCTGCTCTGTAAATAATATGCACAATAAAGCTCTTAAAGACAGAGCAGACTGGAGCGTCTTTACTCGAGAGTAGCCGCAACAATCCCCTGACAAAACCTAATAAAAATAAATAATAAAAACCCAATAGCCCCCCCCCCCCGAAAACACACACATTCTAAAGGGGCATAGGACGTAAACTGGATCAACCAAAGGCCTGGTTGAAAAGGAACATCTTTGCCTGGTGCCTAAAGGTGTATAATGAAGGCACCAGGTGAACTTCCCTGGGGAGAGCATTTCATAGACAGGGAGCCACTGCAGAGAAGGCCCATTCCCATGTTGCCACCCTCTGAATCTCTCGAGGAGGCACACAAAGAAGGGCTTCAGAAGATGATTTCAGGGTCTGGGTAGGTTCATATGGAAAGAGTTGATCCTTGAGGTATTGTGGTCTTGAGCCGTTTAAGGCTTTATAGGTAAAAACCAGCACTTTGAATTGGGACCAGAAACTAATTGGTAGCCAGTGCAGTCGGACCAGGATCAGTGTAATTTGCTCAAACCATCTTGCTCCGGTGAGCAACCTGGGCGTTGAATTCTGCACCAGCTGAAGTTTCCAAACTGTCTTCGGAGGCAGCCCTATATATAACACATTGCAGTAATCTAACCTTGAGGTTACCAGGGCATAGATAATGCGGGTTCTCCTTCATGAAGAGCAAGTGTTGCGGTGGGGGCCTAACAAACTACCCCTGAGTTGCTGTGGTGGGGGATATGAGTTGGCCACCGTTCTGATTGGAGCCAGGCTGTTGTTGGGGAGAAAAGCATGTTTCAATTTCTGAGGGACAGCCAGGGGTATAAAAGGCAAGCACGTGATTTGTTTCCCCTCTTGGCTGCGTTCTTCAGATCACCCACCCTCCCTCCCTATGTTTAGGCCTCTGTGTTGACCTTGCTGTGCTATCAAGGGGTCGTCTGCTTGGCAGGGGCCTGGTAGGAATTTTTCCATTTGGCTGATTGGCTGGTGCCATCTGGTTTTTGCCTACTGCATAGCAAATAGTCACAACTTGTAAGGTTGGCGGTTAGTCATTGGTTATTTTGGTTGTATGAGGGGTCTTGTTGACTCTGTTGGCCCCTCAAGTTAATGCCTGAGTGTTGGGGAAATTCCGGTCAAGAATACAGGGGCTCGATATGCAGTGTCCGTAACCTCCGGTTGGGGGCCAGGGCCGCGCGAGAGACTGGTCTAGGGAACTCACTAACCTCAGTCTTACCGGGATTGAGCTTCAGTCTGTTGGCGCTCATCCAGTCCATTACCGAGGCAAAACACTGGTCCAGCACTTCCACTGCCTCACCTGCAGATGTAAAGGAGAAATAGAGCTGAGGGTCATCAACATACTGCTGATAGGAGTGAGACCTTGTCAGCATTTAACACCTGTGGTCAGAGATCTGTACTGGTTGCTGATTTGCTATCTAGCCGAGTTCAAGTTTTTAGTGTCAGTATATAAAGGGCTCTTGTCAGTGAGGTTTGGGGCCTCAGCAGATGCTCAACCCTGCACCAGTCCAGATCACTACTTTATATGCATAGTGCAATTAATAGTATCTCTTCAAATGGTAATATTGGTTTCTTTCTCGTAGCTAAATGCTGCTACAACCTCCTCTCTCTCTCTCTGAGTCTGTTCATTCTGTTTAGGAAATCATTTGCAAGAAAAGTGATAAATAAGTTATGCCATGTAGTATTTCTCATTATCTCATATTTCTATATTTTTTGTGCTCCATAAATTGTTGAGTGCTGCAGAACATCATTAGGTATATCTCCTTAATTAGATAAGTTGTATTCCATATAGATGGTGCAATTTCAATTCCCTTTTCCTTCTGAATGACAATAAATGATTTCCATGTTAATCGAAGTTCTGGCTCCTTCCCCTCTTGCTGCATTGTCCTGTGACTGATGTCAGTCAAAATCGTAAAAATAATTATCTTTAGATTACATCACCATTTATATACTGACATTGTTTGGTGTGTGTGTTTCTATTTCTCCGCAAGCTGACTGTTGGTGGAGGGTCAGCATATAAAATAGTAATCCTTTTATTCTTTTATTTCCCTCTGTTTAACCATGTAATGGTTAATCATTGCAGTCTAGTGGGGAATTGTGCAATCTACCAAGCATGTCTGCTGCATATCTTCCATTCAGTTCAATAGGGATTACATGAAATGCTTTGTCTTCTATGCTTCTGTTGAGATATCTCAGAGGAAAGGTTATGCTATTGTGAAAATGGGATTTACATTGGAGATACAGTTGTCTCCCACTTTGCCAGCTTTTTGATGTGAAATAAATAAATATTATTTTCCTTCAGGCATTTTAGAAATGGCTGAATTTATTATTTGGTTTTTGCCGCTGGGTTGTTTGTTTTAGGATGTTTTTTGGTTTCATGGGTTAAGTTATGCTTGCTATATAGCATTTCAATGTAATTTTTGGGGTGTGCACAGGTCTCAGAGTCGCTTTGTTTCTGTGCATTTTTAAAAATTCTGATCAGTTTCTGCATTGCTCTGTGCACCCTCCCATTCAACCTGCAATTTGGCTCCTGAGTTACTCTGTATTAAATGAAGCTCTGTGCTTCCCCATTCATTATATGTAATAGGGAATCTAAAACTGGCTATAACCTTACACTCATTTGGGTAAATTGAATGAAATTTACAGGCACAGGACATGTTGCTTTTTATTTCTCTGTGTCAAAGAGCAGGACTCTCTTAAACTCCCGCCCCACCCGTACCTACTTCGAGGTCCGCCTAAAATAGCAATCTTCCCTTCCACTTAAGGTCTTTTAACAACAAGGGTACACCTATCCAGCTACCGTGGCCAGTTACAGGCATGGCTCTGGGTTACTGGGAATAAAGCTCCTTTTTTGCCTTCAGTCCAGGGCTTCCCTTACTTAGGGTCCCTCCCTGTTACTGTTACCTCAGCACACAGGGCAGCAATGTGGCACTACTGAGCTTCTTGTCCCTTCACCCCTCTTTCGTGTAACTCAAGGACCTGACTTATCACCCTGTAAGTCCTAGTGTCCCTTTCTTCAAGTTCACCACCTTTTGAGCCCGCCCGCCTTGCTGGATCAAACAGTCGACGGCATTTCTTTGCACAACAAGAACAAGGCTTTATTTTTAATATAACACATCGGTTTCAGTATTTCCTTTGTTTACAATATCATGTCTTCATTCAGTGGAATGGGTTTCATTGTGTTTCAGTGGAATAACAGTAATTTCAACTCAATCTCTCCTCGTCACCACTATCCTGGTCCCACACCCTCTAACTTCCAGTCACCACTCTCTCCCTCCCTCTTCTCGGCTGCTCCCTCCTTTTAAAGTGCGGAATGTCCCGCCTTTCAGCAGCCAACTGTCACTCTAACGGAGTGAGTGCAAGTTAACTCTTAACACCCTGGAGATATTCCCAAGCCCTTAAACTAAGCGCAATCCATCACACCTTGCCTCCATAATTTCTTACGGGGTGGAAGTTTGACTCTTACTCTTTCTTACCTTAAAGTAATTAAGAGTGGTGTTTTTGTTGCTTTTACATTTAAACAACAACAACTTTGCAGCTTCACACTGACCTTTATTTCTGGTGGTCATTTGTGTCCTCCAATAGGCTTTAGAGGTCTCCTGATAAGAAGTCAACTTTTGGGAGACAATTACAATTGTTCCTGAGCTTCAGTACAAATTTGAGAATCTAGAGAATGGGCAGATGGTGATAGGAGGAGTAGCCGAAATCCATGTCACACGTATCTGGAGGTCACCTAGAAGTCTCAGCATGATCAAGTTGATTTTGGCTGACTGGAGGTAACTCGTGGCTGAAACAGTTCTAGATCCGTTCCATTTGCAACTATGGCAAAAGTATTGTTAATGAAGCTGGTTCAGAACTTCATCTTTAATCCTGACGTATACATTGGGCTTCATGTTCTTTTATATGAAGTGGAAAATGATGAATTCATGATGGTATTCCTCAAGATATTATCTTGTTTCAAAATGATGAATTCATGATGGTATTCCCCAAGATATTATCTTGTTTCAAAAAAAGAGTCGGTAAACCTTTGTATCTATGGAGTTACAAGGACACACTAAAATCACTGCATTGCAGCTGTTTTGGTTTTTGTTAAAACCTGGGTCCACTGCCAGCCCTGTTGTCCTCAAAGCAAACACAATCTTCCTTTGGGCACACAGGGTCTATGTACAAGGAATTCAGACAAAATGTAATGTGAAGTTTCCCTTGAATGTTAAGAGAATACCTTTGGTATGATCATCACAGTGAATACAACACAAACTTAATTTCTAAGAGGGAAGAACTGTAGCTCAGTAGCAGTGCATCTGCTTTGCACACAGAAGGTTTGAGGGTCAATCTCTGGCATTTTCAAGTAGAGCTGGGAGAGAATCCTGCCCCAAACCCTGAAGAGTCAGAGTACTTAACTAGATGGACTCAGTATAAGACAACTATCTCCCCCCCCCCCCTTTTTTTGAGGACTCAAGGCCTTCAAACATTATAATTTACTATGGAGGAGAATAAATTTTTAGATCTCAAAATTTTTGCTTACTCCATTCATTCATTACATGATGAATCACCTCAACCCCCTTTCGCCACATTAACCTTTGTAAATGTAACTCCACACTCGCAAATAAATTATGAACTTTAGTGCCAGATGGTTTGCAGAAAATGGGATTAATCTCGTGTATATTTTCCATTACTGTGAAAAACCATTCCTACATTGTGTATCTACTTGTCAGGATAATGGCTGAAATGGTTTCCATGGTAACATATGTCTCCCTTTATTTGTTTAAAAGAATATGAAATCCTCTGAACTCTCACACAGCTAGTACCACACAGAATTGTGTTAGCAATTCTGGCTTCTCTGCATCGCTCTGCTGTCATCTTTGCCTTCCTGGCTTAGAATGCACCTCTCCATTTGCAAAGGAGTTCATCAGTAGTTACTACTCACCCTCTAAGCAATAGGGCAGAAACTGCATTAGTTTCAGAGGATTGCAGAAAACAGCAGTGATTCAGAAATCAAATGCTGATAACACAGACATCGTGACATTGACAATGCTAAGCCAGTTAGCATCTACTGTATCTTCTGTATCCAGGGCAGCTGTCTACCAGCTCCATCTGGTACGCAGGCTGAGACCCTACCTGCCTGCAGACTGTCTCGCCAGAGTGGTGCATGCTCTAGTTAGCTCTCGCTTGGACTACTGCAATGTGCTCTAGGTGGGGCTTCCTTTGAAGGTGACCCGGAAACTACAACTAATCCAGTATGCGGCAGCAAGACTGGTGACTGGTAGTGGCCACCAAGACCATATAACACTGGTTGGTCCTGAAAGACCTACAGTGGCTCCCAGTACATTTCTGAGCACAATTCAAAGTATTGGTGCTGACCTTTAAAGCCCTAAATGGCCTCAGCCCAGTATACCTGAACGAGTGTCTCCACCCCCATCATTCTGCCCTGACACTGAGGTCCAGCGCTGAGGGCCTTCTGGTGGTTCCCTCACTGTGAGAAGCGAAGTTACAGGGAACCAGGAAGAGGACCTTCTCTGTGGTGGTGCCTGTCCTGTGGAACATCCCCCCACCAGATGTCAAGGAAATAAACAACTACCTGACTTTCAGAAGACATCTGAAGGCAGCCCTGTTTAGGGAAGTTTTTAATGTTTGAAGTTTTACTCTGTTTAATATTCTGTTTGGAGCTGCCCAGAGTGGCATTGAACCTGATAGCCTCTTTATGTGGCATTGAACCTGAACCTCTTTAAGTGTTTTAATTTAGCAGCTTCACATTGAAGATAGTGGCAGAAGCAAAGAGCTGCTCCTTTCTTATGTACGAGAGGCTGGGGAGAATGGATGTTTTCCTCCCTCCTTCATCCTCCCCCTATGTTGTCATGAAATGCTCTTCAGGTCATCAGGAACAAAAGGGCATTGGCAGAAACAGTTGAAAACACTTCAAGTCCCAGGCACGACTGATATCGTACGAAGGATTTCCGGATAATGGCGAGGAGGGGAGAAGGTACAAAATCTTCCTTCTCCCTGCTGTTGCTACGCTGCTTGCAAATAAGTAAGGGGAAATGAGCCATTTTACTTCTGTTTTGTTTGGAGACAAACTGGTTCACATTTGAGTAACTCTGGGAAGAGTTCACCCATCTTTAGTACAATGCAATGTGCTACCTTCATGTATAGATATTTCGTTTGCATTAAGCACCTCTCTTTTTACTCCACTCTTTACAAATACTTGCTTGGAGAGGAACAAAATAAGCCATACCAGCAACCACTCAAGTAGCACAAAAATGCCTACATTTCCACTGATTTTTCCAGAATACGTTGAATGTAAATGGCTTCCCAAGGTTTCCACACTTCTGTTCTTGATACTGAATGTTACCTATTTTAATTACTCTGCATGTGGAAATCTCAATTCCTGCTGACATATATTACAAACAATCCATAATTTCGTTAAGGAAAGAAAACTGATTCACAACTAAACTGTTTTATTTTTTAAGCCAAGTGTGCTTCCCATAAATGATTGCAGCATATGTTCTTGTGCATGTCCTGAGGTATCCCTGAAAAAATAACCTGTTAATAAATCTCCAGGCAGACATTTTTACTAGAGTACAGCAGTGTGCTGAGTACCTGGTTGGTAATTTTTCTTTTGTTCTCCGTCTGTTAGGCAACAAAAACCTGTAAATATACAAGACAAAAATTTGGCCCTCTTTTGGTACTTCTATGATGCTCCATTCACTGGCAATGGAAGTGATATTATTTTGAAAACTGGCTGTTTCAAGATCTCTAGAATGACATAGTTGGAATAGACTTAGGGTAAGCTTCTTGTTAAGGACATCTGGGGATGAAAGCATAACCTCCAAAATTGGACTGTCAAGGATGCAGATATGAGCAAACCATCTATCATGTTCCATCATGATCTCCATCACCAAAAGGATGTGACCACCCAATCAAAGTGGAGAACGGCAAGTCCAGAGTTCCAGAGCTGACCTAGTACCAAAGGAAGATTTGGGACCTAGAGAGTCAAAGGTGCAATTTCTCAGATTTCAGGACCATGGACAACATTCCTGCAACTGTGGAAGCAGGCACATGCTTTCCCAGTACTGGCATGGAACTTTATAGATTGAGTAGGGAGTCAATTCTAAAGCCCACCCTCTGAATGTTTCATCTAATCAGTCTTCTAGAAAGCAAGGCTTCAAGAACTGCCTCTCCCCATATAACTCTGCTTTCATCATCTGAAGCCCTTCTTTGTATGCCTCCTCCACGTGAGGTCCAGAGGGTGGCAACACGAGAACAGGCCTTTTCTGTAGTGGCTCTCCATTTGTGGAATGCTCTCCCAAGGAAGGTTCACCTGGCACCTTCATTATGTATATTTAGGTGCCAGGCAAAAATGTTCCTCTTCAAGCAGGCCTTTGGCTGATTAATATCCTATAGCCTTTTAAGTGTATCTGTGGGAAGGGGAGCATTATAGTTTTGTTGTCTTGGTTAAATTATTTACTTGTGTTTTATCTTGTATTTTATTCTGTGAACCACCCTGAGATCTTTTGATGAAGGGTGTTACATAAATTTAATAAATTTTAAATAATAATATTGTAGGGACTTCTTTGAGGAAGCTCCTCAGATATTTCCTTATTACTCTGAAGAGTCTTTGGTCAAGGCACTTGAATCCAGTGACAGAAGTAACCCATCAAGGGATGGGAGATGCAATCTGATGGATCCACTCAAAGGAGGGATCCATCTTATATTCAGAGCTACTATTTCACAAAGAATCTGCACCTGAGGATTCCTGGTGAGGTGCAGTAACACCCGTTCTATATCTTCTCCTTCTTTACTTTGGGATGATAGTTTTTTTTTCTGAGGATTAGAAATAAGTTGGGGGGGGGCATTAATAATGACTGAAAGAAAGATAATGAAAGGAACCAAAGTGTTTGAAAAGCAGTTGTGTGGATGGAAGCCTTTCTGGGGAACTCTAGGCGAGGAATCAAACTGCAGGAATTTTATCTATCATTGGTGCCTAAAGTGGGTCTTTTCAAGAAGACCTATAATATCTGACTGGACATAATTTCATGCAGCATAACCTCCCCACTTCCTTCAAAACTCACTTTGCCATAGAATCATAGAATTGTAGAGTTGGAATGTACCCCAAGGGCCATCTAGTCCAACCCCCTGCAATGCAGGAACCTCAACTAAAGTATCCAGGACAGATAGCCATCCAAGCTCTGGTTAAAAACCTCCAAGGAAGGAGAGCCCACCACCTTCTGAAGGATACTGTTCTTCTGTCAAACAGCTCTTAATGTCAGAAAGTTGTTCCTGATGTTTAGTTGGAATCTCCTTTCTTGTAACTTGAATCCATTCCTTTGGGCCCTACCCTCTGGAGCAGGAGAAAGGATGCTTGCTCCATCCTCCATGTGACAGCCCTTTAGCTATTTAAGATGGCTCCCATATCTCCTCTCAGTCTCCTCTTTTCCAGGCTAAACACACCCAATACCCTCATCTGTTCCTCATAAGCTTGGTTTCCAGACCCTGTATCACCCTCCTTTGCACATGCTACAGCTTGTCAATATCAATATCCTTCTTAAATTGTGGTGCCCAAAACTGGACGCAGTACTCCAGGTGTCAATTATCAATATACTAGTGCAGTCTCAAAAAGGTCCTTCATTGTCCAGTCATTCAGGCATATCCAACTCCCAAGAGACTATGATCTACTCCCAGTATAAAAAAACTGGCAGTGATCTATCCATTGTCATTGGAGGGAGGAGGAGTGTGCATGGGGTGGGTGGATTGCCCAGAGTTGTTGAGCTTTTTTGGGGGGAGAATTGCCCAGAGTTTTTCTGCTTTCCCCCTGTAGCTTTTTGTACATAAGGATTCCACGATCTACCAGAATCAGCCAGGGATCTACCGGAAGATCACGATATACTGGTTGGACGTCCCTGATTTTATATGGTTTGCAATATCAACAGTGTGGTTACCATGGCAAACCATATAAGGTCATTGGTAGCTTTCGGGTTGGAATCCTGCTTTCCCCACCCTCCACCATTTGTTCATTTATTTTATTTGTACGCCACTTTTCCACCTAAGAAATCATGCTCAGAGTGACTCACAGCAGTCATTGAGATAGATAATCAGCTTTTAACTTATGCTTGTTGTTGTTTAGTCATTTAGTCGTGTCCAACTCTTCATGACCCCATGGACCAGAGCACGCCAGGCACTCCTGTTTTCCACTGCCTCCCGCATTTTGGTCAGACTCATTGGTAGCTTCGAGAACACCATCCAACCATCTTGTCCTCTGTCGTCTCCTTCTCCTTGTGCCCTCAATCTTTCCCAACATCAGGGTCTTTTCCAGGGAGTCTTCTCTTCTCATGAAGTGGCCAAAGTATTGGAGCCTCAGGTTCAGGATCTGTCCTTCCAGTGAGCACTCAGGGCTGATTTCCTTCAGAATGGATCGGTTTGATCTTCTTGCAGTCCATGGGACTCTCAAGAGACTCTTCCAGCACTATAATTCAAAAGCATCAATTCTTTAGCCATCAGCCTTCTTTATGGTCCAGCTCTCACTTTCATACACCACTACTGGGAAAACCATAGCTTTAACTATACGGACTTTTGTCGGCAAGGTGATTTTAAAAATGGAAAGGTCAGAAGCTACATTCATAAATAGCTGCACTGATGGGGCAGAGCTGCTAAAGTAGCTTTCCTGCTACTGGGAGGGAGAGGGGGAAGAGTGAAGCAGTGGGGAGGTCAGCATGGTGGAAATGCACCCGCAGGACTGTTGGATTGGCTCTGCAGATGTGTTTCTATTGCACTGACCTTTCTGTCACTGTACCCTCCCAGTTGCTAACAGTGAACCACCTGCCAGGAAGCTAATGTAGCAGTTCCCCCCTGTGAAGTGCGATGCTTCCAGCTGCCCCTACATTGTGGCATATACTAAGCCTCATATTTCCTGAACTTTAGTGATGGTTTGGGGCTTGGGAAACACAAGAAGTCCTTAGTGTTGAGGAATAATAAATAAGTACACTTTCACAGGCAAGATTTACATATCAAAAGTATAGTCTCTGCATGTTTCTAGCCAGCTGTAACAAAAACAGACATTATAAAGAAGTACAGTACAGACTTTCATTTAGATGCTCAGATTGTTCAAAAAGTCAAACAGAAAACTTGGTGTGCATGTTCTGAGTTTTACCATAAAATAAATTCATTGTAAAGGGGGGACCTGCTGTTTCATAGGTTTACAGGTGTTCTGTGTATTTAAAATAGAAATGCAAAGTCAACAATGATTATTTAGTTTGAGGACCACTTCATGAATAGCAAAGCTGGACTGCTGGGTTGTTGATTTCATCTTATTATCATAGCAGTTTGAATGGTGATTCTTGGTGAAGAGTAACCCACTGAGAATGCTATTGTTGTACTTTCCATTTTCAAAATGGCAGCATTCTTTTCCAAAGAACAGAGTCACAACCCCAAAAATTGTTAGGTATGTTTTTAGTCCTATTGAAATTAGTGAAATTCTTGATAGCAGTGTTGTTCTTAGGGTTATACTAAATGTTACCCTAACTGCATGGGTAATATCCAGTCTGGGTGTTAAAAATAACATTAATGTTAAGTTCCTCTCACATTACTTAGGACTACAGTGTGTGGGTAGAGGAAGTTTAACCCTTTCTTCCTCAGCTGTGCCACTTAGCCAATTTTTCTTTTGTGGAAAGTTTTCATTGGTACCAGCTTTTTCCCTAAAGCTAATTGCAGAATGGAGATGGTGTTTTGTATCTCCTTCCTGTAGGCTGAAGCAGACACCAACCACACCTAGTATGAAATTTTTGTAGTAAATAAATTATCCACACAGTTATTGTGTGCGGAACTATATATTCCTTTGAAAGAGGGTTTTGTTCATGCTCCAAAACAATTTGATTATTTATTTTATATGTTTGTTTCACATCATAACAATCCCTGCGAGACAGATAAGGCTGAGAGATAGTGACTAGCTCAAGCTTACCCAAAGAGGAACTTCGTAGCTGAACAGGGATCATATTTGCTAATGCAGACTTTTTGTTTCAAATGCTCGAGATTAATTTGAAATCAGCATGCAGGTGCTGCAAGCCACACAACCGTCCCTTTTCGATGGCACAACAGAAGATTAAAGAGTAACAGAGATTAAAGCTTAAGCATGGTACTTTCACAATGCAGTGCCCCCCCCCTTCACTTGTTCCCAAATGAAGATACCGGAGATAGGGTAACTCTAGAGGAATTGCACTATTAACCATCTCTGAAAAGGTTTCTTGCTGAAGATAATGGAAAGAAAGCTATAGCCTTGGCAAGTGACAGCATTATAATGGGGAAGTGGATTTTCATGACATTCGCATTGTCACTGATCAAAATGACCAAGATAGAGGCCTCTCTTACATTCAGCGCATTTGACAGACTTTGCTACACTGGGTGCTACTCAGTAGCCATATAGAATTCAATCAATATCTAATTCTTTGCCGTCTCAGACAGCTATTAGGCAGCACTGCAGCAAAGAAGTTTCCTGTACTCTGTGGTGCTAAGAAGCTAAAGACACCTTACATAACAAGGCAATTCAAAGCTAGGTCAAACATCTCCCCTCCCCCCCATTTTCAAGTTGTCCCACTCAACACTAATTTCACGTTCATGTGAAGAACATAGTTTGCTGGTTGAGAGTTTGCAAAAAGAGGCAGTTGTAATTTATGTTTTCTCAGTTACTGGAGCTGTCAGATCACAACCACTGCAATCACCAACGTCTCTACAAGTTATGGGTGTGCACTCAGGTCTACATGTAGGGGCAGCCCGGTGTCAGGTCCAGGTTTCGATGGGATCCTAGGTGCCGTAAAATAAAATATTTGAGGAGGCCTCCACAAAGATGGTGGGCATTCCCATTCAAATGGTGTGTGCACTGTATCATGTGATCGATTATGTGGGGCGGGGCTTACCTGGGCTCCCACAATATTTTATTCAAGTTAGCACCCCGTTACTGTACCTTTGTCTCCCTTCCCTGCTCTGCTGACTTGCTCTTACGGGTAGATGAATCTGCCAATTCAGTTTCTTCTCTTTCCAACCTTAAATTTAGTTTGCACATTTTTTTCATCAATTTGCATTAAGAAAAGCCACTGGAAAAAAAATCAGCATTCAGTGCACATTATGCATTATTGTATGTTCTTTTCCTTAACATGCTTTTTTTGTGAACACGGTTTGACAATATATGCATTTTTCCACACACTGTTTGGCTGGGGAACTGCATTGCAGAATTTGGAGAAATGCAATGCACCAACCCCTACTGTATATACAAAGGCCAGAGCTGTCTCAAGTTTGTATCAGACCAGTTAAAAATTATTTTCTCATCTAGATCTGTGTATCATTTTCTTGGAACAATTATAAATCTTTGGGTTTCCTTGATAAGGCTGCTTGTCTAATCTGGGCTGAGAAAATTACCATAGAAAACAACTTGTAGTGAAAGCATTTAAGAAACATCATTTTTGATTAGTCTGAAGTCCTTTTCTTTACAAAGATCTTATTGTTTCTTTTGACAATATGACTTCACCACACACACACACACACACACACACACACACACACACTGAATAATGTTTCAAATTCTTTCTTTTCTTCCCAAGCTGAATGCATTAGCTGTAAACACAAAAATTAATTTTCTGACTTAGAAGTGCCACCTTTATCAAGCAAGGCCGATCTCCTGCAATTGCCTTTCTTCTCTCCTGCTCCATCTGGCTTGTTTGATTGTTCTGCGTGGATTTGTGTTAACTTCACAGCTAATATGGTATTGAATTTTTACAAGCATTTATGTTGTTGTTTGAGATCGGGAGTATTTTCCAGGTCAAATGATATATTAAATCTCTACAATGGGAGACTCGTACTAAATGGATTTCTCTCATGAATGACAGGGAAGGGAAATTGCCTTGACTTTCATGGCCCCCCAGTTCCCTTATTCATTACAAAAAATGGCTTAAATAATTTCTCAAAATATGTAGTATTGACATTTAAAATTATTAGGATGTGGAATACACAATGTTTATTAAGCAACAACAATCCCATTGACAATCTTACACTGTCAGAAGAACTAGCTCAGACTATGACAGCATCAAGAGTGCAGGTTATATGCCCTGCTCTGTGGTCCAAGCCTACATCACAAGGAAGTAATAGCATGTAAGACAATGACCAGAGACAAGACTGAACTAACTGGACCAATGTCCTCACTCAGGAATATAGAAGGCTGCCTTAGCCTATATGTTTTATGTTCTTTCCCTGCATGGCCTTGTTACCTGCATCCCTGCCCATGTCCTTTCTTTTTCAGCTACAGTGTATGGGCAATCTATCCAGAACATAAATTGTATTTTGAGGAGTTAGTGATCTGACATGGTTGCCCTCTTCCTGCCTCTGTTCCTTCCCCCTCTCCTTGTCTCTTAAATTCTTCGATGACATGAGAACAGCCTATAATGTCCTAATCAGTTAGGAGGAAGAGATAGCGATGAGTACTTTCTTTGCTGCTGGACATTGTTTTGAGAAAGTATTAATCCAGAATGCGGCAGCTAGACTGGTGACTGGGAGCGGCCGCCAAGACCACATAACACCGGTTCTAAGAGACCTACATTGGCTCCCAGTACGCTTCCGAGCACAATTCAAAGTGTTGGTGCTGACCTTTAAAGCCCTAAACGGCCTCGGTCCTCTATACCTGAAGGAGCGTCTCTGAGATCCAGCACCGAGGGCCTTCTGGAGGTTCCCTGACTGCAAGAAGCAAAGCTACAGGGAACCAGGCAGAGGGCCTTCTTGGTAGTGGCGCCCGCCCTGTGGAACGCCCTTCCATCGGAGGTCAGGAAAATGAACAACTACCTGACATTTAGAAAACACCTAAAGGCAGGCCTGGTTATGGAAGTTTTTAATCTGTGATATTTTAATGTATTTTTATATTTGTTGGAAGCTGCCCAGAGTGACCGGGGAAACCCAGCCAAATGGGTGGGGTATAAATAAAATAATAATAATAATAATAATAATAATAATAATAATAATAAGGCATTGGGAGGGGGTGGCTGATGAATAATCTGCACGTAGCCAGTAATGAATGATCTGCACTTAGTCAGTTGGGCGAGCAACACAAGCTAGCTATCTATAAATTGGATGGTTTTGGGCAGAATTGAGAGAAGCTTCTACACGGACGTACGGCCATGGGGCCATGCAAACTGAGGCTACCTGGGGGAATCACTTTGCCACTTCTTGAGGGCTTCCAAGTGGCATATTAAAGTGCTTGCTTGGTATGTATATATTGCCTGCTGTTTGGAATAAAATCTTTAATCTTCTCACTCACTTGTGTTTTGTATTACTTCTGAATCTCATTTTAAAAGAGCCACCTTGCATTTGGCAAGGCATATAGCCATTCAAAGTTCTCCCATTGCCCCCAAAACACTGCTCTGTGTCCCTTGTTGTCCTGTATGTTTCGAACAGCCTCGTGGAATGTATCTGATGCCAACTATCCTTTGTTCCTTAGATTCAGCATCTTATTTATATCCTATGCTACTGCTAAATCCACAATGTGCTAACAACAGTATATCCGAAAGAAGACAATGAGAACTCTTTACAAAAATTCCTTCCAGTAGCACCTTAGAGACCAACTAAGTTTGTCATAGGTATGAGCTTTCATGTGCATGCACACTTCTTCAGATAGGTTTTTTAAAAAAACCTATTGAAAGTAAAAGACCAAAAAAAGCCGTCAAGAAAACTGGTAAATTTAGGGAGAAGAACCCAAACAATAAAATCTGTTTAGTGTGATGAAATTCTCACAAGAACAGTGAGTGTTTGTCAGGTGGTCAAAAGTTAGTAATGAAGGTTCCTGGCAAATATGGCTCAGAGGAAATCTCATAGTTTGGGCATCTTCACACTCTGGCACCTGGAGAAGAGTCTTCTACAAATATCTTTAAAAATGGCAACCAGTAAATTTCTTAAAGATCTTAGTATGTTTGCAGAAGTCAGCCCCAGATAGGCTGGCCATTGTGTTTTGAACCAGCTGAGATTTCCGGACCATTTCTAAGGGCAGCCCCACATACTGCAGGTTGCAGTAATCCAGGCTGGATGAGTCCAAGAAATGGTGCATCTTGTGCATCAGCTGAAACTGGTAGGAAGCCCTAGAAGCTGCTTCATGCTTCTTGAGGATTTAGCAGCAAAGCTGAATCAAACAATATGTGAATCTGATACTTAAGGGACAGTGAAATAAACTGGACACCATCTTCTTTGGAGGGACAGGCTATTCACCACCACCACAAGTACCTTTGTCTCATATGGAATGATATTCAATTCATTAGTCCTCATCTAGCTCATCGCCTACTCCAGAAACTTGTAGAGAAGTCTAGCTGGATTGCTATCGCTTATTCATTTCATAGACCACTACACCACTACAAGGAGAAATGTAAGCAGTCTGCTATTCCCTGAGCTGAGCTGTAGCACCTTCAGTGTTTTAGCAATTATCCTCTATTCAGCTGTAGCATGAGTTACATTAGATCAGCTTTCCTCATCCTGGGTCCTTTCCAGACAATCATGATTTTGCAGAAGAGATTCAATCACATATTGACAAATTTAGGTTATGCAATTAAAGTGTGTCAGATTGCTATAATGCTCTTGCACAACAAACACTACTAGAAAGTGTGATAACATTTGATGGATGGGAAATTGCACAACCCCTATGCAAACAAATCAAGATGAATGTTCAATAAATAGTAGGTATTATATAAGTTCTTGCTTTGTCTAAACAAATCAGGATGGATGGCTCAATAAGCGAGCCACCCAGAGGCACCCTGATGAGCTGCAGATATTTTGGACCAAAACTCCTAGTAGCCTCAGCCATCACTGCTATGTTGGCTGTGACAGACTGGAATTGGGATCTCAAACACCTAGAGGAAACTGGGCTGAGGAAGGCTTTATTGTTGTTGTTGTTTAGTCGTGTCCGACTCTTCGTGACCCCATGGACCATAGCACGCCAGGCACTCCTGTCTTCCACTGCCTCCCGCAGTTTGGTCAAACTCATGTTCGTAGCTTCGAGAACACTGTCCAACCATCTCGTCCTCTGCCGTCCCCTTCTGCTAGTGCCCTCAATCTTTCCCAACATCAGGGTTTTTTTCCAGAGAGTCTTCTCTTCTCATGAGGTGGCCAAAGTATTGGAGCCTCAGCTTCATGATCTGTCCTTCCAGTGAGCGCTCAGGGCTGATTTCCTTAAGAATGGATAGGTTTGATCTTCTTGCAGTCCATGGGACTTTCAAGAGTCTCCTCCAGCACCATAATTCAAAAGCATCAATTCTTCGGCGATCAGCCTTCTTTAGGCTTTATTAGGTTAATGCAAATGCAGGCAAGGACAGTACTACTGCTACAATACCATGGGGGGGGGGGATAGCAGAGCAAGCCCCTACTAGTTACAACTCAAAAAACCTGATCATCACTTGCTTCCTAATGGGTTGTTTCAGTTCTGTAGTTTCATAATTTCTTGGTCAACTCAAGGTTTCTTGCCAGCTCTAACCCTGATACTAAGTGGGTTTTTTTCTTAGCAAAGGTGGGAGCACTGGAGGCTTGCCACTCATGGATTTTTCTGTTATCAGAAAAATGTAAGAATCCATTTAGATCAATATCTTGACTCATCCCTGTATCTTAAAATCATAGACTCATCATGATAATCAACTGCATTACCTTTATCTTCCTGGAAAGATGCTAAGTGCCTCTGTGACGTTCAGAGATAGGTCTGGAGACCCCAGATTAAATGAACCAGGTGTGAATCATTGTCAAGGTATTCCAAGAAGCTGTAACCCAAGAAATTTTAAGGACAGATTCACAAACGATATAAGATGTCAAAATGTTCTCATAATAGTATCCATTGATTTCCCTTAAAATGCTTTGTATTAACCTTCCATTTTACAAAGGACCAAGTGATCAGTAATCCATTAATAATGACACCTGAATTTTTAAAGTAATCCCTTTTTCTTTTTAACCCAATATCCATTTATAATCCCGCTATCATACATTGGTGTAATCACACAGATGTTGCGCATCTATATAAATAATCACCAGGGGATTTTGCATACCGTGAGCTAAACAATACGCACTTACAAAAATTTCAGCAGTTGTGTCTGAGTAATTTTGAGTACTCATTTGATTATTATTAAATGTTGTAGAACAGTTCTCCACACAGGTAGGCTCAGTATATGGTCTGTGCTCACAAAACAATAATCTTTGCAGGCCTTCTCCATAGATGATCTTTACATAAAAACATCTGAATGTTTTCATTAACAGGAACTTTGTAAACAACTACTTTATTGGGTTTCACATAGCTGCCAAGTTTTCCCTTTTCTCATGAGGAAGCCTATTCAGCATAAGGGAATTTCCCTTAAAAAAGGGGAGAACTTGGCAGCTATGGTTTCAATAGTGCCATGAATTGTGCTCGCTTCGGCAGCACATATACTAAAATTGGAACAATACAGAGAAGATTAGCATGGCCCCTGCGCAAGGATGACACGCAAATTTGTGAAGCGTTCCATATTTTTGTAGACTTTAAATTTACAGATTGTTCCCCTTTGAAGGAAAATTATATGAAAATGACACTCAGAGACATAGTCGATGATTTTTTATTTTTTATTTCTTTTGCATAGCTTCATTCCAAGCATACTTACTAGCTGTAATTCATTGATTGTTCATATATGTGCTAAAAGATAATTAAGGCCAGGTCAGCCTGGGCTATGGGGAAAAGTAGGTCTCCCTGGAGGGACCTTCTAAGTTTCATTTAGCTAGGATTAGCATAGTGGAAAAGTTTTGCACAGTCCTTATTCATTGTTAACAAGCATTACACAGATCCCCTGCTAGCAAATGTCACATAGCATTATAGAAGTGAAGGTTGGAGGAGAAAGGCAATCCATTAAATGGCCATCAGCACACATACATCCCTCCTGAGAGATAAACTAAGGCAGCCAAAGGGTGCCTTTGCCATGTCATGTCAACAAAAAGCCCTACCTCTTCTCTTTCCCTTTGCTAATAGAAATCTGTCAAAGCGTCTTCTTTTCAAAATGTCATGCAATATTGATAGATTTCAAAATAAAGCATCAAGATATTTGACAGTTAGTCAATGAGCAGCTGCCATGTTCATGATTTCTCCCACAAGGCCTGCACTTAGGGAAAGGGACATTCTCATTCTTACCTGAGGTAGCATTTGCAAATAGGTAAGAATGAAGCCAGTGATCTTTACATAAGGAGGGGTTTTCTATTCAGAAATCTCTGATTCTCCTAATGGAGTTTGTATGGATCTATTCTAAGCTGAAGATTTGAATTTAAAAGCTATTGACATAAGCCACAGTTATGACAGTTGTTCTGCCTCAAGAGACTTCCACAGTATGGTGATCACAATAAGTTTATGAACTTGAGGAGCTGAGTGCTAAGCAGATACAAAATGAACGTGAACAGGCAGCACTAGCCTATTTTTTGCCTGCTGTATGTCGGCAAGCTCGAATTGCAGTGTGGTTAGCACAAACCATGGTTAGTGGGGGAAGGGGATTTCTCTTCCTCTTCTTTTTTAACCTTAAAATCTTAACTGCAATGTACTGTATGTGGAGCTGCCTTTGAAGACATTTGCAAAACTGCAGCTGGTGCATAATTTGGCAGCCAGGCTGTTGCCCAACACAAGGCAGCCTGAGCCTGTGACACAACTGCAGAGGCTTCCAATTAGTTAATCAGGCTCAGTTCAAGCTGCTGATTTTGACTTCTAAAGTCTTATGCAGCTCAGGAGCCCAGTGTCTCAAGGACTGCCTCTCCCCGCATGAACTTAGTGAATTCCATGACGCCAGGGAGAGCAGCAGATGATTTTTTAAAAAATAAATAAATGAAGTTTTTAACATTAAAAGTTAAACTTTGAAAGCCCCAGCACAGGATGGTCACA
Organism: Zootoca vivipara; assembly: GCF_963506605.1. NCBI lineage: Eukaryota > Metazoa > Chordata > Lepidosauria > Squamata > Lacertidae > Zootoca > Zootoca vivipara. The sequence goes on from NC_083276.1 coordinate 60,556,799, forward strand.
CCCTCTTAGTTTCTCTGCCTTTCGTTCTTACTGCACTAACTCGATGATTCATATAAAATGAAAATATGCAGATCCTCTCCCTTTTTAACATTCCTTTTTATATGCTTGTAAAATGCTCTGTGCACCTGCACTGCTCTCTCTATAATAAATAGTAGCAGTAATCCGAGTATGAGGCCAGTTAAAATATAACTTACTAGTGGCTGAGCTAGAGCTTCTCCAATGCTACACACATCACTAGGTAAAAGGCAGGAAGGGACAGTTCACATAATGTAAGTATCTCGAACATCCTACCTTCATGCTTGCCTTCTTGGTTGGTCCCATGATATAGGTGTGCATAACTGATTGTTTCATGATGCAGTATAGGTGATTATGCCTCCCCTCCCAATATAATATGGTGTTTGTTGTCACGTCCCCCATTTCGAAGTATGTCTTCTGATTCTGCCTCCCCCTTGCCCTATCTTGTCTTTGTGTTGTAACAGAATGTTTTTCTTTGGACAGCAAAGGCTAGAGGGAGTCAGATCTGTCCCAGGCGGGGGACAGATGGCTGGGGAACCAATGCCTAAGCAACCACTCACATTATTATTTGTATTTTAATAAAGTTGTGGCCAAATTTAATGCCAAAAACCTCAAACTAAAATTATGGTGTATGGTGTGAGTTATTGGGGGGATATCTTGGTACCTCAGCACTCAAGCTCTGACCAATGGCCACTCTGTCTGGAACTGATGTCTGTCTGGAGACCAACTGATCTGGAGGGCAACACGTTGCCCACTCATGGTGTGGATTATTGATAACTGCAAGCAATGATTTACTTGTGTACAATGCCTACCACAGGCAGAGCTTCTATATCTTTGCAAATGCAATGGTTTTTTCAATGCCGTTCATTCACACATCCAGCTGCCTTTCATTGTTTTAATATTGTTTTTAATGCTGTAACCCACCTGGGATCTTAGGGTGAAGGACGGGCAATCAATCAATCAATCAATAAAATATCATCATCATCATCATCATCATCATATGTACCAAAACCACATGTAGAGAAATTGCATTGTGCCCAAGTTCAGGGTTCCCAGAAATTATGGGACTAGGTTTGACATTTTGAAGCAATCATTATATGGTCGGTGTTGTGAAATGATCTGATTCTTCATGCCAAAGACAACTCTCAAGAAGACAATTTGTTTTCTGAAGCTTTTCCATCTGGCTCCAGCAAAGCTCACAACAAGCAGCTTTTCATACGCTGACATGGCAGGGTTTTTTTTGGGGGGGGGGGGGAGAAACGCAGTGGGACGAATACCCCTAAACATTTTGTGAATCTTTGTACTTTTGTCCATTTACTGTATTTATTCTATCTGATTTGAACTACAAAATGGTGATTTTCTTGAGTCAAAATGAGAGTACCCCTAAACATTTTTTAAAGGAAAAAAACACTGGTTTTACTGTTGCATTGGAGTCCACTCACGAATCAGAAACATTGTGACAGTTAAAATGTGCAAGAACATCACCACCACCATTAATTCATTGAATGTGTATACCGCCCTCCATCCAGAGATTCCAGAGCAGTTCACAATAGAAAAATACAAAACAAAGCTGCAGCAAAGGATGGCAACCTCCAGTACGTTCTAGATAGTTGAGCGGTTTAAAGTGTTGTAGTGATGTGAAGAGGAAGAAATAGCGCTTGCTGAACATTACCCTGCTTAAACTTTTAAATAGCCCAACCTATTTTAGAACATATTCACCTTACATTTTACAGAAAGGTTCAATTATAACTGTTGAGAGATTCAGCCATTTAGGTTTTTTCCCCATTATTGACTTCCCAGACCTTTCTAAGACGAAGTAATGATACACTGATAAAAAAGGTGCTGAAAGCTACCGTTCCATTGACAAGCTGGTGGATTGATAATGGTAAAACACAGAATAATAGGCATCCTGGAAATGATTTCCCTGGTGCATGGTAGGGAAATAGATTCTCCTTGCCACAGCCAATTCTTCCTTTTTAGTTAATCTAGAAATATATCTTAACCGCAGTGAATATTTGCAATATGAAATGGACATCTGAGCTCTATCATATCTGGGAAATCTCTCCACCCAGATAGCAATATTTATTAATGCAGACTTATAAAAATCAAACATTGAATAAAAGGCAGCAGTAACTGAAGAGAATAAGGAGAATATATATTCAGAAGCACATCAAATTGTGTGAGCATTTGCTTCTAGTGAAAGTCATTTGAGTTTTGGAACGTGGCTGTATATGCACCAAAACCGATATTTTGCTATTGGTTTTGAGCATAGCATGAAGGGAAATGAAAATCAACCAAAGTTTCCTGAGGCAGGAGAAGGGAGTCTTAGGCTCAGGGACCAAATGTCAAAGGTTACAAAGTTTGGGTTTATTTAGTTTGCAAGAGAGAGAGAGAGAGAGAGAGAGAGAGAGAGAGAAGCAAGTGAGGATATGACTGAGGGATATACAGTCGTACCTTGGAAGTTGAACGGAACCCATTCTGGAAGTCTGTTCGACTTTCAAAACATTCGAAAACAAAAGCGTGGCTTTTGATTGGCTGCAGGAAGCTCTTGAAACCAATCAGAAGCCGCAGAAGCCCCATCAGATTTTCGGCTTCCAAAAGAACGTTAAAAAACCGGAACAGTCACTTCTGGGTTTCAGTCGTTCGGGAGCTGAAACCTTCAAGAAGTAGGCTGTTTGACTTCCAAGGTACGACTGTACAATTATGAATGGTGTGGGGAAAGTGATTTTTTTTCTCTGTCTGTCATAATGCTGGAACTCAGAATCATCAAATGAAGCTCAGTGGTGGGACATTCAGGAGAGATAGAAAGAAAGTACTTCTTTGCACAGTGAGTAAATTATGTAAAATTCATTTACACAATTTACTGTGATGGTCACCAATTGGTAACTTTACAGAGGATATAGACAATTAATGGAGGATAAGACTTTCAGTGTCTTGATGGTGATATACTTGGTCTGTTTATGGGTCCCAAGACTTATCTTGAATCTGTGCATTTAAATAATAATAATGATGATGATAATAATTTATTATTTATACCCCGCCCATCTGGCTGGGTTTCCCCAGCCACTCTGGGTGGCTTCCAACAGAAAAATAAAATAAAATATTCGATTAAACATTAAAAGCCTCCCTAAACAAGAATCCTGTCTTGTCAGGATTCAACCTCAATCTGTTAGCCGCCATCCAACTGCCAACCGCCTCCAGACACTCACACAGGACCTTCACCGCCTTCACTGGTTCTGATTTGAAAGAGAGGTAGAGCTGGGTATCATCCGCATACTGATGAACACCCAGCCCAAACCCCCTGATGATCTCTCCCAATGGCTGCATATAGATGTTAAAAAGCATGGGGGAGAGGACAGAACCCTGAGGCACCCCACAAGTGAGAGCCCAGGGGTCTGAGCACTCATCCCCCCCCACTTTCTGAACACGGCCCAGGAGGAAGGAGTGGAACCACTGTATGACAGTGCCCCCAGCTCCCAACCCCTCTAGACGGTCCAGAAGGATGTTATGGTTGATAGTGTCAAAAGCCACTGAGAGATCCAGCAGAACTAGGAAACAGCTCTCACCTTTGTCCCTAGCCCGCCAGAGATAATCAACCAGTGAGACCAAGGCAGTTTCACTCCCATGATGAGTCCTGAATCCTGACTGGAAGGGATTCTGATCAACTTGAAAGATGCTCTGTCCTCTCAGCTTTGATCTGTGTTTTGGATCCTGAGCTGCTCTGTGTAAAATGAAACTCTGTTGTCCCTGTTCATCATACAGTGGTACCTCATGTTGTGTATGGGATCCATTCCGGAGCCCCATACGGAACATGAGCAGTACGCAACATGAACCATGTGCGCGGCGTGATTCGGTGCTTCTGTGAATGTGCATGATGTCATTTGTTGCATCTGCGCATTTGCAAACTGCTGAACCTGGAAGCAACCTGTTCCGGTACTTCCGGGTTCGGCACATATGTATCCCGTGTCGTATGCAAACCGCAGCATTCGTAACAAGAGGTATGACTGTAATGGAGAATCAAAAAACAGCTATCATTTTCCCTTTCATCCAAAGTGGATGACATGTAAGGCACAGGAGCCCCTCCAGAGCGGATAAAACCTGCCAAATTGCTGTCTCATAGCTCCAGAAGCTTTTTGTGGGGGAAGTAAAAGGGATTCACTGTGCTTTCCGTAATCCTGTATGAGGGGGACAGATTTTATCTTGCACTTTCTTACTTTAAAACAATCAAGAGGTGTCCAAGTGTGATGTATATTATTGTTTTTACACCTTTTTTCAGGGGGAAACCCAACAACTTTGCAGCTTCACACTGGCCTTTCTATTCCTGTGGTTACTTGTGTCCTACGATAGCTCTGAGAGGTTTAAGCTGTTACAGGCCTCTGATAGGCCTTATAAAGTGAAGCTGCCTAGAACATTGCTTGCAGAGTTCTGAACAGCTCTCTTGTTGCTTGTTAATGTGGAGCAATATAGGATATTTTATTATTATTATAAAAACCACCAAATGAAGCTCATTTTTTGGGGAAATAAATCCTCCTCTGCTGTGCATTAACAAAAGACAATCCAGAGTAATTCAGTATTTTGCAGGCAACATTTTCCACAGCCTTAATTTTGAGAAAGTCCATGGATCTAGCTGGGTGGGTTACTGACATTTCACTTGCATGGGCGGAGGGAAAAGACCTTCAAATCACCTCAATTCACTTCATTATTCAGCCACTACACAGAGGCAGTCCACACCTCTACTAAACTGTCTTCAGAGTAGGGTTGCCAGGTCAGGAGCATCCCAGATCCTAAGATTTCAAACCTGAGGCCCAGGGGAAGCCCCTGGTGATGTCACAGGGTGGGCCCTGGTGAGGGAGGTGATTTGGGAGAGGGGAGCAAAGGAGGGCAGACTCCTCAAAATGCCTATGCTATAATTTGCAGCCAGATCCTGCTGGGCTGACGTTTGTCCAGTCGTAACCCAGCAATAGGCAATCTTTTGAGAATGGTAAGCTGATTTTCACATTTCAAATGCAAGATGGGGCAGAATGCAGTTTAGTGTGGTCTTAATGGGTTGCTTCAAAAGTTCATTAATTATACTTTTAAGGAAGTCTTTCCAAATGGAAATGTCCCCCAAAAGTCTTATTAATCCAAAGGTAGCCCACCTACCTGAAAAAAATGTGAAGGATGAAAAATTATGTGAAGGGGAGCAAGATGACACATTGATGGCCTAGATGTGGACAACTGGATATACACTGCCTATATCCAGCCTCAACCAATCACTAAATCTTCTTTCCAAAAGAGCTGTTTTGAGCCCATTGTGTGTCATTGAATGGTTTTGTGGAGTTGTGTTGTTGCTTCTTTGAGGGGTTTGTGAACTGTCACATGAAAGACACTGTAGCTAGTTCAGAAGAGGAAGTCTAGAGTGATAAAAATAACTTTGGTTCTACAAAGCTGTATTGACTTTTGTTTCCTTTTAGTGAAAACCATCTATTCCTGCCCTTTATGAATATCCGTTCCACTGAACACTGCATGTAACAGTAAATTATAGTCAAGTTCTTCAGCTGCCAATAAGAGATCGTCCTGACCTTCACAAGATAAACACACACAGGAATTGTGCCCAATAATAATAATACCAAATAAAAAACTTGGGCACGGAACAATATTTGTGCCCCAGTCAAAGTCAATAAGATCTGAAGGTAACCCATGGAAGTATTCTCTTTGATTAAGAAATTGCCTGGGGCTCCCGTACCATCTTTAAAATGGAACCGTCAGTGAAATCTTTGTTGTTCTTCTCCTGATGATAAAAGAATTTCATGTAGATGGGGCAAATATTTTCTCTTTAAACAAGTTTCCCCTCTTTCCTTCACCCCAGAATTGTGCTTCACTCTTGATACAGAGATGAAAACAAAGCAAAGCAAATCATCATTCTACTTTTTTTTGGCTGCTCAGAACTCAGGGGAAATTTTCTATTCCTAGCTGTGTGCAGTAATGAAGTAGCTTTTCATGCTGAATTTCTTTACATTGGGAGATGTTCTATTTGTTGTAATAACATGGAAGGAAGAGAGAGTCCCTTGTGGGAAAGGGTGTGAGTTAAGGCCGTGGGATATGCCTATGAACATCTCCTTGCCCTTCCTCAGCTTATTAGATAACATTAAAAACAAAACAAAAAAACCCTGGCAGATATAATTAGATTGAAGGGGTGACCTTTGATTGCCAGAGTTAAGATATCATTCCCATACTGTATTCGTTTGTTTCCTGATACTCATGGCTTTTTACTGATACTGATGTCTGTTTACTGCCTCAAACATAAATGATTTGTTAAATTAGTGCAAGTGAATTCTATTTAACATTCTGGCTCTCCATACAACTTAATTGCTGTGAAAACTCGTGACACACCATATTGTGTCTCTTAATACCCATAAAAAGCCTGTTTTGACAGAGAACTATTGGCCTCCAGCTCCTGGTGAAGCTTCAATCAACAGAGATGAGATGGGAGAAGTGAGCAGGAGTCATCTGATAGGTTAATTGGACAGTTCAGAGGACTTGGTTAAGATCCTGAGGACTCTGGTTGGTTCCCAGGATGCTGGGAATTGTAGCACTGTGAGGGGTCTCCTAACAGCTCAACGCTCTTATCAAACTATAGTTCCTGAGGCTCTTTGATGAAAGCAATGTCAGTTAAAGTGGTAGAAGTGAGCTATAAATGAGCAGTGTGGATGAGACCTTGTAGTTCTTATACAGTCATACATTGGGTTGAGTATGCTGCAGGTGGCGTACTTTTGGCTTAAGAACGCGGTGGACCCGGAAGTGTTTACTTCTGGGTTCCACCGTGCGCGCATGCGCAGAAGCACTCTATCGGTGCTTCACGCATGTGCTAAAGCGCCGCGAGGGCTGCGTCCTTTTCAGGGTGCAAATGGCACCTCGAAACGGATTGAATACCCAACCTGAGGTACCACTGTAGTTAAGTTTAGTTGACTGAGGAATAATTCCTCATTATTGCATTTTGTGATTTTTATATTTTTTTAAAAAATCATGACTAGTGCCCTCCTAAGCTGGAATAGACCTCTCTGGATCTCTAAGAGGGTATGGCAGTGGGAGGGGACAACGCTCCCAAATCAGGAGCAGAAATCTTGCATTGCACTGGTGAAATATTCCTTTATCCAATTTCAGTTTAAATAGCAGCCCTGTAAGACACAGCCCATAATAATAATAATAATAATCTTTCCAGTAGCACCTTAGAGACCAACTAAGTTTGTAATTGGTATGAGCTTTCGTGAGCATGCTACTGGAAGGAATTTTTTTTATTTTGTTTCAACTACGGCAGACCAACACGGCTACCTACCTGTAAACAGCCCATAATGTTCTTTAAGTTTGCCCACTCCATCTCCTAAAGGAATTTTGAGGAAATTAAGGGGCTGTAAGGGAGAGCATGGTGAAAGTAAAAATCAATTACTCGATCTGCTTTCCCATTCATGCAATGTTGAATTCAACCAGTTAGTGACATTTAGGGTGCCTGTACTGAATTGGCAACTGGAGCTATGCAACAGTAAATGCAGCAACAAGAGCTGATTGAGTAAAAGATGGAGTTTATATCTAGTCTGTTTCACTCATTAATTACCCTCAGCAGCATCTTTTCTCTCCTTAGGATTTAAACTTTTTGTGCTGTCATTGATGTTTCCATCTCAGACCTCTACCGGGGTCTATTACAGCCCTTTTACACAGGCACAGAATCCTTGATACAGCTAGGTCACACCCTGCCACCTTCACTTTGTTCCACTTCACCTCCATTCGCCTTGTCTTACTTGCTGCAAAGTAGAGTTTGCTCAGTTGCACTAAATCTGTTTCGCAGAGTGAGGGAATGAGGGGCAGCAGAGGTTGCTAATGTAACAGAATGGAAAAAGACGGGGAATCCTAAAGATAACTGTAAACTGGGACCAAACTCAATGTGACACTCACTTATGTCCCCCTCCCCCAACAGTTTGTCTCTCTTTCTGTGCTTTTAAATGAAAACCAGCCTTGGGGTGCAACAATCAGGAGTGAAAGTGTGTGTGTGTGTGTGTGTGTGTGTGTGAGAGAGAGAGAGAGAGAGAGAGAGAGAGAGAGAGAGAGAGATTGAGCAGGCTTCCCCAAACTAAGGCGCGGGGGCCAGATGCGGCACTCGAGGCTCTTTTATGCGGCCCCCGGTGCCCCCCTCCCCCTGCTCTTAATGGTGTGGCTGCCCACTTCCGGTTCGCCGGAGCGTCGGAAATAGCTTGTGCGCATGTGCAAGCGTCATTTCTGGCACACTTCCGGGCCGGAGGAGGTCCATGTGCATGTGCACAAGCTATTTCTGGTGTTCCAGTAACCTGGAAGTGTGCCGCAAATTGTGTGTGCACATGTGTATGGGCGCGCACTCTCGCGCGCTCCGGCCCGCAGCGTAATTGGCGCTGGTGGCACCGGCCCTCGGCGACGTAAGATTGGGGACCCCTGGATTGGAGTTTAAATCTCTGGCTGTTTGTCAACTCAAATGTGCCCTCTAAACTTTTTTCCCCCAGTGCAAGAAAAGTTATAGCATGTGGGAAAAGAAAAGAAAACCATAATCCCTACTAGAAAACTGTCTTCAAGGCTAGCCCCATGTGCAGTGCACTGCAGCTGTCTAAGCAGAATGTCATTAATGTATAGAGACCAGGTCATTTTTATAAGTGTACATGTTCTTGTAGTTGTTGTTATTAATAGTAATATTATAATATACCACATATTTTCCCCTGACTAAAATGTTAAACAACAACAACAATCCTTCAAATGTTAATGCTGATTTCTCTCTCTCTCCATGTTTTCAAGAACTCTTGGGATGTGTCCAAGTGTCTCAACAGAATTTGTTGAGTGATCAGATTGATAACAGCCAAAAGTGTTTCAAAGTAAATATGGGAGGTGTGGTGCTTCAACCATTTCTCCTGCAAATTGCTGGCCTTCTTGAATTACGCATTTCAATCTCAAGCAAATAAGGGAAGCAGCCAGCCATTGATGTATCTGTGTTTTGAGCCAATGAGGATGGATTTTTGAAACCCCTGGAGAAATTGCATGGCAAAAGACCAATTTTTTATAGTTTATTATTTCCATTTCAGTTGTATTATACCATCATATATTTCTGTTTGTAGCTAATTTGCTTAAGCTTGCAAAAGGGGAAATGAAAAGGTTTTTGTTTTTTAACAAGTAAGTTGATAGAATTTGAATATATCAGCATATTGGAATGTTTGCTGGTTTGTGAACAAAGCTGATGACTTGGCAGAAGGTTGGCTATTTTATTCCCCCAAAAGCTTTCTCCTACATTTATCTTTGCTGCAGAGAATGATGTTTTCAGAGAGAATAGTCACTATAAATTTGGATACCAAATTTATTGGAGACTTTTTTCCAATAAAAAGAGGACAGTGAATATTTATGAAAATCTCAAACCATCCAGTTTGCTGTTTGCAAACAGCTTGCAAATTCAGATAAGAGGACTAATGCAATGGGTTTTGTGTATGTGTGTTTTGTTTCGTTTTTTAAAAAATCAGCAATCTGTTCAACCAACAAAGTGAAAAACTAGAATGTTGAAAGCATAATTTTTGCTGAATATGTCACTAGGGGTGATGTGGGTTTCTGTCAGGTTAACCCCCTGCCCTCTCTCATCCCAAATCAGTAATAATCTTCCTATCTAATGAAATCAGTATAGCTTCATTACAGACAACTATGTTAGTTTGTCCTTTAGAGACTCAGGGTAATAGAATCTGGCTACAGTCTAACAAACACATCTAAGTTTGTTATCCTCATTAGCTTACTAAAAATTTAAGTAACTGTGATTCCCCCCGCACACACTCTTACATAAAAACCAGGTAATTTATTTCCTAAGCAATACTTAAGAATATATGTACCATATGTTTTTAGAGATCGGGTCCTCCGTGTTGCTGTGAGACCTGGAAACTGACACCCTGTGTTGTGGGTGGGTAAGATTGATCAGCCACAACACCCGATTGGTCCCTCGATGTTGGGTTCAATCTGGCCAATGGGGCACAGTCCAAACGGATCGAGGGACCTATATATGCCCATACCCGTGACCCAGAGCTTCCTCTTTCGGTGCATGCTTTCGGAACAGCAACAGTGTCTCCTCTGTGCAACCGAGAGAGAGATTTACCTTCGACAGATCATCCTGGTGATCTTTTTCCTTTATCCCCCTCTCTTCCCCTTGATTCTCCCAATAGTTTTTATTCCCTTCGGGTTAATGCCCTTCCTTTTCTTTCCTTTCCCTTCCCCCCAGAGGGGCTTTCGGCCCCTTGAGGGCTCCCAGGCGTGGGCTTGCCGCTGCCTGTTAATTGTCGGCTTTCGCACAGCGGCTTTTCCTTCTCGGTCCCAGCTGTGGCTGCAGCCTTGGGGCTTGTAAAATTTATTGGGCAGCTGATCACTTTGGGCTTCACTGAGAGTTCCCTCTCTGAGTGAATTGCTTTTGCTATTCTTCTGCTTAAGGGTCTGGTGGGGAATTTCCCAGGGCTGGTAACCCCCCCCCCCAACTTTTAATGTGATCGCCATTTTACCTTCTTTTGAGTAGGGGAGGTCTTCACCCAGCTAATTTGGCAGGAGTGCCATCTTGCTTTGGCAGGAGCACCATTTTGATTGTGGGGTGCCCCCTTTTAATCCCATTTGTATTTCTGTAAATTCCCTTGTTTTATTGAGAAGGTTTCGGGATGCCTATTAAGAGGAGTCCCACTCCTGCTCTCCCTTCCAAAAGGGTGATCAGAGGCCCATCTCAGTCACTGTGTTCAGCGCCTCCCCCAGTGGTTCCCCAGCATATGCTGGATCGTTTGGGTACAATTATGGCCGATATTAGATCAGATCCTGCAGCCGTGTCAAGGTTTAATACTGAGCTGGAGTCTTTGGCTCAGCAGTTTGGAAGGCAGCCTGTGTCTCAGCCCAGTCATTCCACGTCTTCCACTGTTTTTGAGGCCCATGGTCCTTTGGATGTGAGCGAAGAGAGCAAGGCTTTTGATTCTTCTGGTGCCTTGTTCTCCCAATTCCAACCTTCCAGGATCCCAGTCCCAGCTAGTCCTAGGGATCATCCTAAGAGTATGGGTGCTATGATGCAGCGGGTCTTCCAGTCTGGACTGCCTCGTTCGCGGTCAGCACCCCCGGAGCCTAGGAGTTCAGGGCCTCAATTTGCTCAGCATGTGGTGGTGGGGATTTTCTTCCCAGCCTAGCTCCTCACATATTTTTGGTTCCATGCAGGTCCGGTCTGCTCCTTCAAGGGAGGCGCTCAGCATCCAGTCTTCCAAGGAGGATCTTCCGATGCCTAGAGTCCCTTCTTTGGGTGGCAAGTGGCAGAAGAGTCGTCGCTCCAAACGCAGGGCAAAGAGGCGCAGAGATGGCAATTCCTCCTCTTCTAGACAGGTTTTAGGGGCATGATCCATTACCTCAATGACTTTTTATTAAGTTCTGCAGCTGATTCAGATGAATGCTTGCTATTATTGCAAGCTTTTAATGACCTAACTCAGTGTTTCCCAACCAGTGTGCCTCCAGATGTTTTGGGACTACAACTCCCATCATTCCTGACCACTGGTCTTGCTAGCTAGGGATGATGGGAGTTGTAGTCCCAAAACATCTGGAGGCACACTGGTTGGGAAACACTGACCTAACTGAGGAGTTAGGTGTTCCCTTGGCAGCTGATAAAACTGAAGGCCCAGTCACGAGGTTATATTACCTCGGAATTCAGTTGGATACTGGTTTCAAACCAAGGTGGTTTGAATCACTGATTTAAAACTGTTATTCAAATCACTATCCAGATGTGCTGAGCTGAAAGTCAAACAGGGATTTAAATCTAGTTTCCCGTTATTGAAATGCTTGAACATGCATGTGTAGTAACTGGCTGGTATAACAGCTAAAACATATTGTTGCAGTGGGAGGGAAATAAAGGGGCAGATGGGATTAAACAGATCTGTATTCAAGGAATCTGGCAATATGCTGGCTCTTAAAGGCGTCATGTTAGGCCTGCCATAGTTATAGATGCTGCTAGTCTCTCCTTCTCATCCTAAAAATTCATTTTTCAAGTGTTCAAGTGCTCATTGACTGATTCATATCAATCATTCAAAGAGCCTTGAGCAACTTTTCAGGTGTTTGATATGAATATGAAAAATACCAAATTAGCCACTGCTTTCCTTTCCTTTCCCTTCCAAAACTTTTTAAAAGCCTTACCAAGGGGAAGGAGGCAGCAGGTGCTGGGTGGTTCCCCTAAGAACACAAGAAGTGAACTGCTGGGTCAGGCCAAAGGTCCATCATGCCTAGTGAAGTGTAGGTGGGTTCCCACAAGGCATGACACAGTGATAACAGCAAGAACCCTTATTGAACAAACAGAACTGGACAACAGGGGCAAAGCAACTGCTTATATACATCTCTGTAGGCCTGGCCACTCCCACTCCCAACATGATTGCTTGTCTAAACTTCCAAGCTGCAAATCATGACTCAAAGTTTAAGGGTCAATGGCAGAGGCCCAAATCCTGAAATGTTCTGTGATTGGATATTATGCATCAAATCAGAACACAGGGGCTCAGAATCATTAGTCCAGACTCAAACTCAGGCAAACACAGACCACTGAATACATAACACCTAGCATTCTACATTAGGCCTACCTGTTCAACTAGTAGATTTTCCAGCCTAATATAAATATATTTCTCTCTCCAAACATCCTTATTTGCTTTCTTCTTTGTTGTATCCAAATTGGCAGGGACCATAGCATTGCGTCCTTTTAGGCAACATTTCTATACAAGCTATCCTAACCCTGGGAAATAACTGCCTTACAGGCTTGAGCAATGCGGATCAATCCAATAATTTCATGCATTTTTTCCCTACAGTTTCTGCCAAAATAGATTAAGAACAACTGGGGAAGGCTGCTCCCACTTCATCCTTTGATGCAGTGGCAGCAGCTGTCCCCCTAACATTCTTCAATAGCTGAAGTGACAGATGCTTCCCCACTGGCTGATACCCAGCTGAATCCCCTGGTCACTTGTAATCGGTCACCTCTGTACCCAAAATGATAAGCCACATACAGCAGTCCAAGAATGTGTGGGCTGCACAATAGAATAATTCCTGAACCAAAAGTAGCTAGATAAAACTAGCAGTAGAAAAACTAGTGAGTTTTTTTTTTTAAAGCAGGTTTAAAATCAGATCCTTTCCTGCTCCTGCCCCCTACTTCAACTGTGGCAGAAAGAACAAGAGGGGTGTTGATATAAAGGCAGGTGAGTAAAAGCTTAAGACTTACAGCGAATTCATACTGTGGGTAGTAAGATGGGAAGGCCCTGGTTGTGTTTGCACATTGCAATGAACCATGGTTTAGTGGGTCAATGCATCCGGTTGTTAACCAGAAGGTTGGTGGTTCAAATGGCTGTGATTAGGATTCCTGCACTCATGGCGGGAGCCATGAGGAGATCAGAAGCTCCTTGTTCTGATTTCAATTAGCTATACAGTTTAGTGTTCCATCCAAAACTTACTGTTGAAACAAGCCAACTGTATCATCCATGATATGTTATTTTTATTCCCCGAAAGCTTTCTCCCACATTTGATCCCCCCCCAAACAACTCATAGTTAAGATTAACCACCATTTGTCAGATTTAAACAGCACAGGAAGTTCCAGTTAATGGAAAACAGAAATAGCAAGCTCTGAACTCATCCTTGCAGCCACCCTGGGGTGTGTATGAAAAGCATGATCCCCAGACTTGCTTTGGCTTATTCTATGGCTTATCATGATGTCCAAACACAGCCATTGTGTTTGCTTTCCATAGGATTAAGGGGAAGGGGAAGCCACGTTCCATTTCTATCCACCCCGGTGTTCAAAGAAAACTGCTGATAATCTTCCCAGACCAAATCATGAAGAAATGGAATGGTGCTAGTTTCTTTTGAAAATATTTATTGCAATTCAGCTGCTGGAACAGTACACTGTACCACACCGATAACAAGCACTGCTCCCCTCTTTTTTCACTCCACATAAAGAAAGTTCAGCATTGGATTTGTACTGCCTTTATGAAGTGTATTAGTTGGCAAAGTGACTTCCATGGCCCTGCTGAAAGAAGGCATATTTCAAAATGATAGGTTTATAAAAACCCTCCTTCATATTGGCAGTCCCATGCCAATCCTTGTTTTAAAATACTGGGAGTGAAATTAAAATTATATTCACTCCTTCTCATTCAGTTCAACTTCATTAATCTATCACCAGAGGCCAATTTGATGAGAGGGAGGAGGACTAGGAAAGTTACCCTTCTAAGCTCTAACATCAAAATACAGCCTCCTGTGTGGCTGGTTGCACTTTGATAATACGACCCCCTTTGATTTATTTTAGTTATTTAGACTCTTCTAAGATGCACTCCTGTAATATTCAATGGAGAAGATAACAAAATTGACACCTAAATCCTGCTCATTTGATACCCAAGAATAATTGGTTCAGACTGCTGTTGTAGTTTGAAAGATATATGAAGACCTTGGGTGAATTCCTACTCTATCATACTCCGAGCAGATCCATTAAAATTAATGGACTTCAGTTACTTGAGTCTATTGATTTCAATGCGTCTTCTCGGAGCATGGCTAGCATTGGTGATTAGGAGAGGCAAAACCATCAAAGAATCCGTAACCAGATCGGACATTCTTCAACTAGACACATCACCTGACACAATCAGGGGCTCATTTTAAATGTGGACATTGTTGGATCTGTCCTATGGCGCTCAGTGCCAAAGAATTTACAGATCCCCAAACAGGACATACGTGGCAACTGAACCAATTTTCGACTTGTCAAACATCATGGGGGGTGGGTGGCAGGGACGTCCAACTCCCAACAGACTGTGATCTACTCATAGTATTAAAAAACTGGCAGTGATCTATCCATTGTCGTTGGATGGACATTCAACTAGGATATCTACCAAGAACACCTCGCGATCTATCAGTAGATTGTGATCTACCTGTTGGACATGCCTGGTGTATGGGATTATATGCCTGTGCAGCAAGATGTATGTGAGTATGACATTCCATTCTATTTGAATCAGGATTTTAGTGCATTTGTCCAGAATTAGACACCCAAAATTTGGAAGCATCTATGGTACAACACTACATACAACATAGCCACACTGATGAGGATATACATATGTGCTTTGGTTCTACAAGTATATAGACCACACCCATACAACAGACCAGATGAGAAAGTATGTTGCAGTTGGAAGCCAGATGGATTTTCCATCTGAATTCCCAAAGGTCTAATTCTCAGTTTGGATTTGAGTAGTTTCTTGTTAATTGTTCTTGTGATTTTTCTATATACAATCCCAGAGTGTAATGGAATGCTATGGTCCCTTTAAAACTCCATCTGAGAGGGGGGGGCAGCTATAAAGTGGTACCTCGGGTTAAGATCTTAATTCATTCTGGAGGTCCGTTCTTAACCTGATACCGTTCTTAACCTGAGGTACCACTTTAGCTAATGGGGCCTCCTGCTGCTGCTGCCTCACAGCCACACGATTTCTGTTTTCATCCTTTTTTTAAAAATTATATTTATTGAGGTTTTTAACAATAAAAAAATACAGCACAAAAATACAAAAGCTTGAAAAATAAAAGAAGAAAAAAAATTAAGAAAAAAAAAGGAAAAAAAAAGGAAAAAAGAAAGAAAAATAGTATCTCTAACAATATCTTGTCCCCGACTTCCCCGTTCCTCCCCTCCCGGGTCAATTCCATATCCAACTTCACAACTTCTTTTTTATACCCCACACAATAAATTCTATTAGGTTTTGAACTATATTACTCTTAACTATTTCTAATAATTTCCTTTAGCCTATAATTTCCCCCTAAAAAGATATACCTTTACCTAATTCAGATTCTATCCAATCTTTTAACTAAACCTGCAAACCCACCCCCTCCCTCCCCAGGTAGCAGTTTCCCTTTTTCCCCGGCCAGCGTCTTCATATCATCCAATTTCAAACATTTTAATCCATCCATTCCTCTACCTTATATTCCTTCTTTACCCCACTCCCACTCTTAACCAATCTAAACCATCCCATTCCTCCTTCTTCCCCTTCCATTGTTTTAATTCTTCCACCAGCCTCCCACCCTCATATTTATTTCCACTGTCCCCTATTTCCAATCTTCTGTCTGGCCTGCGTCCCCTCACTCTCACTGGGGGGGGGGGCAAAGGCCAGACTCTTTCCTCCCTCCTCAACTTGTTTGTTTCCTTCTGGGATCTAGTCGCCCTCTCTCACTGAGCAGACCAGATCCCAGGGTCCATCTTGGTCCTTAGCGTCCAAAGTCACATAGGTGATCAATGCTTCCTCTCTCACAGGTTGCATTGATTTCTCAGTCCGTTGCTCCCTATTTTCTGCCTGTTGTTCAATGATTTCTTCTTGTTGCAATTCTAAAGTCTCCATTGGATATATCTGTTGCTGATCTTCTTTTAAAGTCTGAATATTTCCTTTACCATGACGTATTTCCTCTGTCATTTCTTTAATAAAGTCTAGAATATACTGCAGTTCGACCTCCTCCATTTGTAAGAGGGTTGTTTTGGCTGGCAGCCTTCTTTGTCCTTCTGTGTTCCCGTGGGAATTATAACTTGATCCGCCAGAGATGGTGCTATAATGTCCAGACTAGTTCCTTTGTTTATTTCCAACCATATTTATCCTTTATAATTTAAAATTCTTAGTCCAACTTTTCCAGTTCTCCTCTTTATTACATCGGTCAACTTAGATATAATCCAAAAAATATCACAGAGTCACAGCAGTTACTCTTTGTAAATCCTTATATTTGTCAGCTGGTCGCGGCTTTAGGTTCCTGCCCCCGATTTCCGGGGGGGGGGTTCTTTGTCACAATAATATGATTATCGATGCAGTCTAAAGCATATATTTCCCCCCCTTAGTTCTGCCTTCTAAGGGGGTACACAAGTTCAATTTTTCAGGGGGATCCTCACCCCTTCTCTTCGATCGGCTGCAGGCAAGTTAGTTGTGTCACAGCCTTCCGGGTAGGGGGGGGGGGAACGACCTCCGTTTTTTATTCCCCTCCCAGGTCCAAATTCTTATTTTTAAATCCAATAAAATTGTCTTACTCACAGTCCGAATCTTAATTTGAAGGTATCTGCCGCTCCTCTGTCTCCGGCTCGGAGCTTTCCGCTACCGAGGTAGCAATGGACCCAAGGCTCCGCCATGTACAGCCTGCTCTCGGAGGCTCCGACGGGGGCTCTCCGGGCAGTTTCCATGGCTTTCTGGAGCCCGCTGGGTATCCCAGCCCTCAGAACGCACAATCTGAGGCTTCTCCGGGGGGTCGCGGCGCCCACGCGACTCCCCCCCTCCTCGGTAGCGGTGGGTGTCTCGGGAGCCGAGACGAACCCCGCCGGCGGCTGATGGCGGCAGACCGGAAGTCTCCTAAGTGGATTTCTGTTTTCATCCTGAAGCAAAGTTCTTAACTCAAAATACTATTTCTGGGTTAGCAGAGTCTGTAACTTGAAGCGTCTGTACCCTGAGGTACCACTGTATAATGCAGCACAGAATTAGTATCTGAGTCAGCATTTCACCAGGAGCTGAGCGCCCTCGCAAGGTGGGGGCTGACCTAATTGTTGAGCATTAAGTTGCCTGTATATGTCAGTGTAATACTTGAATAGTTGGAGTCTTCCTTGTACACAGTTTTTCAACAACAAGATTTAACGGAGAATGTACACTCTGAACTTCATTACAATATAGTTCAACTTTTGGACGTGGAGACATTATATAGTAATTTGTATGATTGTATAAATCACTTCAAAATTGACCAGATCTGTGTGTGTGTGTGTGTGTGTGTAGATAGATGATAGATAGATATAGATACATTGTTTAAGCTCATACCAGTCAGAGTATTAGTACATGTTATATTGTGATAGTTTGTTGTCAATCTGGCATCCGTTGACAGATAAATTAGTGCAGTTAACACTAACTGCCATTGTACTTTGTCTATTTTTCTACAAAACCCGTAGTACTCTTCAAGAGTTAACATTGTGGGTGAGCAAAAACATGAGTAGGGGCAGTGAGGACAAGTGTGCCAGATCTCTCCCCATCCATCATTGTTTTCATTATCTTCCAACTTATGGAAGGTGGCTATATAAAATGTGTTTGTCATGGCCTTTGGCTAGAACAATAAACTTACGAACTGAAATATGAAATGTGGAGCACCTGAGGGTCTGTGCCAATGACGCACAGTGAAATTTTTCATAGGGCAACAGTTATGGCCAGAGGCGCCAGCTTGCGAGGGTGATTGTTGGGAAGAGTGACGTTGCGCATGTGACGCCCTCATGTTGCACGTGTGAGTATTGCGCCTCCCTCTCTAAGCTGCGCAGAAGCTTCCTGGGCTTTGGGAAGGAGACACCATGAGAACATTTATGGAGTAGCCTAGTCCCCCTAATCCAATGACCACACACCACTGGTCTGTGCATTTTTTAGAACCCTGAATTTTCCCTCCTGAAATAAGTTTTTTTTTTCTCATGCCACCCCATGACTCTAGATTAAACATCCCAACATGTGTGTACTTGTGAACAGCATAGACTAGTAGGCAATGATGCATAGGAACACCCCAGTTCCAACGAATGCAACTGAAGACCCTCCAGACAACCTATTTATTGCACATTCATCTTAAATGGGGTGGTTACGCAACAGTGAACATTCATTCTACATGCACCCTGATTTGTTTGTGGGGTGTTTATACATATTCCTGTTAATCTCTTGTTCATCTCACACTTTTCAATTCATTTCTTTGTGATTTTCTAAACCACACACACACAAAACAACAACAATGGATTCTGCGTTGTTGTTTTTTAAGTGGATTTATTGTGCTAGGGCAACATAGTCTTTTAATCCACTTCAATCACGCGAACCTAAATTTACGATATGTACTTGGATCCCTTCTGCAAAATAGTGATAGTCTGTAGGCACCCTTTGTGTGTGCCATCAGGCTTACTTACCCAGGGACATGTTGTACAGGGTTCAAGAAAGCATGTTTAATGGGGAGGGCTGCAACTCATACAATTAAAGCACCCCCTAAAGATTCCCTAAAGATTCATGGGAACTATAGTGTGCTAACGGTGCTGGCAACTGTAACTCTTTTAGTGGTAAGCTTCAGTTCCCAGAATTCTGAGAAAGAGGGGTGAGCTTTAAATTTGCTTAAATGTATTGCCAGCATCCACAATGGAGAAATTCATGCACACTACAAGGATTGTGCAGAGAAATCCCAATGTCTTCCATGTTTGTGGACTACACAGTGAGCAGTTTAGCAGTGAGCAAAGAGATTTTTCTTTCTTATTGTCCTGTAGTTTGGCAGATCAGGGCCTTCCTCCTTCAGTTAAATTGCCCTAAGTGTCTGATTCACATTCACACTCTCAGCCTTTTGAGCTTTCCCCAGTAACCATTTTCCAATTCAGTTTTCATTTGGTATCTCTTCACAACATTTCAAGCTTAATATATAATTCTGAACAGAATCTGCTGAAAGGATATTATTTGGAGTAATTTAAAGGGATTGGCTTTTATTTTCTTGTTTCTGGTTCCTTATAACAGCATAAGCCCTGCTTTGAATTTTAACATGGGCTCCAGGTGTGACA
Organism: Zootoca vivipara; assembly: GCF_963506605.1. Lineage (NCBI taxonomy): Eukaryota > Metazoa > Chordata > Lepidosauria > Squamata > Lacertidae > Zootoca > Zootoca vivipara. The sequence continues at coordinate 60,576,366 of NC_083276.1, forward strand.
AGTGGTACAGTAATTTTGAGGAAAATGGGGCCCTTGCTTCTTGTTAGTCTTACAGTTGTTATGAATAAAATGAGAAGTGATTGTGTCATTTGTTTAAGTCAGTGAAGCCATGAATGCTTCAGAAAGCCTTATAGTTCTGTGAGGAATTTTTAAGGTGGATTAACTACAACAGCCTTCTAAAACGTATTGGGAAATCCAGGCTGAAATTTCTGCCCTGGCAGCAAATATCTATGTGTGCAACTACCGGTATTGCAATTCAGAGCACAATTTGATGCATGTTTACCCAGACATTAAGTCTTACTGAATTCAGAATGATGTGTGCATGTTTACAGTTGCAGTTGCCTCAGTAAGTCACTGAAGTGTAGCACAATCATATACTCAGAAGTGATCTGCATTTTGTTCAATGGGACCTTCTCCCATTTAACTCTAGAAGACTGCAGACATAGGCCTGGATTCAACTAACCCAGCATGCTAGCAGAATACAACAGGATTCCCACAAATACAACAGGATTGAAACCTAGGTTACAATTATTCCAGATTCTGAGGACGGTGAAATCAGAGGCAGCAGATCCAGGGGCACCTCTGATCTATTAGATATTAATATTACACAGTTTGAAGCAATAAGATGAATAAAAACTGACTCCTCTTGGAATAAAAATTGTCCAGACCCAAGATATGATTCAAAAGCTTTACTAACAGAACTTTATTCATAACAGATACAAAAACAACTAATGATACATCCAAACAGTTGCATAATATCATGTGCATATCCAGCACAGGTTCATCTTCTTTCTAATTAGAAATAACTCAACACATATCTAAATGAAAGGTCTGTCTCTCCCCACAACATCCATTAGCCTTGTGCTGTTTTCTCTTCAGGAGAGACCTCATTATTGCATCCTTTGTTCTCTGTGACTTCCAGAGAAAGATGCAAAGTCCAAGTGCCCAAGATGGGAATTTGCAACTGAATAACCCCTCTCACATGATCTAAAGTTAAACACCACACTTGAGAGCAGAGAACAGAAACAGTTAATTATCAACCTGTTTAGGTCCTCAGAGAGCTCATCTTTGCTTTAGTATAGCCTAATGGAATCGGACACTCCAAACCCGGAAGTCCCGGAACAGGTTACTTCCAGGTCCGGCGTGTCCGTAACCTGTGCACATGTGCAGAAGTGCTAAATCGCGCTTTGTGCATGCGCAGAAGTGCCTCATTGCATCATGTGCGTGCGCAGATGCGGCACTTCAGGATGCGACCTTTTCATGTTGCGAATGGGCCTCTGGAATGGATCCCCTTCGCAACAAGAGGTACCACTGTACAGAGTTATTTTCCATTTCAATGTCAGTTAAACAATTGTTCTTAACATGATCTGCTTCCTCCTTTTCCCCAGGATGCCAACAGGGCACTTCTGCAGGCAGAGCAGGGAGCTCCACACCAGTAGAGTGATGGCTGGCAGGAGATTGAAAGGGCTGGTGGAGGGACAGTTCCACCCAATCCAATGCCAAGCAGGGATTGCTCTGCCCCTTGGGAGTAAGTACTTATTTGGGCTTACTTGAGAACAGAAATAGGTATGATTGCACTATTAGACTTCTACAAACCCTTGCAGGAGAATTACTACAAATTATGTGCCAAGAGTGTGTTACCTTTCTGATTCACCACCATAAAATGTTTAGAATATTTAGAAACAAATCTCAATCATCACCATTTAACATCTAACAGTCATTCAGAATTAAAAGTACAAATCTTGTGTTCTGTAGCATAAAGCTTTCTCACTCTTTCCCCATAGGTAACGCAAAATCTTCCTGCCTGCTTTCTCTGAAAATAGACTTCATTTTTATTTCCCTCTGGAGTTTACAACAGGTATTTATATCAGCTGCTGAAAAGATTGATAAACGCAGTTGTAATCCAGGAATATGTTATCTCCTTTTTATTCATTTGTGCTACTTGGTTTTTCAGAATTTTGACTAACACATCTTGTGGGGGAAGGGGGGAAGCTGCAAACAAATTATACAGATTATTGTCCATCACAATTTTCTTTCTCTTTTGGAAATGCATTTGCTTTTGCAGTATTTGTGCCCCATCTGCAATTGTCTTGTGTAATAATTCAAATTACCTAGATTTATCAGCAAATATGTGAGCAAAACATCACCCTAGTATCGAGAAAAGCAGAGTGCAAATTATTGGACCAGGCACCCACAGGATTAGCTCTTTCGTGCTATTGCTTTTGTAAAATGCTTGATGGCAGAAACACCTTTTGCAATATATAAACATTCTGAGGCTGTTTGGCTGGATATGAAATCGGTTTACTTATCTACATATTATGCCTGTTGAAGAGAAGCAAAATCCCAAGTTTGGGGTGAATGGAATGCAGGAAATCAGATATGCAAACACACAATTGTCTGGTTGCCTGGGGATTATGGAGCAAACCAAGATATTTGTTAATATCCTGAGAAACTCCACATTCATTTAAAAGCAAGATTTCAACCTTGTTGCAGAGAAACAACCCTCCCCCCCAATCATATTGCATTATGTACATTAAGCACCCAGTGTAACTTCTCTACGGTTCTCACTGTATATTTATTTTTCTCTAAGGGGTAGTCCAAAACAATTGGTTCTCATGAACAAAATACTTTCTTGCTATAAATCCCAGGCAGAATACACACTTGTTTTTCTTGGAATTGCTATTGAGGAGAGAAGTTTAGCTGCTTTGCATGAGGACAATCTCTAGTTCAATCTGTGGCATCTCCATTTAATGAAATTGTAGCGAACCTTTGGCCTTCCGGATGTTGCTGGACTACAATTCCCATAATTTCTGGCCATGCTTATGGGGTTGATGGGAGTTGTGGTTTAGCAACATCTTGGGTGGGGGCAAAGGTTCCCCACACTTGATTTACAAGATCAGGTAGAAAACAATGGGCTGGTACTGTGCCTGAGAACCTGGAGGTCCACTGTGGTTCAGAGCAGAAAACCCAGGGCAGGTGGATCAGTGGTTTGATCCAGTATAAAGTAGTCTCATATGCTGAGGTATTAAAACACAAGGGTTAGGAAAGATAACATTGAAATGTAACAGAACTGTGCCACAATGATCAATTTGGTTTGGAGTTTTATTCTGCTCTCAGGATGAGCCAAAGATTTAGATTTAGAACAATGTACAAGTATAAAAGACCCTGATGTTGGGAAAGACTGAGGGCACAAAGAGAAGGGGACGACAGAGGATGAGATGGTTGGACAGTGTTCTTGAAGCTACTAACATGAGTTTGACCAAACTGCGGCAGGCAGTGGGAGACAGGAGTGCCTGGCGTGCTTTGGTCCATGGGGTCACGAAGAGTCAGACACGATTAAACGACTAAACAACAACAATATATATAAAACAGTATTTCAGAGAGTGCAATACATTAAAGCCCATCAAATCCACACACATGAACTTTATCATGCTATCATTCTGTGCTACAATAATGTCAGCAACCAATGGCAACCCAAATAGACAGATCTTTCAACCTCTCCAGTTGAACCTGATGGCCTCCTCACATTATATGTGTTGATTTACTCCTTTTTTTGTTTAAATGTGCACCTACAAATGTAGTCTGTGAATATGAAGAATTTTTTTTTATTGTTGGAAAATGTATATTACAGAAGTAAATCCAAAAGGGTCAGTTGGGGCTGTAGTTATACATTTCAGTAGCAACCCTGGGCTTGTTGCTATGTATTGTAGAACAGGTTTTAGACACTGACAAATCTACCCACACAGGGTATTACACAATTGTTGAGTCAGGGCTGGATTTAGGTTTGATGGGGCCCTAAGCTACTGAAGGTAATGGGGCCCTTCATATGTCCATCTGTCCTTTGTCAACAACAAATTGTCGCTGTATGGTAATTTATGGACCTAATAGGTCTCTAAAACACTGTTGCTGTTTGTAGTTTTTATTTTATTTGTTTTTTATCTTATATTTTGGAAATGTACATCCAGTTTTTTTTCCTTTACATTTTTTGGAGGCCCCCAAGAGAGTGGGGCCCTAAGCTATAGCTTGTTTAGCTTATACGTAAATCCGGCATCCATAATGCCTCCAAATGGCATGGATGATAAGCTGGTTCACAAAGATTCAAAGCATGTCATATCATAGATAAGCTACTCTGATCGGAATTTTTATCTTGCCACTTCCAGACAACCTGTTTATTGAGCATTCATCCTCATATGTTTATGCGGAATTTATACAATAACTTGTCATGTGTTTTTTATCCAACATTTTCGGTAAACTTTCTCAGCACTTCCCTTGCTGCAGAAAGTCCAGTTTCTTTAATTTTAATTTAATGGCACAACCTAAATGTGCTGAAAGATGATTGAATCCCACTCCAAAATAGTGACACTCTCCATATCTAGTCCACATCACCAAAGTGGAAATCTATAGTGAATGATGGCTAACAAAACTTTTAAATAATGTCTCCTCAAAAGTGCCTGCCAGCTGGTTAGTGCTTCATTCTTCTGGTGATTCATTCTCCAGCCAAAGTTCAGTGGCCCCCAAAGTAGAACCTGCTGAGGAGCTGTCAGTGCTTCTGTCACTTACAATTTTTTCCTTGATCATCAAAACTCCTCCAGAAAGAAAACTTTAATTGTGAACGTCAATAAGTAGTCAAGTAGTTTTAGGTTTTGCTCCATTGTTCAGGCACATGCAGAGGCAATGCCCATCTAATGTGTTCTGGAAATATTTCAGATAAAAATCTGAATAGGGGTTAGACCTTACAGGGCTTTCAAAGTTGCTTATGAGACTATCTAGTCCAGGCATCCCCAAACTGCGGCCCTCCAGATGTTTTGGCCTACAACATCCATGATCCCTAGCTAACAGGACCAGTGGTTGGGGAAGATGGGAACTGTAGTCCAAAACATCTGGAGGGCTGAAGTTTGGGGATGCCTGATTTAGTCATTTCTATTATCAAGATCAGATGCTCGCATTCAGCACTCCAATCGCCACCATCTAGCTAGGTGAGTCCTTTGCCCTACAAGGGCTATATAAATGGCAGGCAAGGCTGAGCCCAAGTTATACAGTCTTCAGTGCTGGCTTGTAGGCTAAATGCTGACCAGCTACAGGAGGAAACAGGGCCAGCTCACCCATCAGGCAAGGCGAGATGACGGCCTCAGATGGTATGATCCATATGGGCAGCAGATCCCACCTCCAAGAAATGCATTCCCTGCTGCTGCAGCAACAGCTGTGGCATGCTGCTTGGAGGTCAGATCTGCTTCCTCCTGAGCAGCCCTCTCATGCCACCACTACAGTGGCAACTTGGCAAATAGGAGGTGTTGCTGGTCTCCTCCCACCCTTGTTCCCAGTCAGGCCTGGCTCTAGGTGTAGTCCCGGTGGCACGGGGTGCCAGGGCGCCAGGCTGGCAGGGGGGGCCCTGTGCGGAAGCCGTGCTGCGCGCTGCGAGGGCGGGGGCGCCAGAGCGATCTCTGCGCCTCAGCGCCAGGGCACACGACCTGCTCGAGACAGCCCTGTTCCCAGTGTAGAACTTTATTCCTCTCCTTGTTCCTGATTTAGATCTTCACTCTCCCCTGGTGTGTGTGCTATTTTGCAGTTTGCCTTAGGGGCCAAACTGTTTTGGACCAGCCCTGGGGCGAAAGACGACATTCTGCAAGTTTGGGACATTCCCTGAGAGCTCAGCATCTTCAGTAACTTTTGCAAACAATATGGGAGATAGGGTTTCCATGTCTAAATGACAAATAGGTAGCCTTTTAGATATAAGTGGGTTAGCATTACTGTAATAAGCCTGGGGGGGTTTTGTCGGTTCCCCCTCTCTCCTCTCTTCCTCCAGCACAGATGTGAGGAAATAAGAAACTTTTCTTTTCTGTTTTTCACCAGTCACATTGTAGCATTGCGTCTGCACCCATACATAATGTGGTGAGCTGAACTGTGATTTATTGAAACAAACCAACATCAGACTTTAGTTTATGAAGTCGGCTTGATTGGATAAGCCACAGGTAAGAGCTGGAACTAGTTGAAAACAGAAATGAAAGCTTTTGCTCTCTTCCTTACAGATGTGTCAAAGGAGTGTGAAGGTGGGAATACATGAACCCAAGGCACATTCACATAGGGGTAAGGAGGGGGGGGGGAATCAAGGGTGAACTTGCCTACTTTATTTACTTTGTTTATTTCATTAAATTTATATCCTGCCAAGAAGACAACCTCAAAGTAGTATTACACACTTTCTGAAATAAGACGCGAACCAAAACACAGGCATTCTTAGAAATTTGCACTATTCTGAATTTAGTAGTGCAGATTTCTAGCAAAGTAATGTGTGCAAAAATGCTCATACTGCTGTAAACTAGGCATATATTGCTAATAATATACCCAAATGAATTATATTAGGGAAATTGTTTATGTTTGCATATTATATTTTGGGAGACGATAAGAATAAGTTTCTAATTCTGTCCCAGTGGAAGTTCCAGCATTGCATGTGCCTTTGTTGGGTGTGGAGGGAGATTTTGTAATGGTGAACCGCTTTCTGCCAGTGGAACCCAGCAGAGAACACTTCTGCCAAGTCCTAACCTTCCTGGCAACACAGATTACTCCTGTAGATTTTTTATTTATTTAACTTATTGATTGCTATCCTGCCTTTTTCTCTAATAGGACTCAAGGCAGCTTACAAATAAAAGCAAAAATGATATAGAGCCTTATCTTAATGGTTCTTTACCTTTCCTTGGTTTTCTTAATGCCCCCCCCCCCAAGCAATCTCCTGAATATGGCAAGCTGTTTCCATAGTTTAACTCCCTAGTTTAACTCCCCAAGCCTTGATTAATTTCTAACACTACTGGACCCAGGAATTTGAGGGATTCTGGTACCCACGAACTCATAACAATATCCATGACAAAGCACAATCTTGATATAAGTTGCTCCACCTATTAAACAAACTAAAAATAGTTTGCTTAGGACTGCAATTGATTGAATAATTGATTTTACACTTTCTTGGGAGACTTTAGTGCTTCTTATATTATCAGACCACACAAAACTGAATTGATCTAGTCCCTTCTTATTCACGTCCTTAATAATACTCTTAAGCAGAACTGAAACAGTTGCAGATAAAAGGTTTTCAAATAAAACACAGGGGACTACGATAACATTGTCTTTATAAATCAGTAGATTTGCCTTTTCACCAAACAAAGCTGGGCTGTAGCTTTAAATTGCACCCGTAATAAAAGGTAAAGTTTGTATTTATAATGGCAGGGGAAATAGTCAAAAAGCAACACAATGAAAGCAGGGTGGGAGTAAGTTATTGATTAGGTGCTTTGTCGGTAAGTAGTTTCAGGCACAGAAGATAACTGCCTTTTTGAAATAAAACCACAATTTCCACCTGCTTGTTAAATTGGAAAAGGATCTTTGTTTCGTTTTATGTTTTTGTCAACATTTAACCTGCATTTTTCATTGTATGAATAAGGGAGGGAGAGATCGGATGGAAAGTGGTCTCGCTGTCCTGTTCAAATTGCTGTCATGTATCCATTCTTTGGGATCCAGATAGCTGCCTGGCAACCATAGAATCAGGCAGCTTCCTTGGTTCCAAAGAAAACATTTCAATTCCCTCAAAGATCATTGTTTCAAAGTTCCCTTTGGGATCTGGGCTGGCTTCTGGTTTTTTTTTAAGGGGAAAAGGAGGTTCAGATGTTCAGAAGAATACAAAGCCCATTGAGGCTTTCCCCCTGGTAACTCACACAGTATCACAGCCCAAGTGACATATAGTTTTTCAGGATACATTTGGAAATGACAGTGTCCTCCAGGAGACAGAAATCATCTTTGGTTCTCTCAGTCATTTGACAGGTTTAGTGAATGTAATATTTTACAGTCTTACAGGTTTTGTTTTGTTTTAAAAAATGTGTCATATTTTGCAGTTTACTTAGTGATCCTTTGTATTCATGATATTTGAGAGAAGTTGTAGAAAAGAAACATGCAAGAATGAATGGTGACATCTCTTAGCCACCTTCTTCCTCTCCCTCTCATCCCCAGGCTGCAGGTTTGGGATATTTAAAAGAAGATGAGGAACAATGGAATCGTAACACACACACACACACACACACACCACGATGCCAGGGGTGGGGAACCATGGAGCTAGAAGCTGATTTCCATGCCCCAAACCCTTTACTGACCCTGACTTGCACCCAATGTGTTTTTGACAGGCTAGAATGTGCCCTTGATCTCCGATGATGCTTCTTGGTAAGATCTTTACTAAGATCTTAGATCCCCTTAGTAAATAGTATGGAACATACAGGGAGAGCTAACTGGAGACTGGATGAGGGAAATAAAATGTGTTTTGGAGTCAGGTGGAAAAAATAGAGAAGTTAAGAGGAAGCTGGACTCTATGGGAATAGAATGACTAAAAGAAATAGTGGTTGATTAGATAGGCGGGAATTCAAGGGATGAAACTAAACACAAAGGTTCACAGAACATCTCAACCAGGTTCATTACCATCCATGGTTCGACTCATGAAACCTCTGCCCCCAAATATGTAATTACTATATCTTCAGATCAACAGTTGTCATTGACAAAAACAAAACTGATTGAAATTCCTCAGTTTCTTTCCATTAACTTTTTTTATTTAATACTTACAGAGAATAGTCCCTTTCCAAATATTACTAGAACATTGTGTACTATTGATGGAAATAGCATGATGATTGCCATAGAAATGGGAGATAATTTATCTCTGGTAAATACCAGGATTTGTTCAGAACGGAGAAACAACATGTGTTTCAAGTGTGGGGGCATGAGAAAATAATCCTTTCCCCTTGAAGAATCCATTAAGAAATCTGCTCCCTTCTTAAACAACAACATGGTTTTCCTTGTGAAGAACACATGGAGAGAAAAAATGGGAACTGATGCTGTATTTTTCTGTGGAAAGGTGAACAAAGGATAAGTGCAAATTGCAACGGAAGCCTCAGAGAATTTCCTGTGGAAACAGTAAAGGGCTTTACTTGGGAACAGCTAAAGAACTAACCTCAAAAATAGTCACAAGAGCTGTAACAAACAACCTGAAGTTAACCTCAATTTTCAGGGGAGTTGAATTGTTGCCCACTTGAAGTTCTCAATGTTCATTTTGAGTTCATAGTTGGTGGGGGGGAGGAAGGAACATTGACGATTATAAAACAGAGTAGGAGGCATGAAAAAGTAAAGTTCAACGCCCTGTCCTCTGTGGGAGGTTAAAAAGAAGGCAAAATACAGAACACTTTTAAGAAAGGCATACAAGGAAAAAAACAAGACTGTAAGACCAAGGAGACATGATGGGAGTTTGTGATCTTTTTTTCTACCCTAGCCTTTGGCTCAGAGGGAAAAGGAAAAAGGAAAAATAGCACAGCTCTTGTCAAGAAGAGAGATACATGAGGAAAACAATGCAGTTGTAAAGACGACATGAATGAAAAATAAAAGGGAAAAATCTTAGAACAAAGAGAAAGAACTCCTGAGAGCATAACAGAGGAAAATGAAATGAAGAGAATGTAATGGGGGCAAATTAGCATGATGTCAGCTATCAGCCCTTGGAATTTTCAGGGAGTTTTACTCAAGGTCTTCTGTGAAACAAGAAAATTGCCCTGTCAAAATATATCTCTATCGTTCAGTGGGGGGGGGGAGGCATGGATTGATCCAGAAGTAGTCAATACTTAATAACTGTATTTTTAAATAAAGGCAATAATATCTGAAAGGTAGCTGCTTTGTGAAGTTAGATATTTTTCCTAAGTTCACTTCTTTGAAATGATCTCAGCTGGGTTTTCAAAAGGTGGCAAATGGGTTTTTACATGTGTTGGAAGTCAATTTCCCTCCAGCTATCTTATTCTTAAAAGCCAATTATTTAGATGCTTTTATTCTTCTGATACATGTCCGCTCCTGCTTCCCATTGCCTTGTGGGATTTTGAGCCAACTGATTTAGAAACATTTTTCTCTGTTTCAAGGAATAATTTAATCCTAGGCAGTAACTCTAAGGCTAGTTGTGAACTTTTTACTGGAAACATGTAACTGGGTACAAATAGGTCATAGTCCTTCATTAATACTAGTCCTATTAAATCCTTATAAACATCTGGAATAACTTATTTCAAATACAGGATTATAGACTTGAGATGTTTTAACAAGAAGAACTTTTAAAATAATATTTCCTGTCATTTTTATATCAAATATGCATGTTTTCTTTCTTTCAAGCATTTTAGCACTGCTCCTGAGGATGTCCTGTGTAGGATGATCCCAACCCTGTGGTTCTTCTACTGATCTCCCCCAAATGGGCACCACAGTGTCCTCCCATGCCCTTTGAAGCTGCCCTTGAGTCTGAAAGAAGCATCTCATGCCTTTTCAAGATGAATGGGGCAAAGGGTTCACCTCACCTGGCAGTATCCAAATCGCCCTACGTATCTCTTTTCTGCACATGAATTGGCCTTCCATTGCTCTGGAAGGCTTCCAACAGAATATCAAAAACACAATAAAACATCAAACATTAAAAACTTCCCTGAATAGGGCTGCCTTCAGTTGTCATCTAAAAGTAAGATAGTTGTTTATTTCCTTGACATCTGATGGGAGGGCATTCCACAGGGCAGGTGCCACTACCGAGAAGGCCCTCTGCCTGGTTCCCTGTAACCTCACATCACATAATGAGAGAACTGCCAGAAGGCCCTTGTAGCTGGACCTCAGTGTCTGGGCTGAACGATGGGGGTGGAGATGCTCATTCGGGTATACTGGGCTGAGGCCATTTAGGACTTTAAAGGTCAGCACCAACACTTTGAATTGTGCTCGGAAACATTTGTTGTTGTTGTTTAGTCGTTTAGTCGTGTCCGACTCTTCGTGACCCCATGGACCAGAGCACGCCAGGCACTCCTGTCTTGCACTGCCTCCCGCAGTTTGGTCAAACTCATGTTGGTAGCTTCAAGAACACTGTCCAACCATCTCATCCTCTGTCGTCCCCTTCTCCTAGTGCCCTCCATCTTTCCCAACATCAGGGTCTTTTCCAGGGAGTCTTCTCTTCTCATGAGGTGGCCAAAGTATTGGAGCCTCAGCTTCAGGATCTGTCCTTCCAGTGAGCACTCAGGGCTGATTTCCTTCAGAATGGATAGGTTTGATCTTCTTGCAGTCCATGGGACTCTCAAGAGTCTCCTCCAGCACCATAATTCAAAAGTATCAATTCTTCGGCGCTCAGCCTTCCTTATGCTCGGAAACATACTGGGAGCCAATGTAGGTCTTTCAGGACCGGTGTTATATGGTCTTGGAGGCCACTCCCAGTCATCAGTCTAGCTGCCACATTCTGGATTAATTGTAGTGAGGCCTCTGACCAGGATACTGCAGTTCTCTTGCCTCTAGGTGGGCTTTGGGAAGAAGGTGGGAGGGCTCTTGGACCCTGCCAGAGCATTGTATCTCCCTTCCAAAACCGGGCAGAGGCTTCCCAGGCTTTGGGAAGGAGGCATGAGGCTCTGATTTTGGGAAAGAAAAAGGTCATGCAACTGCATATCAGAGCATTCTGCCAGAAAAAAGGCACTGCCTGTGCCCCTTTACATATTTTGGGACTCCTGTTCCCATCAGCTCCAGATGGGATGGCCAATTGGGTGAGATGGTTCCCCACCACTGATGACATCAGACTGGTTTTCTGATGTTGAAATACGCCTTACCATTTTCTGGAATCTACTTTCTTAAGTTTTTCTGGGACCTAAGCGGCTGTATGATAAAGTTGGTGAACTTTCTTTTGTAGGAAACTTCTTTTGTAGGAAAGGCTGTGAGGCTGGCAGCATCGACTAAAGTCAAATCTGTTTATGCAAACGGATATTGTCTGCTTGATGAAAATGCCAGTTTATGCATCCTATAAGCATTTTCTGACAGGCTTGTGCTAGCTTTTGAGTCATATCGAGGATATCCAAGTTAAGAGGTCACTCATGGGCCTTTAATGTCAAATACAGTGTGAATATATTGAAAATCTATGCTTCACTACTTCTAGGTCATCCCAGAGGGCATAGCTACAGCTAAGAAATTCAGTGTGGGAAATAAATAGTCCTAAATGTGGAAATAAATAGCCGTATTATTTCTTATAAGAATCTATTTCTGAGGCATTGGTTATAAATGATTAGAAAATATTGAAAAAAGAATGTAGAAAGGATTATTTTGTTCACTAAAACTGAATAAAACAACATGAATATCTGGATTTGAAACATGACTGCGCCAAAGCTCATAGGATGGGACCAAAGTGATAGCTACCGGTATCCTTTTGACAGATAGTCTAAACCAGGCATCCCCAAACTGCGGCCCTCCAGATATTTTGGCCTACAACTCCCAGGATCCCTAGCTAATAGGACCAGTGGTCAGGGATGATGGGAATTGTAGTCCAAAACATCTAGAGGGTCGAAGTTTGCGGGTGCCTGGTCTAAACCCCTCTTGTTCCCTTCTTCTCTGATGAAGATGTGGGTGACTTACCGTATTTTCCCATGTATATTATTCCATGTATATTAAAAAAATAATAGTAAAAAACTGGGGGTCATCTTGTACATGGAACATGGGCATCCGGGGGGGGGGGGGTAAAATATTTAAGCATATGTCTGGGATTTGGGCTTGGGTGGGCTAAGGCGGTCCCTCCTGCTGTCGTCCCCCCTTTCTCCTCCCCCTCCGGGCTGCATGCTGGCAACTGGCTCACCTCCTGAAGCCACCACTGGCTCAACCACCACAGCAAGAGCAGCTGCCACCACTGCAGCTGCTGAGAGCTGCCTCAGCTACCTCTCCTTGCCCTTCTTTCCTTTTTTTCCCCTTCCAAGCCAGCTCACCACCTTCCTCAGCTCAGTTTGCTTGACGGCATGGCCCGACGCAGTGTAATAAATAATAATAATAATAATAATAATAATAATAATAATAATAATAATAATATATTATTATTATTATTATTATTATTATTATTATTATTTATACCCCACGCATCTGGCTGGGTTCCCCCAGCCACTCTGGCAGCTTCCAACAGAAATATTAGAATACACTAATTTCTTAAAGATTAAAAGCTTCCCTAAACAAAGCTGCCTTCAGATGTCCTCTAAAAGTCTGGTAGTTGTTTTTCTTTTTGACATCTGGTGGAAGGGCGTTCCACAGGGCGGGTGCCACTACCGAGAAGGCCCTCTGCCTGGTTCCCGGTAACTTGGCTTCTTGCAGCGAGGGAACCGCCAGAAGACCTTCGGCACTGGACCTCAGTGTCTGGGCAGAGCGATGGAGGTAGAGACGCTCCTTCAGGTATACTGGACCGCTGCCTTCCCACGGCTCTTCCTTGGGAGCCTCCTTCCGCTGGCTTCCCTGTAGCAGCAGCTGCCACCAAGGGGGAGCATGCGGTGCCCCAACCACTGCCTTTGCTTCTGCACCACGGTGCAATGCATGCACCTCATGCTGGAAACTTTGTTGGCAATTGCCCCCAAAAGATAAACTTGCCACCGCAGATCATCCAGATTTTCACTTCTATTTTAGGGTTTTGTTTTCTTAATTTTGGGTCCAAAAAAAATGAGGGTGGTCTTATACATGGGGGCATCTTATACATGGAAAAATACACAGGGACACCATTACCAATTGATACATTTCTTTAACATTCTTTTTCTCTGAACAATTGTTCAAGTAAATTTATTCAGTGTTATATTTGGGAAATAAAATGCAAATTAAGGTTTGACTCACCTTCTGCCACATTCTTCCACACAGACCTAAGTTTAAAACTGTGTGCAGTACATTGGAAGTTGGATAGATTGTGTTAAACAGCATTATCTTATTTCAACAATTATTTCTATCTGAGGAAGAGCAGCTATTCTGAGTAACAGCAGAACACATTCTGAAACACAATCCAACCATATTCTATTCAGCTCCTCATTGTGGCTTTCCCTCTTCTCATTAATTTTTGTAAAAGGTTTTCTTAAGTTCCCTTCTCAAGTCAAGATCAATAGCACAATTCGTTTCCCTTTTGATACATCATAAATTAAATACACTTCTTGAGACGGATGCCTGATGCTTGCTACAAAAATGCAGTGAGATACTAAATAGAACCCCAGAGGCTATTTTGTTTTCAAATATTAATGTGCCTTCCTGGTCTGCTGCTTCTCTCTGCCCCTCTCCTCCCAATCTGAGATGCTTATTGACAAAGCTGTCCTTAACTGGTGAAATGTTCCTTCCCTTGCCAGCTTCTTCCCCACCTCTTTCCCCATTGCATCAGATTACAGGGTAGACAAAAATAAGTGTCCTGCCACTGACTTTTAGCAACGTTTGGGCACACTTCTGCCTCTGGTGTGTGTTGGGATCTTCCTTTCCCCTTAGCAGGATACAGATTGCTCTAGAATGAGGGAGTTCAGCCAGTTATGCTTGGGACAACTCTTACTGCAAGGATAGGAATTCCAAGTCTCATCAGTATCAGTCGCCATGGCCAGTTGGAATCCAACTTCATTCTACGGGGCCGCATCCCTGTCCTAATGGACCACATAATAATAATAATAATAATAATAATAATAATAATAATAATAATAATAATAATATATTTATACACCGCCCATCTGGCTGGGCTTCCCCTGCCACTCTGGGCGGCTTCCAACAAACATTAAAATACATCAAATAACACAGATCAAAAACTTCCCGAAACAGGGCTGCTTTTAGGTATTTTCTAAATGTCAGGTAGTTGTTTATCTCTCTGACCTCCGATGCGAGGGTGTTCCACAGGGTGGGCGCCACTACCAAGAAGGCCCTCTGCCTGGTTCCCTGTAGCTTTGCTTCTTGCAGTGAGGGAACCGTCAGAAGGCCCTCAGCACTGGCCCTCAGTGTCCGGGCAGAACAATGGAGTGGAAGCGCTCCTTCAGGTATACAGGACCGAGGCCGTTTAGGGCTTTAAAGGTCAGCACCAACACTTTGAATTGTGCTTGGAAACGTACTGGGAGGCAATGTAGGTATTTCAAGAGCGGTGTTATGTGGTCTCGGCAGCCGCTCCCAGTCACCAGTCTAGCTGCCACATTCTGGATTAGTTGTAGTTTCCGGGTCACCTTCAAAGGTAGCCCCACATAGAGCGCATTGCAGTAATCCAAGCAGGAGATAACCAGAGCATGCACCACTCTGGCGAGGCAGTTCTCAGGCAGGTAAGGTCTCAGCCTGCGTACCAGATGTTACACATATTACATCATCAGGGCTAGCACACACATGATCCTCTTACCTGCCCATGCTTTCTAAGCTCTGACAAGTCATGTTTAAATTCTGCTCTTCTTCAAAATGACAATGCCACTTTGGAGGGTTTTAATAACTTTCTGTTTAATGTTTTAGAACCAATTCTTAAACACAAAACGAAAACCAATAAATCCAGGATTTAGTAAAGCTGTCACATTAAGGAGCTGTTTGACATACTTTTGAGTTGTTTGTAGATGTTGTTGTTGTTCATGCTCCTAATCTTCGGATTTATATCCCCCCCCCCTGAAAAAAGCAACCTCGAGGGTGTTGATTCAATGTACTTGTAGATCTACAGTGGCAGACTCCCAGAGAAGGCAAAGCACTGCTTTTAGAACAGTCACTAAGTCTGCCATAATTTTGAAGTGTTATGGTCTAGTAACTAAAAAGAAGGATTTCTAGGTCCAATTGATTTCCTGGTGAGAATGCTACGTGCAAACTCAATTATCCCACTGAAGTGTTAAAATTATCTATTTTGGATTGTCTTTTGATGTTTGAAGTGTGCACATATTTTTTTTACATCAGAGTGGGGAACCTCCAACTTCCACAACTCCCGATTTGACCCACATGGCCATTTTCAGGAAACCTTAATGTCAGGTGTGGGGCGGGTGAGAGCAGGACTTCAAAGGAACAATTGAGAACGCAAAGCTCCCAGTTCCTGCTTTTATTTTGCAAAGTGTGGTTCCATCTGCCATCTGGGCAGCACACCTTCAACCCCTGCACCTGCCCATTTCTACTTCCAACTTGGGCCAGCCAGTCTAACTGTAGAAGAGACAGGTAGGTAGCCGTGTTGTTCTGATGTAGTCGAAACTATTTTTTTAAAAAAATCCTTCCAGTAGCACCTTAGAGAAACCAGTAGGAGAACACTTCAATCTCCCAGGACATTCTATACAAGATCTCAAAGTAGCTGTCTTATTACAAAAAAATTTCAGAAACAGACTGGAAAGAGAAGTTGCTGAATTGCAACTCATTACCAAGCTTAAAACCATGGAGAGACCTGGTCTGAATAAAGACATTGGATTCTTATCTCATTATACACGAGAAAGCTATCTTTAGCCATCTCACCCCTTGCTTTTTCCTGCAAGACCAATTGCAGTCGTTAACAGTCGTCAGCAGGTTTACCACTCCTATCAGCCAATCACCATTCCCACCACCCTTCTGAGTAATACCCCTCCCCACCCTCTGACTATACATAAGGGTCTGGTGACTTCTGTTTCAGTGTATCTGAAGAAGTGTGCATGCACACAAAAGCACATACCAATAACAAACTTAGTTGGTCTCTAAGGTGCTACTGGAAGGAATTTTTTATTTATTTTTTGTAGAAGAGACTAAAGCCACCTGAGGACCCACATATCCCATGGAGGAAGGGAAGCAGTAGCTAGTCCTCCCTGCTATGACTCAAGGAAGGCATTGATGGCAGTGGCAGTAGGAACAGTTCACATGGAGATTTGAAGGAGAAGAGTGGAGGGTTTTTTTTTTTTTGAAGGCATGCTCCTACCCTATTAGCTAATGCAGGTAGGAAAGGACCTTGTCCAAGGCTTTCAAGTGCCCTTCCTCCATTTCTCCTTCAAACTTCCCAGAAAATATGCTTATTATGTGCTTTTTAAAAAATTTGGATCTTATTTAAAACTAACTTTTGAAACTGCCATTGATACACAATGGAAAATACATGCTTCTTTAAAAACATAGTTCAAAATTTCTTTTTCTCAAAGAGGAACTGAGGATCAAAACAGCCACATATGGAGACAAATGAATTTCCATCTGCAGGAAGGACTGTGATACTTCGCATTGCTTCTTGTGATTATGTCCCACAGAAATGGAACAAAACACTTACAAAACGTACTACTGCTTAAAGATCCTGTTGGAAACAGATACTGTACAGTGAGTCACACTTGATAACTGCCTTCCAAACACATGCTTGATAATATGCTGAGGATAGCAAGAGAATATGGATTATTTGCCCGGACTTCATTAAACAGCTGAAGGGGTACGGGGAGGGCTGGGTGATGATGATGTGGCAACCACACATTGAATTCTCCCTCCCCTTCCCCACAATATGAATTTAAGGAAATGTGTTGTGTAATGATCATGTTGTATATTTCCTTCCCCCTGCTCCATATTTTTAGTAGCTGCTGGGTGATGCAGGAGATACCAATATGTTAGCATCATATCATGCATTTTCATAAGTACCTATTATGGGACAGAAAAGAGACAACTGAATGCAAGGTTATAATTTTTTGGGTGGCAATTCTGCATCCTTCACCATGTCTAGATCTGTCCTTAGATTTGAATAGTTGGTGTTTAAAATAATATATACAGTATATGAATAATAATCAGGCTAGATTTTAAAATAAATAGTATGGAGCACCAGTTTCTTTTTAGAGCTCAATGTTGCTTCTGAATAATAATAATAATTAATAATAATAATAATTAATGATAAATTTCTACCCCATCCTTCTGACTGCGTTGCCCCAGCCAATCTGGGCAGCTTCTAGCATATATAAAAACAAAGTAAAACATTAAACCTTAAAAAGCTTCCCTATACAGGGCTGCCTTCAGATGTTTCCTAAATGTTATATACTTACTCATCTCCTTTAACATTGCTGGGAATAAGATGGAAGCAAATTTAAAATGGAAATCCACACAATGGTTAATGTTAAATTATTCAGCCATTTCCTTTGTTGTGGAAAAAATCCCCCCCCCATGGAATTTACTCAGATGTAACTTCCATTCAGAAAAGTTCCTTTTCAATGTTAATTAACAGTTTGCTGTTTGTTGCGTTCTGCTCATTTTACTCCTTTCTGTTGATGATGACTGTGAATATCAGTGCTGAAATACCTCTTAATTGTTCCCCCCATTGTCCTAATGTCAGGTTTATTTTCCATGGCAAGATCGGCTCCAGCATTCAAAAGTATTTTGCATATATACTATTTTGCATATATACTATATGCTTTTCACCCCATTCTAGTGATCACTGGGCATGAAGCTCTAGTAGTACACACCTGGCATTCCTCCACTCTCACATTCCTTGGAGAACATGGACCTGTCCTCTTTTACTGGAGCTCCATACATGTATATGGAGCCCTTGCTCGAGGTGTGGTCTGCAAGGATGGATATAGATATAAAGTTGGTAATTTAAAAGCTAGCATTCTTGGTATAAAAGCCAGTACTCTCTATGTAAACTTCTGGTGCCCCAAGTATCTCTGAATCGGTAATATATTAGCATATATATTTCATTTGGCGGTGAAGATGTTATCACTCCCATGCCAGTTAAAAAGATATTTCATGGTAAAAAAAAAAACATGGACATTTACAGAAAACTAGTCTTGAAAAATGATGCCTGGAATAATACATAGAAATGTGCTATTTCAAATGGCAACTTGAGTTTTATTTAACTAAAGAAGTGCATAGTTTGTAGAATATAAAGGAAATTCTGCTATTCTGTGGTATTGATAAAAGAGAGTAAAAAGCATGAGAAAAGACAGTTTCGATTTTAATAACGAGACGCCAACCAATAATACATGACCCACAGACATATTGCAAATCTCCATTCTGTGATCTTTTCAGGTCTCATGTGGTATGTTGGGTCATCTTCGGTCAGTACTTGAATAGATGGAAAACCAAACTATCGTTTGGAAAAGGTGATGGGTTTCTGCGCTTGATGTCATTGAACAAGATGGCAAAGTATTAAAAGGTTTTCCTGCAAAAGAGCTCTCCTGGGGGTGGGGGCAAAGACTATCTCTACATTTAGCACATCTATAGAATGGCAGAGCAATTGTCACCTAGTCTATAGAAATGACAATTTTACAGTGTGTACTTTCTTGTTGTAGATTGTATTAGTAGCTTTTGACAGCTAAAGCAAGTTAACTTTGTATGCGAAGAAAGTAAAATTGGGGTCAGCATTAACATCAGTCTTCAATAAAGCTCTTCCAGAGATGAATTCTCTTCTAGTTTGCTTTGCTCAATAACTTAATAACAAGAAAGGGAAAGGAAGGTAAAACAGTTGCTTCAGCCTTTCAATTCTGGCATTTAAGAAAACCTTTTTAAAAAATGTCATTCATTTCACTATTGTTTAGAATTCAGGCGTCCCCAAACTTCGGCCCTCCAGATGTTTTGGACTACAATTCCCATCATGCCTGACCACTGGTCCTGTTAGCTAGGGATCATGGGAGTTGTAGGCCAAAACATCTGGAGGGCCGCAGTTTGGGGATGCGTGGTTTAGATGATCTAATTCAGTTTATTTTATTTGTTTGGATCCACTAATGTTTCATATTCTTCTTGATGTTATACTACTTTTATTTCTCTATGTGCCTGGGTCCTAGCCTCTGGACCAAGAGAAAACAACCTTGTTCCATCTTCCATGTAGATACATTAGAATGATCAAGATACGCTACGTCCACAGCATTCCCCTGATCCAATAAACTTGTAACTCTATAAAAAAGAGAAATGAGATCTGTCTGGCATGACTTGTTTTGAGAAATCCATGCTGGGTCTTAGTAATCACAACATCCATTTCTAAGTGCTCACAGCCTAACAGTTTAATTATCTGTTCTAGGACCTTTCCTAGTATTAATGTCAAACTAACCAATCAGACTCTTGAGAGTCCCACGGACTGCAAGAAGATCAAACCTATCCATCCCATATATTTTACAAGTATACTCTTGGGACAGCATAGAGTAACTTCTTTATCATTTATCACACAGATAAACGGCTTCCATTACTCTTATTACAGGTTGGTTGCCAGGTTGGCACCTGTCTGTTTCAGGAGACAATGGTGGAGTGTGCCATTGGGGGGGTGAAGTCAAACTGTTGGAAGGTCATAATGCCTGCTGTGCTTGTAGGGACTGATACGGGAGAGACATGTTCTGTTGGGCTGTGATATGTGATAAAGGGGAGACATATCGGGTTGAAGGCATCTTCTGTTTGTCTCCGAGTAAGTCTCAGTTTATTGGTTACTTTTTCTAATAAGGCTGTTTCCATACTATTTGATACTATTATTCCTGCTTACTCCTGACAGGTCTCTCCAGTATCTGGCTATGATGCTTCTGGCTGCTGAGAGTAGGTGGGTTATTAGCTCTTTATGGTGTGGGTGGGCATTATTACCTTGGAAGATGTTTAGTAGGGCCAGTTCTGGGGTGACTTCTAATACTTGCTTAGTTATTTTGCATATTTCTTGTATGATTGATGTCCAGAAGAGTTAGATTTTAGGACATTCCCACCACATGTGGAGGTATGTGCCTGTGGAGGTGCATCCTCTCCAGCATTTTGGTGAGGTTCCTGGGCGTATTAGCGCTAATTTTCTTGTGTTAGGTACCACCTGTGAGTTTCAGAGTGAGTTTTCGCTGATATGGATTTAAAGGGAGGTTTAGATTACATTCTCGTCCATTGGGTGGGGTTAATCTCATAGCCTATGTCATCCTCCTATTGTGTTTTGATTAAGTTGAGGGGTTTTGTGGGATTTTTGAGCAGTATTTTGCATATTGTGGATACCATCCATTTGCCGTGTCCCTTTGTTGTTAGGAGGAGGTTTTTGAAGGTTGCCAGGGGCGTAGTTACTGCTGAATTTACTACTGAAATATTTAAGAGGGTGAGAGACATGTTCTGTTGCAGCTAGGGCAGATAAAGGCGTCTGGTTGTGCTGTTGCAGGTGCACTATGGTGTTTCTTTTCTCTGTGCTATCAGTAAGATCCAGCTGTGAATATGGTCAGCTTCTGTGCATTTTGCCCTTCACCTCCAACAGCAAAATATATCAGGTTAGCCTTGTGGAATGTACTATGTGATTAGAGCCTGGTTTCCAGGATATGATTTAGTGTAAGACTCACAATCTTTTAGTTTAATTCTGCTAAAACCCCAACTCACAGCTTTTTTATATACAAAAATCACAAGGAAGTCTGCAGCTAGGCATAGAAGATTTGCTGTGACTCACAGCATCAGCCTGGCACATAGGATTTTGTAAAGCACATCAGGCAATAAAACACTCTGATTAAATACATTGGAAAAATATAATTAAGTCATCTATTTGGAATTATAGCATAATTAATGTATTGGGGATTTGACTTGAGCCAAGAATGAGACATGTCTAAGGAATGAGAGATGCACAAATGGGATCAGCAGAGTGTTCACAATCATTCCCTTAAATTATTCTTTACAGATCAATGATTTTTTCTGTATTTGTTGAGAAATTTAAATAACTGATTACAGGCAGAAATGGCCATCAGACTACTCAGTAAAAGTTTTTGCAAGTTAATTTTATCTTTGTCCAGTTTTGAATGCAATGGTGCAAGTCTGAATGCTAGCATGTGTGAATCTATAGTCAATTCACAGGATGCTTTAGATTATCTTAAGTCAGAGATGGAGAGCCTGTGGCTCTCCTGAGTTTATTTATTTACTTTTACTTATTTTAAAGCATTTCTAAACCACTTAATATTTAAAAATCTCTAGGCGGGAAATTAAAAGATGCCTGCTTCTTGGGAGAAAAGCAATGACAAACCTAGACAGCATCTTAAAAAGCAGAGACATCACCTTGCTGACAAAGGTCCGTATAGTTAAAGCTATGGTTTCCCCAGTAGTGATGTATGGAAGTGAGAGCTGGACCATAAAGAAGGCTGATCGCCGAAGAATTGATGCTTTTGAATTATGGTGCTGGAGGAGACTCTTGAGAGTCCCATGGACTGCAAGAAGATCAAACCTATCCATTCTGAAGGAAATCAGCCCTGAGTGCTCACTGGAAGGACAGATCGTGAAGCTGAGGCTCCAATACTTTGGCCACCTCATGAGAAGAGAAGACTCCCTGGAAAAGACCCTGATGTTGGGAAAGATTGAGGGCACTAGGAGAAGGGGACGACAGAGGATGAGATGGTTGGACAGTGTTGTCGAAGCTACCAACATGATTTTGACAAAACTACGGGAGGCAGTGGAAGACAGGAGTGCCTGGCGTGCTATGGTCCATGGGGTCACGAAGAGTCGGACACGACTAAACAACAACAACAACAGGCGGGATACAAAACTGCAACACCGAAACAATAAAACAGAGTTACCAACATATAAATCAGCAAAATGGTATAATAGCAATAGAATAAAATCAGAAATCCAGCAATAACAGGTCCAATCTTATGGGTCAAGGTAAGTCCAGGCAAAAATATGTGTCTGTACAAGATGCTGGTGAACCATATCTGGTTTAAATTTACCTTGAAGTCTCATTTCAAAAGCTGCAGATTGAAGCAATTTGGTGGAAAACCTGAGCAATTCTGTAGATGGATGGTCAGCACACACTGGATCAGATCTACAGAAAAGAACGAATGAAAATAATTTTACATGGTTCATTTGTTAAATGAATAATAAAGGGTACAATTTTAAAGCTTTTCGTAGGGAAAGATATGGTGACATTTCAGCACAAAGACTTGAAATTGCTTGTTCAAATGATGAGGAATATTTGAGCAAAGCAGGAAAGTCTGAGGACATCCATCAAAATCCTTTGACTGCACAAATTATGAAAAGAAACGCGACTGATTGCTGCCTTGTACAGACTTTGGCTGAATTCCTTCTGCAGATGCCAGAGATAACTTTTATAGGCATTGAAGATGGTATGATACCGTACTAGTGGCATTTCCCAGCTCATCTCTTAGTCCCAGCCTGAAGAGGTGTTCTACAGGTTTTCTACATTTTTGTAGAACCATAGAAATCATAGATTAGTAGAGTTGGAAGAGACCCGGCGGATCATCTAATCCAGTGATGGGCAACCTTTTGAGCTTCGTGTGTCAAAATTCGCCAAAAAACCGAGCATAACTTGGGTGGTGTGTCACTTCGAGAAAAAAACCATAATTTCACGATATTTATGCTTTAAATTGTAATATATAACTGTATTTAATAAACCAAAGACTAATTATTTAACCAAAACAAAATAAAAACCCCTTATTTATCACAAAGTGCCCAGAGTTGTTGAGCTTTTGGGGGGGAGCTGTTGACCAAAGTTTTGGAGGTTTCTTTGGGGGGTGCAAAAGTTGCTGCACTTTTTTTGGGGGAAAGAGAACATAAATAAATGATGAATAATACCTTCGCTGGAACTAACACGCAGCACCGACATAGTCTGCCAAAGCGCCAAAAAAACCCTAGAACCGGGCAACTACAGGTTGCATAAAGAGACTTCACAGTGCAAACAGATTGGCCTGCCCTCAATTTTTTACGTGGGTAAGATTATGTTTGCCATCCCAACCCAAACCCTTTTTGCTGTGAGACCCACTTGTTTCTTTAATGGGTTGTAAACCGCGTGCAATTATAAAATGTTTCATAGCTTCCAGACTGTCTTTGTCATGATGCTCTTGAGAATGAATAAAACAGATTTTTTCCTTGGCATCTAAATTGCTACATCTGGAGAGCTGACAATTAGAGGTATATATATCCTAATGAAACAACATGAAGGAGTCTGGCAGGACCTGCAAAAGTGACAGTCCATAGCTCTGCATGTTGCCTGGAAGGCAGGTTATTGTTGCGATATGTCATTTTGCTAGGTTAAACAAGTATTTAAGGATCCTATCTTGGGGAAACGGTTGGGGTTTTTTCCTTTGCACAGACATATGCTACAACTGCAGTGGCCATTTCACTTACTTTTTCTTTCTTTGACAGAAAATCCCCCTGGAAAATATTTGCTATGTTTTTTTCCTCCCTTGTTTGATGGCAGGCTTCAGACCTGATTTTAATTCTGTGTCATAATAAAGGCAATAGAGACTTTAAATAAAATCACGACGGATCCAAAAGTGGTGCTCCATCTGCTAGACTGTCACACAGGATATTATTCTTCAAAAGCAGAACATCTCTTGAGAGTCAGTAAAGCAAACTTGGGCACCAAAAGGGAAATTCAAGTGCTCACTGCTAGATGATGCAAGTATTGAGTACTCCTTGCAATAGTTTGCAGTAATGGGACCAATTCATCACATAAGTAAGTCAAGAAATCCCAAAGATTCCTGAACTTCTAAATAGTATTTCCTTACAGCAAAAACATTTGATGATCTCAGTGGAGATGCTCTGAAATTGATTCTGAAGCTACTGAACTGTAACATAGCATACTTCCAGAAAAAAGACAGATAAGCCATTTTTTTAAAAAAGCAACAACAATTCAATTAATAATAACAGATAGCAAGAATATAGCACCTGGAAATTGCTTTGTGTCCTGTTGTGATTTGAGCCTTGTGGCATCTATGGAGAGAGTGCAGCAGTTCCCAAATCTTGCTGCAGATTAAACCCCCACATAGGCCCCTGTGTGTTTTTAAAACACACAAAAACTTTTGAATTCACTAAACTCAGGAAAAGATGATAGTTACATTCCAGTGTGGTAGACCCAGACCATTATCACGGTATGTGGAGTTTTGATCAGACACACTTCTTTGGGTGTTCTTTCAGATTGTTTGGTACTCATTCATCCAAGATGGCTGCTGCTAGTTGGGACTGGTAGGGGGGAAAGCAGGGAAGCCAAAAGTAGGTGGAACTGGAGTCAATCAGAGGCAGAACCAACTAATTCTAGCTTTGTCCCCATCCTCCTTCTGCTGAGGTCTACAAAGGCAACATTGAGACACTGAGTTTCTCCCAACTCTGCCTAGAGAAAGCATAAAGACTGCGCGAATGAGTAATCACATAAATCTAGTGCTGGGCAAACTCTTATTGGCTCTATTCAGAATCAGCTTAGCAATGACAACCCTCCTCAGTCAATGCCTGGAAAAAAGCAACAATGTTTTTTCCTGGCAATAGCTGGTGCATACAAATTGATAGTGCCACACATGCATATCATGTTGTTCCCCTGTAAATTATAGTTTTAACTATTATACTCAGCTGTTTGAAAATTCACCCCTTTTCCCAAAGCGAACATATCTGGGAATGAAAAGTTAGATATATATGAATGGGGTACAGGAACAACATAAAAAGAATAGAACTGCAAAACACAATCCAACAAATGGACCTAAATAGAGAAGATACCTCCCAAATAAAAGGATACATTTATTGGGCATGTGATCCGGTAACACAGTTCAGTAGTGGGGATAAACATTAAAGGCCACTGTAGTTTCAAAGAAAATAGAGAGTTTAACTTTAAAGAGATTTTTCACATGTGTCTACAAAGATGCAGGCCAGTCTGCTGGGTGTCATGTGAAGAAACTTATTACCATCTCACTTTGCATTTTGAACTGGAGGAAAAGTTGGGAGGAGGGGGTGAGTAAATATTCACAATATTTATTTATATTTCTTTAGCAAAATCAATATATTGCCAGATCGTAATAAAACCTCTGAATGGTTTCTTAGGCAGTACAGCTATATGTGACAAGATGGGTGATTTTGTATTCTGAGTAAGTTGATGCTAACTCTGGCGGCAACACTACATAAGAACTTAACAGAGCCTACTGGATCAGGTCAATCTAGTGAAACATCCTGTTCTGACTGTGGCTGACCTGTGGAAACCCTGCAAACAGGACCTGAGCATAAGAACACTCTCCAGTCCAAGCATGGAAGCTGAGCATTGCCTCCACAACCTGAGAAGGCAGAGCATAACGTTACATAATCATGGCTAGTTGCCATTGATCACCACCACCCTACATAGGTTATACTCTTAGTTCTTAGGGATGTGCAGTTGGGGTGAAATATTTCTGCTTTCATTTAGTTTGTCTTTCTAAAGGCCAGCTTAATTTAGTTTCACCTTAGTTTCATTCCACATTAAGCTCAGGTCTGCAGGTACTCAAGGCCACTCTGCTGCTGAAACTAAGCAGATCTGGGGATGATCAATGCCTGGCTTGAGGACTGTCTGGGAACCTCATGTACATTCCCTTGGTTTCCATGAAAGCCAGCATTGTGCAGTGATTAGAGCAGGGGTCAGCAAACTTTTTCAGCAGGGGGCCAGCTCACTGTCCCTCAGACCTTGTGGGGGGGGCAGACTATATTTTGGAAAAAATAATAATGAATGAATTCCTATGCCCCACAAATAACCCAGAGATGCATTTTAAATAAAAGGACACATTCTACTCATGTAAAAACACGCTGATTCCCGGACCGTCCACGGGCTGGACTGAGAAGGCGATTTGGCCGGATCCGGCCCCCGGGCCTTAGTTTACCTAGTCTGCCTAGAGTGACAGACTAGGACCTGAGAGACTGGATTTGAATCCCCACTCGATCATGAAGCTTATCAAGTGACCTTGGGCCAGTCACTCACTCTCAGCCTAACCTACCTCACAGGGTTATTGTGGGGATTAAATGAGGAAGGCGAGACTCATGTAAGATCCATGGAGAAAGTGGTTGGATATAAATGCCATTAAAAACATGAATAAATACACGATGGACAAAAGGTAAGACATAAATGTATTAAATGAATTTTACATTATTGTCACATTATTTTTTTAAGGAAACATTGCACTGGAAGTTTAGTGATACAGTTTCTTTTTCCCCCATGGCAACTGGCAGCTGTGCTGAGCTTGTAAAAGGCCTTTCGCATATGTTACTGAGCACTCCTCTGAAGGCAACAACATTTGGATACTTGAAAATTTAAACACTCTATATAGTTTCCTTAAAAAAAATCTGTATACACTTGGGCAGGTTAAAAAGTGTGTAGAAACTGAACATGTAAATGCAGTAGAGGTGCAGGGCAAGAGTAGCTACTGAAAGGTTTAGAAAGGCAAAAGATAAAGGTCCATTTAAAATCAGACTTCGGATAATGCTGGAGGTTCCTGTGATACAAGCCATCTGCAGCTTGATTTCAACTATATTGAACAGTGATAAGACAGGCATCCTGCAGAGGGATTTAGCATGCCCAAAGGACCCTAAAACCAAAGCATGAGGGAAGCTTTTGTTGGTATATAAATGAGAATTTCCTGGATGCCAAGTTCGAGGTTTGGGGCAAGTACTCTTTGGTGAGAGAACCCCAGCAGAGATCTAAAATCACAAAACATAAAGCAAAGTAAAAAGAGGCTGTTAAACCTTTAAAATATGCCCTTGTGAGTTCCAAAACTTCTGTTTCCCCCTAGCATAGAAAAATGCCAAATGTTTGGTAAGTTAAAAATGGTTTACTTACGAAGTCTCCAGTAGTCAGATTCATGGGCTTTCCCATTCAGCATTCAGAAAAAGTTGTAAAACTTGGTTTAGTTGCAAAGTGGTTAAAGTTCCTCAATTATTGGTATAGGAACTCGATAATTGCTTGTGAGAACCATATGGTCTGAGCTTGGAGCAACCAACTCAGCCCTCACATCATAGCTGCCAAGTTTTCCCTTTTCTCGCGAGGAAGCCTATTTAGCATAAGGAAAAATCCCTTAAAAAAAGGGATAACTTGGCAGCTATGCCTCACATGTTGAGCTTCTCAGGTACCGGTAGGCTGAGTTGGAACAAAGGCTTGATAACCTAGGGGACATCTTACTCTATGGTGTTAATCCCTCCATGCATTAATTAGACTTAAGCATATTGATTATAATCTTTTTATGCCGAGTTTGTCACTGCATGCCTCTCCTTTTGCAAATGACCCCTTGACCCTTTACGTGGCAGAAATGCCACCTACGAAGGAAAACAAAATTGAATTATAATATTACTAATGCATTTTTAAGGATTAATTTAAGACATTTGCATACCACTTAATTAAGCCCATTTCTCAGTGGTGTACATAAAAAAAATGCACAGAAAATGAGATAATGAAACAATAAAAAATTATAACGCCAATCATAATGTAAAATATAATAAAAGCACATTCAACATGCGAATGGCACTGAAAGGTTTTCTGCAACTTGAGTTTTTAGGGTAAATGTTATTCCTTGATTGGTAGTGCAAATACATGTAAGTCTTTAATTTTTAATCTTCTGTGAGTACTTAGAAGTCAGTACATTAAGTACGCTAAAACCCGAATGGTGAAATCATAGCGGCTTCTTCTTAGGAAACCCAAGGGACTTCTTCAGTTTTCATTTCTATGTTAAGCCACTCTCCATTCAACAACTCTTACAGCACATTATCATGAATATCCCTCTCCATCTTTTCATCTATCAAGACTTCTTCTACAACTGTACCATTATCTGAGCAGCAAATAAACCTTGCTCTATTTTTACTCTTTGAAATCAAAAGGGTGATGGTTGGCTTGAAGCCCAAAAGTTGATGGGAGATAACTGCTCAATAGTTTGACTACAGTGCTACTTCTTGTTACCTCTGTGTGAATCCACCAAAGTTGAAATTGTATTTTCTTCAAGATTACATTTAGTCATTCATTTCAAGCTGCATGAGAACTGAATACTGTACATAAAACCCCACCCCTTTTCATGCTTTAAGCTTAATAAAAGAAGATTTTTGTGTGTGTGTTCCAACAGTAAGAACTATTGATTAAAGCAAGTGGGTAGAAGTCTTTGACTGCATCCAAACTGAGTTGAGATCATTCAAAAACTGTTTAAGAGAGACAACATCGAACATATGAAAAGAACCCATTTATATTCGCCAGGGTGGGGGGGGTGGGGGGTGGGAATCAAAGTGAAGGCTGAAGCTCAGGCATTAACTTGGAGCTGTGTTGCCAGACCTTTGTGAAGCAGGAGTTCAGTTCTAAGCTTCTGAAGTCTTAATGCTTTCCTTGGAAACCATTGCACTTATGCAAACTCACAGTCCACAATCTGTCAGAGAGTTAGGTATGCTTCACACCATTAAAATATCTGAGATTAGGTGTGCTTAATTCTCCATTGGACTGTGGCCTGGATTTTCTGTGTCATGATCACTATTAAAATCTAAGTACTCTTGTCTTGTTATTAATTTTTTCTTGAGCACCAATATATCCTTGAATTTTGTATGAAGAAAAAAAAATAGATGGCTGCCCTCACACGCCCATGGTGGCAGCCCCCCCCCCCTCCATATGATGATAAAAGGTGCCTGGCTATATCTTTGTTTTCCTGATACAAAGTTCATTAGCAGGATGATACATCATCACATCAATTCTTTCCATGGACACACTATGCCATGTGTTAAGCCTGGGCCTAGGCAGCTCTCTTCTGCATGTTTAGAAGATATGGAAGGAGCAATCAAGGATGTTCAAGTAAGATATAGCCCTTTTCCCTTTTTTTCTGAAATCTTCACTTCAGTAACTTTTCTTTCCCAAGATCACTTCCCCTGCCCAGGGATGGACTTTGATAATATGGCACCCTGAGCGAGGACAAAATTTGGCAACCCTCAAATATTTCCTATTTTCACAATAATACATTTTTTGGTACAGTTGCCTTCTTATGGATCTTCTCAGTAGGTACCCATATAAATAGTTGTTGTTGTTGTCTTGCACCCCCTCTGTGTGGAGCAACTGGTGGTGGAGGTCGTCACTGAGGGGTGTGTGTGACAAAATGACAAAAATATGAGTTAAAAAAAATAGGGAAAAAATGGGCTCATGAAACTTTTTAGTTCAGTCAACAAACGCAATGAAACATGGCTGGCACTGGGCGCCACATCATGGGGGCTGGCACTTACTGCGGGGCCTGCAATGTGCTTGAGCCACACGTCCCTCCTGGGAGTGACATGGTGGCTTGGGCGCTTGCAGGCTCCGCATTGCCTGAAACGGCAGCGTGGGCCTTGTGTCTGCCCACTGCCTCTCCCTCAGCTGCCCTACAGCTGAGGGGGAGGCTGCAGAGAGGCTCCACGCAGCCCGCCCTGCCCCCACGGGCGACTCGCCCCACCCCCAGCTGCAGGATGCGCACACCGCACTGGGCACCCGAGCAGCTAGCTACGCCACTGGGAGCAACTGCCTGTACCACACTGAACCTGGCGCTGCCCTGCTGCTTATGCAATAACTTGGACATCTATGCTTTTTCTTTTCACATGAGATCCCAGTCAGATGGAAAGAAAAATAAGTGACCGAATCACAATTTATCTTTCTATGCTGCTATGCTTTCACATCATCCAAAAGAAATGATCTTGTATATACAGTACCAATGCATGAAAAAGTGATTGGTGAATGAGGACTAATTCTCTAGATATATGATGGGATTATTTTTTTAAAAATCCACCCATTAGTATATGCAAATAGGCCTTGAAAAATTATTAGCGTCTTTTTGCAAGGTGATTAAAAATCAAATCTATTTCTTCCATCACCCCTGCAAGTGAACTCATGCTTTTATACAGATGATTGTCTTTATCACTTTTCTGCAGAGAAGAGAAGATCAAAGCCATTCTTTGTGTTTCTCATCTTTAGACAAAGAACGCAAGACATAAAGCATTCCTATTAATTCTGCATGTGTTTGGTGACAAGGTGCTTCCATTGCATTCCTTACTGTTCATTAGGTGCCACCCATTCCTATTAGAGGGGGAAATACAAATAGAAAGGACGGTAAGATAAATCTTCTCTTCCATGAAGTCACGTTTTAGACTTCCATTCCCAATTACAATAATAGAAACAACCTCAGCAGTTTCATAACACCAATTTTAGGTTTTCATTGTGTGCTTTTGAAGTGGGAATGAAACTTTAATCATACAAAAGCACAACAGAACCCTCATATTGTGCTGTGAATGGTTCCTTTTGTGAGGTTTCTCAACATGATGCTGTTCTCCCCTCCCCCCAGGATACTCAAAGAGTGATATCATTCCCAATTAAACTGGGCTACTTTGTAAGGTCATGGTGACCTTTAATTATTTTCTGAAACTGATTCATCATAGGAGTGCCGGGCACCTCAGGCACCCATTTAGGTAGTAAATTGCAGTGTTGAAAAGTGTAGGAAATAAGCACCAGTAGAATTTTGACTAAGCTACGGTAAACCACATAATTAACAGTAAGGATAAGCAACTACAACCTATGGTCCGGGGGTCAGATCGCCTTCTCAATCCCGCCCGCAGACGGTCCGGGAATCAGCGTGTTTTTACATTAGTAGAATGTGTCCTTTTATTTAAAATGCATCTCTGGGTTATTTGTGGGGCCTGGTGTTTGTACATGAGTAGAATGTGTGCTTTTATTTAAAATGCATCTCTGGGTTATTTGTGGGGCATAGGAATTTGTTCACCCCCCCCCCCAATATATAGATAGATGATAGATAGATAGATAGATAGATAGATAGATAGATAGATAGATAGATAGATAGATAGTCTGGTCCCCCACATGGTCTGAGGGACAATGGACTGGTCCATGGCTGAAAAAGGTTGCTGACCCCTGAACTACAATGTAGAACAGACAAGTTACATCCTTAAAAGCAAATAATGATTGACTTTTCCTTTGCCAAAGGAAGAGCCCAGGGATGGCTGGTGTTGACAGCTAGATGAGGGTACTGAGACATACTGCTAAGCCATACACATCCTTTTTATAAAGAGGAACTTAGAAGTACTGGATACATTTTTTTATTACTGCACATAAATACAGTGGAATTGTTATAATTCATAAAGGTGAAGAAAGACAAGCATTTCAAGTGTGGTGGAAGTGACCCGAACATACATTCTTTTGGCGTAGAAAGCAAATGCCACAGAATGCAGTGAATATGTCAAACTTTATAATATATATGTCTATATATTTCTCTCATATCAGCAGGCTAACTCCAGGCAAGATAGGCAAGGGCAGTTCAAACAGAGAAAAGCTGTGTGAAAGCATTTCCCCCCAGAGATCAGGCAAAAACTGGTCCATGGAGAACTCCAATGGGTGAAGCGCTGTTCTACAAATGTTGCTGGTGGAAGATGTTGTCATAGCAAAGAACAAAGCAGAAGACTTATGTAGGCTGACAAGTAGGGTTGTGTGTTAGGCTCTATCTCTCTAATAAAAGATTCTTGTCTAATTTTAGTCTTTCAATTTTGTGAGGCTGGGGTGACAATGGTAGTGCAAGGGACTCATCCTCTGTCCGAGGATGGTATGAAGACTGTCCTCTCTTGCTAGGAGGGCCTCTGACAAAGTACTGGCAGCTTTCCACTGAGAAAGTGCCCTGAGTCCTCATCGGGACTACCAATGTCTGCTAGTCACAATAGCTATCATATTTAGTATGCCTCTAAAGACCAGTTGTTGAAGAACAAGAGTGGAAGAGTCCTACTGAGCTTGTGGGCTTTCCATAGATGCCTGGTTGGCTATTATGGTTGGTAGGATTCAGAAGGCTGCTCTTATTTTAATGATTTATTCTGCAGATGAAGACCAAATCTCACACAGTACAAAGCTCTGTGTGGCCTATTGTGATCAAGGTCTGTGGTTCTGCTTTGTGTATGAGTCACTCTTCCACAAGCACTCGCAATTGTGCTGTCACAAGCAAACCCTGCCATTAGATATTAACCTTGAACATGCGGCACTCTGCTAGGTTTTTCTTTTTCTTTTTGAGCAATAGCCTTAAGTGTTTGTATTATTCCACTCACAATAGAAATGCCTGGACAGATTCCCACTGCTTCCATATGTGAAAAGTTTCATTAAATGGCAAATAAAACCTGAAGGTTAAAGTCTTTTCAAAGAAACTGTAAGCATTATGCAGGCACAGTGTCAGATTTCTTTCCGGGAGCCTGGGCAACTTTGCTTTGGTGAAATGTAGTAAAATTCCAGGCAAAACCGATAGGGAAGGGCCCTGAGAGAACCAGGAAGCAGAACTGGCTGCGGGAAGAAAGTGAGCCAACTAGACAGGATATATGTCATGTGGTTTTTCTAAAAAGTAAATAGCAGCCATGGCAGGTAGGGGTGGGGTATAGATTGGGAACTTGGCTTAGATGAAGTGGCCTTCAGTCCTTTATTGCCACTCTGGTCTTGAATTGAATTAGCCTCCACCCACATGATGACTGAGAGGAGATCCACATGACTTCTCTGGGAATTGTAGTCGGTTAGGGATGCTGGGAACTGTGGCTCTGCGAGGGGTCTCTTGACAACTCGCAGCACTCTAAACCAACTACAGTTCCCAGGTGTGGGGTTTTTTGGGGGGTGGGGGGTGGGTGACCCATGATTGTTAAAATTGTATAAGAGTGCTTTCAATAGATGGAACGGATGTGATGTAGTAACATTTTCGTACAGAAGGCCAATATATGTGCTCCCTTCCACCTGTTTAGTTCAATGGTTATTCTTGGTTATCATCAGACTAGAGGTTTAAAAGAAGGGTATTTCTTAATATAAAGTGTGATACGGTTGTGTGCAAAACAGATATGTGTGTTATCATTGAAGAAGTGAAAGGAAAGAAGTCAGAGAGCCATCTTTAAAAAGTCATCTTTCTAAATAAACAGAGATTACAAGACGAACTCCTCTGACAGCAGAACTCCTATAACTACTAAACAGATTCTACCATTACTACCAGACGTTGCGTTTAGGGTGCAGTTCTGTTTACTGAATCAACATAAGATGGCAATTGTGCCAGCAGCAGATGGAAATCAATATATTTATGCGCATTTTTGCAAAACAACAACAACCTCAACTCTCTCAAGAAATGGTTTCTTACTCCTCCCCAAGGAACTGATTAACACTATGCATGCTTTTCAGAGTACTTAATATTTTCAAAAGAACAACATTTGAAGGCAAATTAGTTGCCTGCTTGAAGATCTCCCATTTGTCACTTGTATTTATAATCCGCTTCAGTGTTTCAAACTTCAGTCAAGGACTTGGATCATGTAAGTCAGAAATCCATGCAGGGGAGAAATAAAGAAACAATGCCGCAATTCAATCGTAGGCTGCTTATTTGTCTTTCAAATAAATAGGTATTTTAATCTCATATTTGAAGTTGCTATTCAAATGTTTCATTGGTTCTCTAAGGAATAGGTTTTTTAAATTTTGGGAATGTGTCATCCTAAGGCAGAGGTGGGGCACTTGTCATCTGTGGGCTATTTAGGCCCACCAGGCATCCTCATTTGTTAGTTCGGACCAAGCCACGTACACCTGCCTTATACCTAACATTATATGTGACTAGTCTCATTCAGCCCGTTAAGAAAACGGGCGCTAGAGATGCAATGGGGCTGCGGCCTTACCTCCCTTTCTGCGCTCCGCCGTGGGGCGCGCCGGGAATGCAATTAAACAAAGCGCTCTCCCGTCGTGCCCCGCGGCTGAGCGCAGAGAGGGAGGGAAGGCTGCGGCCCCGCCGCTCCTCCCACGGGCCAGGTAGGGTTGTCAGGAGGAGGCGGCGGCGGACCAAGATGGCGGCATCGGGCTCCGGGGCCGCGGCGGTGGGAGCCCGATGACGCCATCTTGGTCCGCCGCCACAGGGGGATGGGAGGCAGAGGGTTGGGGGGGGGAAAGAGCACGCGTGTGTGTACGTCCCGCCTCTTCGTCCAGGCCCTGTGTCCGTGGGGCACATGTGCATTAGCGCGGACACAGGGACTGGACGCAGAGACACAGGGACTTTATTATATAGGATGCCCATTGTGGGTCAGATGCAGCTGGGCCAAAGGAGCTTTGCACCCACCAGGCCCTGTACATAAGTTTTGCCAACTCTGCAATTGATAGTTAGGACTTGCAAAGTCCCATGTGTGGAGCTGCGTCCCTAAGGTCCCCAGACATTCGGGAGAACTTTCTGATGGTACAAAAGTCTGAAAGTAGAACAGGCTACCTCAGAAGGCTGGGCAATACAGGGATGGTACAGGCTGTTTGCTCATGACAGTTTAACATTGATGTGAAGCTTTCAGTGTATGTATGTTTTTCACATCATTCACAGAACACTGTACATCATTACAGTGGTACCTCGGTTTATGAACAGTCCCGTTTACAAACTATTCGGTTTACGAACTCCGCAAAACCGGAAGTACTGGTAGTGCTCCGATTTGCGAACTTTACCTCAGTCTACGAACAGAAGCCGAATGCTGGAAGGGCATGTCCCAGTTTGCGAACTTTACCTCAGTCTAAGAACAGAATCCAAACGGTGGAAGGGCACTGGCGGAGTTCATAAACCGAGGTACCACTGTTCAACAATGGACACAGTAGGAATAGCCCTTCTGTCTGCTCTGCAACCCCAATATGCTCCAGAGGGTTGAAGGACTCCCTCCAGAGCAACATGGGCAGGCATGACGGCTGCGGGAGAAATCACCTCCATCACTTTCCATTCACAGAAGCCTCCGCTGAAGAAAAGCACCTTCCATGAGCAACAAAGTGAATTGCTGGGATGCATCTTCCTTCTTTCTTATTTAAATTCCTCAACCTCAAATCCCATTTTCTCAACAGTTTTGTAAATAAAATATTGCAAGCTTTCTCCCTTGAACCGGCTTGATCCTGGACTGGCCTGAACTGGAGGTGACTATATTTGAGACCTCCAACATATTATAGAACTAATTGGCAACACTGCCAACTCCTTAAACCGTGTATGATTTTCATGACATGAAGACCAGTAAAAAATAAGGGACTCTTCAGTAGCCTGCCCAAATAAATGAGGCACCAGTTGCTGCTGCTGCAGCTAGAAGGCTGTGTGCTTGTAGAAATTTTATATAGTACATTGTAGTGAGCAGTCCTGCAGCACAGAGTGTCACCGTCTTTACTTATACTGAGATCTCATTAAACTCAATGGGCCAAATCCATCACTTTCACTCGGTTGCTATACATGGCCTGTACAATAATGGAACCTGTGAACTGAGGTAGTGGGCAATGGAAAGACTCCATCATGGAGCAATGAAATTGCACCAGAATAGTGTGGGGAAGCAATATATGTCATGGTAGATTGACTTCAGCTTCTTTGAATGACTCTAACTTTACTTGGTAAACTACACCTTTGAACTACATTAGAGGTGACAGACTAACAGAAGGGTTCTGTACCTGCAGATCTCTGTGCAGCAATACCAAGCACAGCTTTCCTTGATGGTTTATTGTGGAAAGGGCAAGAGAAATATTGCTCATTTCCAAACCCTTATTTTCTTCTAGGTGAATTTGATTCTGAGAGTTGGGAATAGAAAAGCAGATGTCCTCGTTTCTACTTGTCCACCTGGGCCCAGGGGAAATTTTCTACAAGGGAAGATCTGATTTAGGAGATACAAATTTTTAAAATAAAATAATATAATCATACATGTATACAAGCACACAATATAATTTTTTAATAAACAAACATTCACGTAATAAAATATTTGAATATTACACAATCGCACATTTTACCATTTTTACTATGTGAAATATTGGTATCAAAAAATCCACAATACTGGAAGATCCCAATACAAAAATAGAACAGTCAATTCATTAAAAATAGAAAGGTGGTTTCACATACAAAATCACAACTGGTGAACCAGAATATGAGTACAGCAGGATAATAAAAAAAATATTTCTCCAAGGAACACAAAGTCATTGAAATTGTACCCAAATCTCTCTAAAGGTAGTTCCAAACTAATCCAAGGCTGCAAACACTCGCAGCATTTTGTTCTAAACTCAAGGGAGAATGTGTACTTCCTACCAGGTATCCAGCCTGGGGAGGTAGTGGCCAGTTCCGAACTACCAGAGAGTCGCTCTGTGATCCAGGGGACTGCGTGCGACCACACAAAAGTCCCCCCCCCCGGATTAATGTGGGGAGCAGTCATTCTCAAAACAAAAGCTCACTGCAGATTGATTCTGTATTACCTGACAGTGTGAATATTTGAAAACAGATGTAGGAGGTCCTGGCAATGGGCTGGTTGTGCATCCATACCTGCCCAATGGCACGATGGGTGGACGTATGCCAAGATTGCAGCCTCTACTTCATTCACCCTCCCCAATCAAAGGGATAGACTGCAGGATCTAAGGATCTAGAATCAATCTGGATCATAACTAGCATGAGCACAAACAATTCTGGACTGAAAACTACTTTTTGTGTTATGAATGGGTTAGTGTGTGTGCAGTTCAAGGGTCTCTGTCTTAAATTCAGTGAGAGCCTAGCCTGCTGGCTGTTTTCAGAATATATTATCAAGGAGATAATATAAGACGCTTCCAAATGAAAAGGTTGCATGCAGTAAAATTTGCATATCCATAAAAGGTGGAAATGCCATTCTATAGGGATGGTAACCTTTCTCTCTCCTTATTGTTAACCTAAAAACAACAAGCTGGATAAAAGTCTTTAAAAATACATCTAAAACTTTGGAAGAGACATATACCGGTAACTGGCAACGGCAAGTGCATCTTTAAAACACTATTCTTGAAAGCTCACACTGAGAAGTCAAACCAAACAGTTTGCAGACTGTGAAGTTAGACCTTCCCTTTCATCTAATCTTGTGGGAGAGTAGTGTGATATGAAAATGGTCAAAGTTTACCCATTTGAGGGGCAGGAAGAAAATATCAGACAAGGGGAAGGGTACTTTCTACCCTTACACCAGATAAAGTGGGGGGGGGGGGCGAGGGGAGAATAAGTCCATTTTTCCAAGGAGTGAAAAAGAAAGGAATTGATTTCCCTACTTCTTTTCTTTTTTATAAAAACCTAATTTATATTCATTTTAAAAACAATAAAACATGAAAATCAACCCTTTCAATCAATGCAAAACAATTCAGCAAAAAACAACAACAACACAAAGGAAGGGCAAAGATTGTTACACATAAATCACCCACTATTACTCAATCAAGTGGAAGATTTGAGTAAACAGCAAAACAAAATCTAGATTGCTGGCATTTCAAGTATGGCTGCCCTTCTTCTGTGGAAAAGCATTTCTATCAGCATTTTTCGGAAACAGTTGAAGACAGGTGGGTCTTTAGTTTGAGCGTCCACTTGTTAGGGTTTTAATCTTGTTTTTCTCAGGGCCATAAGAAAATATAGTAAACTAGCTGGCCCGGCCACACGTTGCTGTGGGTAATCCCTGTGGTTCCCCCCACCCTGTCCCGATCCATGACATATCCCGTCCCTCCTCCCTCCAACCTCCTGGCTCATCCCTGTGTTTCGGTAGGATACCCTTCCCTCTGTTTTCCCCAGGGAGTATTGTCCCCTCCCCCTGTATCTCCATGCATTGGCCCCTGCGCACGCATCGTGAACATTTTTATATATTTAGATTAAATTTTTTTGAAATAAGAACACGAGAAGCAGAAGTTGTTATTGTTTTATTTTATTTTATTTTTGGGGTTGTCATTTATTTTGGTGGGTATTGTATGATTTGGGCGTTGTTGTGTGTTTTGGTGGGTTTTTTTGTTTGCGTGTTTTTTGTTATTTGGATTTTCTAATTTTGGAGTAAGTGACCCAGAGAACTACTTTAACAATCCTGACCGGGGGGGGGGGGAATCAAATAGTGAAGACCCACAGCCCCATAGCAACAGAAGGCGAGTTCCAAAGCTCCCAAGCTGTTCGCTTCCATTAAAAACCCAGGAAGTGGCAAGGGGAAGGTAGGAGATTGTAAATCCGGGGGGGGGGGGGATTGGCCACTGCAAATATCTGAGGACTTAAACTGGGGAGAGAAAGTGCATGGTTGTGTGTGTTTTTTTTAAAGATGCAGAAGCTTGCAATCAGTCATAGTATAAAGCCTAGGTAAAAAGGGGCACGACTGCCCTTACTTAAAATGGCCGCCGGAGCCTCGCATGTGACACAATGCCCGCTAAATTTTGAAGTAAAAACCCCTTGCCGTTCCCCCAAGTGCTTTGCTGTGTGTTATCCCCCCCCTGGGCCTAGTGGGGGCCTGGCAGCCTGGCAGGGGCCTACATAAAACAAAGGCGGCGCTGCGGCCTGTGATCCAGGTGCTCGCCCTGTCCTCTCCCTCGGGCCTAGTGGGGGCCTGGCAGCCTGGCAGGAGCCTAAATAAAACAAAGGCCGTGCTGTGGCCTGTGATCCACGCGCTTGCCCTCCCCCCCCGGATCTAGTGGGGGCCTGGCAGCCTGGCAGGGGCCTAGGGGTCTGGTAAAGGCTGCCTTGGTGGTTTCAGTTGCTTGGTTGATGATGTCATTATTTGGTGCCGCCCTTCAGAGCTTTTGCTGGGGACAGCATGCAGTCTGCCTTTCTATTGGATGCTGCTGGAGTCTTCAGAGCTTTTGCTGGTTATGTCTAATTTGTGCGCCACTTTTTTGGCGTTTAATCACTATTTAAGGTATGAAAGCTGTGCTTTGGGGGGGGGGGGAATTATGCCAGGTCCCTCACTGATGGGCAAGGTACGCTTTGTCCTAATTTGATGCAATTTGGGTCAGCGAGAAAGGCTGTGACCTCTGTGCGCGCAATGCCTACATTTATAGATATATAGATATGTAAACTAGCCTACCTAGTCTGGGATTACTGTGGGAAAGGGTTCAGAAATCAGGGGCCACGACAGAAGCAACTTTGCTCCTCCAAGGCCTTATAGATGTCACTTCTTGAGCTTGCTGGAATATGGATCAAAGCCTTACCAGTTGATCCCAGAAAGTGTGGGATGATATAAGGGAAAGGCACTTTCCAGTTTATACTGTGCCTGAAGATAACCAGCTCAGCATCTTCATCTCATTAAAAGGCTGGGTGAGTAGGGACTTGATCTGATGTGGAAAGATCTCTCTCTCTTTCCCTTGTACAGCCTGTTCCTATCACTTTTAATCTAGGCATTATAAGGACACCTGGACACGATACAATGAGCAAAGCCTCTATATCCAGCCATCCTCATCTCTGTCCTTCTGTATTGATCTTTCCTCTCAGCAATATCAGTGCTGCCTTCAAGGAGCATGATTCATGTGGCTTTTGAATGTCAGCATCAAGCTGGAAAGACTGATGTGCCCTGCACTTCCTCACAACTTTGGCTGCCACCACTCCAAGACAACACTTCACAAAGAAAACTCAAAAGATCAAATGCTGCCGTCTAAGCCTGGGGCTGGGAAGCCACGTGGAACTATCTTCCATCTCCTGAGTTAAGGAACTGACAGGACTTCCCATGGAGATCCACAGGATGACAAAAAGAGCACAGCTTAGGCAGAACATGTCTGCCTGCTTTCAAGCTGGAGCAGGAGCAGGTGGACTTATGTGGACACCTGGGGAGTTATTTGACTCTTAAGTCTTCTTGGCACAAGCTTGATTTGCACAGTTCCTGAGTAGGGGTTGTTCCCACTCCTGTGGTGACTTCCATGCAGCTTTGGTATAGTACAGGCATCCCCAAACTGCGGCCCTCCAGATGTTTTGGCCTACAACTCCCAGAATCCCTAGCTAACAGGACCAGTGGTCAGGGATGATGGGAATTGTAGTCCAAAACAGCTGGAAGGCCCAAGTTTGGGGATGCTTGGTATAGTACATAATCTAGGTCACAGAGATGCATCTTGGAAACAGAGAGAAAAAATGTTGCAATTATAGAAACTTATACTCGTATTCTTCCTCTTCTTCTTCTTCTTCTTCTTCTTCTTCTTCTTCTTCTTCTTCTTCTTCTTCTTCTTCTTCTTCTTCTTCTTCTTCTTCTTCTTCATAATTTGTTATTTGTACCCCACCCATTTGGATGGGTTTCCCCAGCCACTTTGGGCGGCTTCCAACAGAGATTAAGAATAGATTAAAACATTAGTCATTAAAAACTTCCCTTAGCAGCCTTCAGATGTCTTCTAAATGTCAGGTAGTTGTTTATCTCTTTGACATCTGGTGGGAGGGCATTCCACAGGGCGGGTGCCACTACCAAGAAGGCCATCTGCCTGGTTCCCTGTAACTTGGCTTCTCGCAGTGAGGGTACTGCCAGAAGGTCCTCAGTGCTGGATCTGAGTGTCTGGGTTGAACGATGGGGGTGGAGACCCTCCTTCAGGTATACTGGGCTGAGACTTGCACAGATGCATGTCACTTGATAGGCTGGCAAAAAGAGTAAGGAGAGATCATTAAGTCTTGTTTTTAGCATGAAGAATGTGACTAAACTTTATTATGGAAACAATTTAGTTGCTGCAATATGACCTGCTTATTTAATAATAATAATAAGCAAAATAAGTTTGCACAAAGTTTATGGGAAGGTTAGGTGACAGTGTCTGTTTATCAGCCCATCAATTCTGATTTGTTTGCAGGGAAACTGTGTGACAAAGTGTCACGCAAAACATTTCCCCATCAATTTACTTATCACAAATAGTTTAACCAACAGCTTCCCACCACCCTCAGTCCAGACTACAAAATCACCAGATAGATAAAAAAAATATGGCACACATTTCTATTTTATGCATGGGTGTGTGTGTCAGGTCACTTGGGGGGGGGCAGAGCTTGCCTCCCTCTGCCCAGCAAGTATGTGTACATAGTATACCCATATGCAACAAACATTAATTTATTTACTGAAAATGTCAGTTAGCAGATTAGAGCCAACCAAAGCAGGTCACTGAAGTACATATCATTTGTACATCGGGGGCATGTGATATGTGAGACCTAATAAGGGCATTGTCAAAACATTTCTACAAATTGTCTCATTCCATAGAACAGAGAAAATCTCAAACTGCTTCACAAACTTTGTTTACCAACTTGGCTTTTTGGGAAGAGAAAAACTACACTAGCAATGGCTAGTGTTTGGAATTCCATCAGTGGTATAGGTTAAGAGCCTTGTATCAAAATGCACAATGTCTGAGTGCATGTGATGGTTCTATTTTTATTATCAGCAGAGTGAGGAAAGGACAGGGTAAAGGTTAGCTTTAATTAGTGTTATTCCTGTGACATTAGGAGAGCATAGCCAGGATTTTAAATTAAGGGCATCACCTGGACCTTAGCTTGATTTTGCATGAGCAGGTGAAATCTAATTCTAATTTACCTGAAAACTCTCTTAAAGTTGCATGCAACCCAGCTTGGTGCTTGCATTCAGTGGCACTGCTGGGGCCTCTGCAACCCCCGAGGTCCCCCCCATGAGCAGTCCCTGCCATGCCTTTTTGCAGCAGACAAACAGCTGCAATCAAAGCAAATATTCACAACCACCAACCAGAATTTTGGTGGGTCCAGAGACACTCTGAGAACTGAAGACAGTGAGTGCAATGGTTTGCTCCAATTACATCAGTGTGCTGCTGCTGTTTTGTGACTGAACTGCGAGCTGGATAATTTGATAGTTTTTATTGCTGGTCCTGTTGTATTCCTGATATAGTCACCTGAAACCTCCCATCGAAAGGCAGTCTAAAAACACAATAAATCTAGTTACAGGTAGGTAGCCGTGTTGGTCTGACGTAGTCAAAACAAAATAAAAAAATTCCTTCCAGTAGCACCTTAGAGACCAACTAAGTTTGTTATTGGTATGAGCTTTCCTGTGCATGCACACTTCTTCAGATAAACTGAAGAATATACTTTCAGATACACTGAAAAATATACACAGATATACTTTCAGTGTATCTGAAGAAGTGTGCATGCACACAAAAGCTCATACCAAAATAAAAAACTTAGTTGGTCTTTAAGGTGCTGCTGGAAGGATTTTTTTTTATTTTGTTTCGACAATAAATCTATACACCCCCTTTCTGTATCCAACTAATGTCTCATAAAAAAGGGATTTTCACTCACCAAATAGGACCCCATACCACTCCCAAATCTGCTTCAGAGTGTTGTGAGATGCCAGATGAGATTTAGAAGACACACAGGGGGGTGGGGGGTGGAGGAGAGAACATTCCACGATGCAAGCAATAAACCTCACCTAGGGTTGCCAGACTCAATAGAGGACAGGACTTCTGTGCCTTTAATTGCCCTGCTCTCTTTTGAGTGTGGAAACCTTAAAGAGAAACCAGCAGACCCTTTGTTTAATTTCCAAGCAAAGGGTCTGCTGGTTTCTCTTTAAGGTTTCCACACTCAAAAGAGAGCAGGGCAATTAAAGGCACCGAAGTCCTGTCCTCTCTTGAGTCTGGCAACCCTACACACTGCCTCTATGGTTGACCCCCTTGCCTGCCTCTTTGCCCACAGGGCTGTTGTGAGATCAGTCGCCAGGGGCCAGAGAATGCTTCACCCCATTTTGGATCGCACTGCCCCATTTTTTTTACCCGTCTTTAGTTCCTTTAGTCTTCCCCAGCTGACATGTTGTCCTGATGAGGTCATCAGGAGCCTGATTGCCCACATGTGACGTACAGAGTCACTATGCAATTGGGAAATTGTTTTGTTCAAACATGTACACCATACAAATGGGCACTGAACATATGAAATTCAGCCAACTTCTCTTTGAAGTTTCTTTTGCTGACAGTACATAAAAATGAAAAGGAATAACTGTCAAATTTACTAACCCAAAGCACTCTCTGCATCTGCCCTCTTTCTTCCACTGAACTCTTCTGTTCCCAAAAGTGTTGGCTCAGCCAGGTTTCCTCTCCTTTTCAAAAGCCATTTCTTTTGTGATTAGTAAAGCATCAGGCACATATTTTGAGCCTTCAAACAGCCCGTTCAGGCAGCTTCTCCTAGCCTTTTTCAATAGAATAGTTATTATACAGGCATGATGGGTTTTCTTCATGCAAAAAGTAAAATAAAACATCAGTGACTGGCCCATTTCCCCTACCTCTCTATTGTCTGCAGTGAATATATATTTTAATGACTAACTATTCTAATTTCAGGGTATTTCCCTTCTTTCTAGGAGTTTGGAGACTCTCTCCTTAATTTACTGCACTCCGAATTATACTGAGAACTGCAAAAAAAATCCTTTCAACCAGACACTGTTCTCAAATCT
Organism: Zootoca vivipara; assembly: GCF_963506605.1. Classification (NCBI taxonomy): domain Eukaryota; kingdom Metazoa; phylum Chordata; class Lepidosauria; order Squamata; family Lacertidae; genus Zootoca; species Zootoca vivipara. Next base: position 60,619,860 of record NC_083276.1, read on the forward strand.
GATTCACACTTATTGCAAATATTTACATAGGAAAAAATGTACTGCAAAGATAATGAAGCTCTCCTGAAAATAATTCCCTACATACTTGCCTGAAATAATATTTGATACAATCAGATGGAAATTTAATGACTGAAGAAATGTATTACTCTCTAGTTTGTGCTGTAGCAGTTTGCATATGATCAGCCTAAGTCTCTCAGGTAGTACTGTATTGTATTGAAATATGTGAAGGAGCTCCTCCCTCCCTCCCTCTCTCTCTCCCTCCCTCCCCCCCCTCTCTCTCTCTCTCTCTCTCTCTCTCTCTCTCTCTCTCTCTCTCTCTCTCATATATCAGCCTGCCTATTTGTTATGTCCAGCAATGGGGACTCTTCTTTACATCCCTATGTTAGGGTAGGGTCATTCAGTGAGGCCACAGGATCCAACCTTCTCCACTGTCATTACGGAACAGGGAAGGAATTCAATTTGGTTAACATTTAAAATCGAACCTACTTAATTTGCAGTTTCAGAAACAATATACAGTATGTACTAACATCTGTATTTCTCCAAATTCTAGAAGGAAGTTGTCCAGGCAGGTAATGCAGCAATGAGACTAATGAGTGTTCGTTTTCTTTTTGTTAGAACATCAGACAAACATGTACCCTACTGATGTTACCTCTTGTTTTATTGTCTTGTCCTGGAAACTTCTTCTTTTAAATGCACATACTAGACTGGAATGGATCTAGTTAACCAGTTTCATCCTGCCTGAAACTAGCATCACTACCTTCTTGAGCACCTTACATCAAAAGGAGATATTTGCCACTGGACAATAGTTATTTAGAGTCGGACACAACTAAACGACTAAACAACAACAACAACAACAACAACAACAACAACAACAACAGTTATTTAGCACTTTTGGTTCCAGGGTGGTCTTCTGGAGAAGACACATCAGCTCCTCCTTCAAGACAGGTGGTACTTTCCACTCCTCGAGTGAAGCACCATTCACTCTCTGGACCCACCAGTCAACCCCATCAGCCAAGATGGGCAGGGGTCAATGGAGAAAGCATTCCCTTAAATAATCTAATTCTAAATTCTAAAATAATATATGGCTCTGTAGGCCACTGGAAAACCAGACAGCTTTTTATATTTTCTTAACATTTTTTTCATTCATTTTTAAAGGCTAAATATCATTTGTGTGTGTGCCAAAATTTGATATCACCCACTGCAGATTAGGATATTTAGTGATATGTTGGTCCCAAAGACTAAAATAAATGAACAGTGAACAAAAGGCAAATATATCGAATGGGGGAGGAGAATTAATTTTGCTTTTGTAATAACAATTCCAAGGGCACCCCTGTAAAATATTAAAAACAAAACCAGATACTGGACCAGGCTTTGCATTCAGAGTAGGGGACTCCTGGGAAATGGCAAGAAAAGTTCAGGAAGTCACTAAGGAGAAGAGATCATGTAGGGAAGGAGTTTAGGAAGTAATTGTGCAAATAGAGCTAATATGGCCACATGTGTGGCGTTAATAATACTCCAATGAGCCTGTTTGTGGAGAAACATTAAAAGAAGTGATACCATTTATCGTATGCCACAAGGGAAAGTCTGGGAATGAAATTGCCACATAACTCATTCCATACTTTTACAAATAAGAGGGTATTCGAAAGCTTGTGATCTTGCATCGTCCGAGTCTGCTGTTCAAAGAGAGCGGTTGAAGAAGAAGAAATTCACTGGCGCTTCCACCAGTGAGAGCCTCCAACAGATATCTGTCTCTTCTGTGAATGGCCGAATCTCTGGATCCAACCCTGCTAAGAACAACAACAAATAGAAGGGAGGCCACTTAACTCTGCCTTACGTACTGCAACTACTACTTAAAAAATCACGCTTCGAGGAAAGCCTGTAAAATCATATTTTTAGTGAGAAAGTTAAAAAACACAGAAAGGCATTGTGCTTACACAAATGTCCTGCCTAGCTCAAATTAGCAAATTAAAATATAAATTAAAATCTTTCCCTTTTTCATGAAGTAAAATGCTGTGAAGATAAACTTCAAAGCTTTGCAAGGACTGCCTCAAATTCTCTGAGGGGATTTTTTTTTTAGCACCGTGATAATGTGGAACTATAAGATTAAAAGAAATTGTGTGCAGGCTTCACATAGCCATTGTGCATGCATATTTTCCTGTAATATAAAACACTTGAATAGATGTAGAGGGGTAGGCAAAATGTATTCAATTACTGGGGTGCTTAAAGAACAGGCTGGGGCTTCTGAATAGGCATTGCCAAATGTACTGTTGAGGAGGTAAATTTCTAATTGAAATCAGAGAATACTTTTTTCATGTTAGGAACAAGCAGCTTTCTGTTGAATTAATTACAAACAATGCTAGTGGCACTTCCAGATCTACAGCCTTGGAGACAAATGAAATCCTATGAACAACATGTTCAATAATTTTTTGAGCAGCACTGCTTTGAGAGACTGACATTTGAGAGAGTATAGAACAGGGGTCCCCAGACTTACCGAGCGGCGGGCCGGTGCCCGCCGCGCCGACCGCGCGGTGGGCCGGACTGCAGGGGAGTGCGCGCGCAGCGGGCCGGAGGGCGGGGGAGTGCGCGCCCGTGCGCATGCGCACACGCACACGGGCGGAAAAAAAATCGGCGAAAATCGCTTGTGCGCATGCGTATGGGCCTCCCCCGACCCGGAAGTGCACCAGAAATAACCTCTTCCGGGTCGGGAGAGGCCCGTACGCATGCGCACAAAGGATTTTCGGCGATTTTTTGCCGATTTTTCAGATCGCCGCTGCGCCGCGCGCCGTGAGAGCGGGCGGCGGCAGCGGGCGGCGGGGGTCGTCGCGGGCCGGATTGGAAGGCCGATTGGGCCGCATCCGGCCCGGGGGCCGTAGTTTGGGGACCCCTGGTATAGAACAGCACAATGAAAGGATGTGCCTCTTTCCACTAACAATCATCAAGCCATGTGCTGGGGTAGAACTTTAAAGCAATTGAAATAAATTTTGAGGGATGGTCCCCTTGAAAAATTAAACACTTTTAATTATTGCAAAATAATGAAGGATATGTTTAATTCTTCCATGAAAGTCAATGAAACTCAGCACTGCTTAATTTTGTCTGCTTTTACATATATATTTTTTGTTTCAAATTCTTTAGTTCCTATTACAGGCAAATGCATTGAATCCAGAATTTGCTCCCACTGATGGAAAGTGGGAAATTTTCACTGACTTCCCCCTTCCTCTGTAACCCACCTTTCATGCTGTATCAGACAAATGCCAAGGAATCAAATGTATTTCTTTTTATCTCATCTTTCTGTTTCAGTATGAGGCACTCAAGGCAGCTCACAAAGCAACCAAGATCAATAAAAATGCAAACCTAATAAAATATAAAGCATTATAGAAATATCAGCCTACATCTGTCCCATTTCATTTTAGCTGGCACTCAGTTATAGGTCAGTGCAATTTTTTTTACCTTTTTGTTTTTGTTTTGAAAGAATGCATGAAAAGGTCACATTTAAATTGTGCACATTATTATACACATACCGTAAATGTATTTATTTCTCCAAAAATACAATATTGCACCAATGCTTTTCAATGCATTTCCCCATAAAATATGCATTTTATACATCAAAATGCACATTTTTGTGCATACTTTTTGCATGCCAAAATCACATTGCAAAATCTAGAGAACTGTGTGATCTGATCAGGACCTGTGCTCCAATCCACCAGCAGGTTCATGACAACAGAATTGGATTGGTCTCCCACAAAAAGCAGGTCGAACAAATTCCTCCTCCACCCCTACATTAGGTATGGTCACTAAGCTCCTCCATATTATCAGTTTATTAAGCATTCATCCAGATTTACTGGCACAAAAATCACACTGAGAGTAGACTATGGCTGGTCTTCATTGAAAATTCATTCTGATTTGCTTTTGTGGTGTCCATATGTCTTCCTATATCCAACACTTTCAGTGCATTTCGACATAACTTTCCTAACCCCACAAAGTTTGGTGCTGTATTTTTTTTATTTTTTAGTGGATTTGTTGTGTTAGAGCAGGCATGTCCAACAGGTAGATTGTGATCTACCAGTAGATCACTGGACGTCTGCGGTAGATCACTGGTAGATCATTGGGTCCCCCCAAAGAAGCTGAACATCTGTGGCTCCGCTTAAAAAAAGCTCAACATTTTACCTCCTCCCTGAAAAGACTCAACAACTTTGACCTGAACTCCAAAAAAAGAGGTAGATCACTACCAGTTTTTAACTCTGTGAGTAGATCGCAGTCTCTTGGGAGTTGGCCACCCCTGTGCTAGAGAGATGAAGAGGTGTTATCCTCTTTAATCACAGGAACCTAAATTACCACTTTGCACTTGAATCTCTCCTGCAAAATTCTGACAGCCTAGAGCCAACTTTTATCATCACCACTCCAAAAAAGACATTGGAGAGAGAGCAAAAACTCACTAGGGAATCAATATTAAAATTTATTAACCAGGGACTAAATCATATTAGTCCCGTCGTCCCCTCCCCCCCCCGACTTGCATCCTGCTCTACTGGCAGCCCTGATGACCTCAGCTTCATTCAGCTAACCTTTGCAAGCTTTCATCTTCTTGTATATCTGCAATTATTTCCCCATTTTCCCAACTTGTGACTTCTTCTTTGTCAGTGAGTGACACCAACAGAAACTTAACTAAAGCAAATGGTTTCTTTTCTTGAATTAGGCCTTACCAAGTCTTACTGGATATGTTAGGTCCCTTAGTGTAGATAAAATAAAAAAATACAGTATGTTATGAGAAATATATTGGCTTTCCTAGAAAGGTCATTTGTTGTTCGTCTTGATAAAGCTAAATTTCAACATTCACATTTCTGGTAGACTTTATTAAAACTAGCCTTATCTATTTAATTAAAAGCAAGCTTCACTATAGTGAGGAAAACAAATTAACATAATATACTTCAGCATCTCATGGGAAAAGAAAAGTACTTATCTTTACCACACTAATTGCTGCAGTTAGGACTTTGTTCAAAACCAGTTGGTACTTGCAAAAGGTACAGATGTGACAGATGCAAGACTAGGGTAAATGGAACAGGATTTAGATACCCATGAAGCATGTTATTTAAATATCAACATTACTGTCATCCTAATGAAGAAAAATTATTCATTTAGCACACTAATCCAATACTGCCAAATTCTTTGTGGTGTTATGTTGATTTAATAATCTAGAGTATAACAAAATGTGTTTGTTCATATATTTTTTTAAAGTCATCCTAGAGAATTGCAGCAGCATGTGTTGAAACAGGAAGGATTAGTACCTTCGCTGCATAATGAGGCAGAATGTATGCCAAGCACTGTTCTTGCAAAGAAATGATAAACAGGAACTTAATAGATACGTAGCCGCTTGTTAACCATTCATAAACACAGTCTGTTCTTTCCCCATATGACTGTAATGTTCAACAGATCACTCGCATCCCTTTCACCTGTGCCAAGAAAGAATTCAAGAGTGGGATCTAGAGGCCTTTGTACTATTTGGACAGAAGTGAGGAGGGCAGTAATTTAGGAAGAAGGTCTTCATGTTGGTGGCACCTCAGCTGTGGAGAGGCTCACCATGTGTCTTTTTTGAAGTAATGTTGGTGCCAGTTAGAGATTTTTTTTTTATTAAAAATGCTTTATTCCCTTTTAAAATTTGTGATTTCTATCACCCATATTTCTTAAATCTTTCTGACCTTGCATGGTCCAACCCAAGACATTTGCATCCAAGCCAAGCATCCAAGAACTCTATGGAAGCCCCACCCACTCACTGCCACCTTGCTCTTTAGAAAGCAAGCATTAGATTCTTTAGCTCTGTAGGCTTCTATTTCTTTCACAGAAGTCAACTAAGTACAAGAGGCTGATGCAGGCAACATGGGTTTATTTAGCCTGTGTACAATATTTCAATATTATATATTGGATTAGGATTTAGGGCCGCATGACTGGTTCCTCCACACAGGGTGCAGAGCTCAAGGGGGTGCCTTTTCATCTCCTTTCCAAAGTCTATTAAGTGCTGGGCTTTGAGAAGCAGTTGTGAGAGCTTTGACGGGGTCCTGGAGTCCTGCAGCCTCCTCCCCAAACCCTAGTTAGTGCTTTGGGAAGTTAGTGCTTTTCCAGCTTTGGGAAGCAGGCAGGAGGGCTCCAGGACCCTGCCAGAGCCTCGTGCCTCCTTCCTAAAGCCCGGCACTTCCTTTGCCTGCCCTTAGAAAGGCACCATGAGGGCTGAGGGTGCATCAAACATTGGCCTCACACAGGATTCCATATTAACAAGATCCATCACTGTCCTAAGACTTAAGACTATAGACCATGGATTTAGATGCCAGGGAGAAAAACATGTTGATTCAGCTTGTATGGGTACCATGTCATTTGACTCAGAGAGGTCAGCTTGCAAGTCTGCTATCACAGAGATAAGCAGTGCTGAAAGAATGCCTCTGGTTTTCTAAATTATAGCTGTGCACACTTTCTATGAATAAATGCCATGTATTTCAGTAGCAATAATAGACTGACTTGTAACGAAGCAAATGCAGGTCAAGTCCTTTCATTTCTCAGTCATGTGGAGGCAGTGAAAACCTACCCGTGAAAAGCTCAGGGCACTTTTGCACAAGGTTCTTCACTTGTGACTATGCCAGATTCTGCATTCATCCAAATGAGTTTTCCACTTCTGCTCACAGAGCTTTCTTTTGCCCTCTAACAAAGCCGCCCTTGTGTATTTTGGCGCATGTATATTTTTTACTGTGGTTTCAAAGTTGTCCTTGAGCTAAGCCAGGTCATTCTATATACCAGTCTGTTACAAGGAACATTGCCCCATCAGTGGAACTGCTTCCATTTGTTTTAAAATGTTTTATACCATTGCCAGTAGAAGCTGGAGCTGAGGACTTTTGACAGCTTATTTGCTCAAAACATAATGCATTACAGCAATTGCCCTCTGCAGTTTCTCTGACCTCTAAAAACCTTCAGCATATGCTTCTTCTCCTTCTCAAAAAAGAGGGTTAATGCGTGTGGACTCAGATTTGCAGCTGCCAAGAACTGACAAGATACTCCAGCGGCTTGAGTAGTGAAATTAAAAGACGCCTGCTTCTTGGGAGAAAAGCAATGACAAACCTAGACAGCATCTTAAAAAGCAGAAACATCACTTTGCCGACAAAGGTCCATATAGTTAAAGTTATGGTTTTCCCAGTACTGATGTATGGAAGTGAGAGCTGGACCATAAAGAGGGCTGGTCGCCGAAGAATTGATGCTTTTAAATTATGGTGCTGGAGGAGACTCTTGAGAGTCCCATGAACTGCATAGCTGCCAAGTTTTCCCTTTTCTCGCGAGGAAGCCTATTCAGCATAAGGGAAAATCCCTTTAAAAAAGGGATAACTTGGCAGCTATTCATGAACTGCAAGAAGATCAAACCTATCCATTCTGAAGGAAATCAGCCCTGAGTGCTCACTGGAAGGACAGATCGTGAAGCTGAGGCTCCAATCCTTTGGCCACCTCATGAGAAGAGAGGACTCCCTGGAAAAGACCCTGATGCTGAGAGATGGAGGGCACAAGGAGAAGGGGACGAAAGAGGATGAGATGGTTCTTGAAGCTACCAGCATGAGTCTGACCAAACTGCGGGAGGCAGTGGAAGACAGGAGTGCCTGGCATGCTCTGGTCCATGGGATCACGAAGAGTTGGACACGACTAAACGACTAAACAACAACAACAGCAATTTTTAAAATGGACGTATAAACATATTTTACTTCAAAACTTTACATCTGGCATTTTTCTACAATTACTGCAATGTGTTGAATTGCCCTCTAATCTGTCTGCTGGTAGAAGATAATGGAACATAAAGGGTGAGCACCGTTTTTGGGGAAGGGGGATACCTTTTCTATCACACAGGGTATCTTGAAGGCTACAGTAGTTCATTTTTAATGTATTTTGTGAAGCTTCCTTTTTTCCAGCTGGAACCTACCTCTCAGGTGGGTGTCAATGCCATTCTAAGAGAACAAGGGAGGTGTTTATGGTGAGTTCCGGCACCTCATTTTCTAGACAAATAGCACTAGTTTGGACCTGTATTTTCCAGGCTGTAATCCTAATTCTTTCTTCCGCAGTCTGGTGGGGGTTTCTGGAGCAGTGGGGTCACTTGTTGCATCCCCATCCAGGGCAGAAGTTGAGGACAGGCAGACCCAGATTGGGCCTAACACTGTCGTACTTTTCCAAGTGGTGTTAGTTATATTATTAATCAAGCAGGAGTAATATAAAACAAAGAACTTTATTCAAATATGCTTGCATTTGACTCCTAACTCTCTCTGTCCCTCCTGCTCTGTCTCTGTACTGTCTTCCCGCTGTATCACAAAGTTTCTCTCCTTGTCTGCTGTCCACACCCTCTTACTTAAGTGGAATCTACACACATTAAAAACATTTAAAAAGTGCTTTTTTTAAAAAAAAACATTTTGAAAAATGCATTCCATTTGGCATAACTCGCTGTCACTATCTAGTGTCACAATTGTATATTGCACTTTGCAACACATTCAAAACATTTTATTTGCAGCTGTATAGCTCAGTCCTTAGTTCCACTTACATTAAAAGGTAAAAGTAAAGGACCCCTGGACGGTTAGGTCCAGTCAAAGGCGACTCTGGGGTTGTGGCGCTCATCTCGCTTTCAGGCCGAGGGAGCTGGCGTTTGTCCACAGACAGCTTTCTGGGTCATGTGGCCAGCATGACTAAACCGCTACTGGTGCAACGGGACACTGTGATGGAAGCGAGAGAGCATGGAAACGCCGTTTACCTTCCCGCCACAGCAGTACCTATTTATCTACTTGCACTGACATGCTTTCGAACTGCTAGGTAGGCAGGAGCTGGGACAGAGCAACGGGAGCTCACCCCATTGTGGGGATTCGAACTGCCGACCTTCTGATCAGCAAGCCCAGGAGGCTCAGTGGTTTAGACCACAGTGCCACCCATCCGTACTCCATTTACATTGATCCACACATGACAGCAGTGGGGCTGGTTCATCCCTACACGCAGAAAGCTCTGCCAGCCTGGTGCAGAGGGGGTTTGAATTGCTCTGCCTGTCAGTCTCGCTCCTTATGTTTTCTTGCAGCTACCAGATCAGGGTTGGCGTCCGCACCTGTTGTTTTTGGGCAACTGCCACGGCCCATTGCTAATGCCTGTCCAGGACTTAGCTCTTGGATCAGGACCAGGAGGCTGAATCTGGCTACCCTTTTAATTTACCACAATATCCGCAAACTGCTATCATTCTGGGGCATTATTTGAAATGTAAAAGGATGGCTGTTCTCAACGGCCCAGTACTGCTAAGAACACAGTGGCCAAGTAAGTTGGTTTAACTTGAAAGAACATTTTGAGCCATAAATTTCCAACCTTTAAAGGCATTTTAGCAGGAAATGTGGCATAATGGAATGTAGCACTTATATTTAACTGCCTTTCTCCTGCTGCAACTCCATTTGCTGCTGAGCCTTCTGAACTTTTATGAAGTTCAGGTTTAAGCTGATTCACTATGTTTTTAAACTAATAATCTCCATCAGCTTTTGCATGACCTGCAGTTGGAACAGGCCCATTCTCTGGGTACTTTTTTCTTCTTTTATATATGCCTGATGCAGTTTACAGGCAGCAGGGACACATTTTCCCCATATTTAACCACTTCAAATCTTAAAATAAAAAGCACATTTCTACAAGCTTCCTTTCTGCATTTCTTTTAGCATTTGCTATTGTGCACACCTTGCTGAGTCTTAAAAATTGCTTGGTGTCAGTGGGTCGTTGTGGCTACTCTGGAGTAACTCCACCTGAGTCCAGTTTGTCTTCAAAGACGTTTATTGTGCTCTTTATTTACAGTGTAGAGACAGCTTAAAACCTGACCTCTCATCCCGAATCAGAATCCGGCAATGGCGTACGTCTGTTCCTACCCCAGCAAAGTAGTCTGGGCACCCCAAAACGCTGCCCCCTTGACCTGTATTGCAGCGCTCTCGCCGGAAGGAGTGATGCCCTTTCAGCTTCCTCCCTCCTCAGTCGGTTCCCTGGCTCTGCAGCATCCCTAAGCATCTGCCTGCATCCCTCCGGTCCCCCCCCCCGAGCTTTCCCATTGTTCCTCACTCTGATTTCTCTCCCCCTCCAAGTCTCTCCCTCCCCCTCTGGCTGCTTCAGAACCACTGGTGCTCTCTGTACTTGACGAGGTGGATGTCAGGATGATAGGGGCTGGCTCCCTGTAGGGAGTCACCCTTACACTTGGCTACATACAGGATTAAATCTCTCTAATCAGACTGAATCCTAGCCCTTCCTACCTCTCACAAACAGAAAGAGAGGGTGCAGAGCTGCCTGCTTGCATTCTGATTGGCTTTGACATTCCCAAAATCCATTCCCTATTGGCTTTTAAAGCTGCCAGTTTTCTAAGGGAGCTTGAGCAAGAAGAGCTTGCAGGGGAATTGAGAGTTTCTTGCAGCAACATAAACAATGGTAGAAGTTTGAGTAAAGCAGGGATGGAGGATCACTGAAGGAGGGAGTGGCTGTTTTAAACAATGGCAGAGTGTTGAACAAAACTGGGATTAAAAGGGACAGAAAGTGAAAGAGGTGATTCTAAATCATGGCAGAGGTTTGAGTAGAGTGAGCAGGACAGGGCACTTAGGGGCAGGTAAGGGCATTGTAAGTACAGTGAGTTGCAGGTTTGAAAAGGTGTGTTGTACCTATCAATCAAAAAACAAATAAATTGTGCTTTTCTCGATCTAAATCACTTTGCCAGAAAATAGAGTATGTCAAGATTGCTGATCAATCATAGCACTGGCCAAGTCACAAATATTTTCAAACAGACTTTCACAAGCTCTTGGGGTCTCCTCCTCTTTGATCTAGCTGTCACATGATAACTACAGAACAAAGTGATGAAGGAAGGAAGAAAACAAGCCTTTAGAGAAATAGTTTAAAACTACACAATAGCTAATGCATTTGTGCAGGGTAGCTTCCTAATTTTGTTCTTGTATCTATAAGGCCCAAGGAGAAAGGTCTTTGTCTTTGGAGAACAATGAGCAAATGAACACCACAGTGTTCTGGAATGGCACTGGTTTTGGCTACAACCTTCCGTACTGTGGAAATTCATTTGGTGACATAAGGGAGGCCTGGCACCAGGCTGCTGTGCTTGATTAAAATATAGTACACTGATTGGAACTTGAGTAGGCTACAGATTACACTGATGCTGCAGTGGCCAAACATATTTGGAAGAGAATAGAAGGCGGATGATGATGAAACTCTCAGTACAGAAAAATAATGAGCTTACAGAACCTCTCATAATACACCATTGGCTGAATCCAACTCCCACCAGTCCCAGCCAGTATGGACAATGGACAATGGGAGCCATAGCTCAGCAACATCTCTAGGAGACCACATTGACTACGCCTGATGTAAATAGCTTTGGGAGCAAGAACTCAGAGCAGCATTTGAAAGGATCAAAGAGCCATTAATCTTCTGAGCAATTCTCTTGGAGCCACAAGAATTTGGACCATCTCATATATTCACAATGGCAGGGTTTTTTTTCCTATACTGTTATGGTACCATCTACATCAGGCATCCCCAAACTTCGGCCCTCCAGATGTTTTGGACTACAATTCCCATCACCCCTGACCACTGGTCCTCTTAACTAGGGATCATGGGAGTTGTAGGCCAAAACATCTGGAGGGCCGCAGTTTGGGGATGCCTGATCTACATGATCCAAGATTCTACATTCTGTCCAGCAGTGTTTGTTTCCACTGCAATTTATTTTTTTAAAAAAGTGAATGCAGTTTGGAGCAAACGATCATGGGAATTGTTGCTGGGTGAATGTATGCAAAGCCAGCAGACAAAATATGTTTCTCCAGATACAATTCTTAAGGTCTGTGTGTGCAAGATGGGGGTGGGTGGTGCATGCTTTGCTATTTGGCTGTGTGAATTTGCCCACCGGTGATGAATGTTGCAAGCACCCCCCCCCCCAAAAAAAATCTACATTGGGTTTCAGACATCAGTTAGCTGGTTTGGCCCATTCATTTGTAAAGCCTGTGCTTGTGATTATCTGTTAATTATGGTTTTATGTTGCTTAGGTCTTTCATCATCAGGTGAAGATGGCAAGCCAGGATAGAGCTATGAAGATTTCAGCATATGATACAAGCTGATTAATTACTAACTTACTAGTACTCCTTAGCCAATACACTCAGGGCAGTTTATATAGGGTGCTCTCCTTGTGTGCTTTATATTATCACAGCCACCCTATATGGTAATTTAAGCCAAGATTGTGACTGCCCCACGGTTACACTGTGAGTTTCATGGCCAAGACATTCCTGCTCAGACCCAAAAATTGCCCAATAAACCATGCTGAGCTGACCTTTTCACTAAGTGCCCAACTGATAACACAGTAACAAAGATGTCATGTTTTAAGCTGCCGGTGTCGCAAAGCCATCTCTGTTGAACGTGGATCCCTAAAATCCCCATATATTTGGTTCATGATCATTTGTTTTATTAAATCATTTTTGCTCCATTCTTCAGCAAAAAAAGGCTTCCGCAACAATTTAAAGTTCAGTATGAATTATGGTGCTGGACATAGCTGCCAAGTTATCCCTTTTTTACAGGGATTTTCCCTTATGCTGAATAGGCTTCCTCGCAAGAAAAGCGAAAACTTGGCAGCTATGGTGCTGGAGGAGACTCTTGAGAGTCCCATGGACTGCAAGAAGATCAAACCTATCCATTCTTAAGGAAATCGGCCCTGAGTGCTCCCTGGAAGGACAGATCGTGAAGCTGAGGCTCCAATACTTTGGCCACCTCATGAGAAGAGAAGAATCCTTGGAAAAGACCCTGATGTTGGGAAAGATTGAGGGCACTAGGAGAAGAGGACGACAGAGGACAAGATGGTTGGACAGTGTTCTTGAAGCTACGAACATGAGTTTGACCAAACTGCGGGAGGCAGTGCAAGACAGGAGTGCCTGGCGTGCTATGGTCCATGGGGTCACGAAGAGTCGGACATGACTAAACGACTAAACAACAACAACAACATGAACAAGGCAGCTTCTGTCCTCAGGAGTATAATCTAAAAATCATGATACAAAAGGAAAAGCTACCAGTTTTTATTAGTGTTTTAGAAAAACAGTTTGAGAAAAAGGAGAAAGTGGAAAGCCCAGGTGCCCGAAGGAAAAATGAATTCGAGATTGAAATAAATCTTATTTCAAGCATATAGATTTTCCTGCAAGAAGAAGAAGAGCAGTCAAAAGTGGCTGGTCTCTCTGTGGCCCAGCATCACTTCTCTTTCTCCGCTCTGCTACGGCCTGATGGACCAGCAGCTGCAGGGTGACACACTTCAATCAATATGTGATGAAAGGAACAAGAATGACCATACTCTTGTTTTGAGAAGGGAAAAATAAAAATGTTGGTGAGGCGCTTCAGAAAAATGCTATCAGAACAATATACCAGACCAAAACCCAACAAACCAAAGTGGGTTGTTTCCAGTTTCTCAGTTCCTATGAAATAACTGGGTAGGAATAAAGCACGAAACCTGTGTAGAACAATACCTGCATTAATAACAGCACATGATTGCTTCCACTGGGTGTATATGCTGGGCTGTTGTGTTTGCACATATTTGCGGGCAACTTAATGGCCAAAGTGAAACCAATAAGGTGCTTGATCATAGGCAAAGGGAACACTTAACATGAGTTATTTTCTGGAAGTAATATCTGAAGTGGTCCTGACATTCATTTCAAAGTCACTTATGAGTCATACCTGCATTCTTCTCTCATAATGATTCCAGTCTGTTAATCATCTAATAAGCATTTGCCTCCTGTAATAACTGTTTGCAGTGCTGGACTTGAATGTTGTGTATCATTAATATAGCCCTATGAAAAAGGGATTTAAGACTCAGAAAGGTATATTGATTTCTGTGATGACCTACACATGTATTAATATTGCATTTTAATCATTGTGAAAATGCAAGGCTATCCTATTAAAATCTAGTTACAGGTAGGTAGCCGTGTTGGTCTGAGTCGAAGCAAAATAAAAAAATTCCTTCAGTAGCACCTTAAAGACCAACTAAGTTTATATTTTGGTATGAGCTTTCGTGTGCATGCACACGAAAGCTCATACCAAAATATAAACTTAGTTGGTCTTTAAGGTGCTACTGAAGGAATTTTTTTCTATTAAAATCTGACCTCATGCTGCTGAGGTCATTGGGATTTGGGGAACACGGAGCTCCAGAATTTGCTGTTCTTTGGGGTAAAATGTAAAAAAAGAAAAACTGTGAAGCGTGTTAAAGTCACAGTATAAATATAACGTCTCTATTTACATACTGACTAGATGCAGAGGATAATTTTTCATTTACTTTTTGGGTTATTATTTCTTATTACATTTTGTCCCAATGGAGCCCAGGACCGGAAACACCAAAATGTTCAAACAGAACCATTAAAAATATATTTTTTTTATGATGCCAATAAAGGCTGAATTAAAATTAAAATTAAAACTTATTTAAAACATTTTAAAACAATGGAAAACATCTATAGACATTAAACATGGAGGGATCAGATACTTTAATAGACATGGCAATTCTCTGAAAACATCATGGCTTAAAAGTAATTGAGAGATGGAGAGACATTCATAACAAATTTTGTAATGCCAGGAATGACTTAATTAATTTTTAAAAAGCCCTGTGCACTGGAACATGCCTCTGTGCAAAATCAGACAGTACTTTTCATCATATACAAATTTTTTGGTTTCAACCCACCTTCCCAGATGAATGAATTCTGATAGGAATTTGCTGGCAGGTGTTTTTTTAAAAAAATGAAAATGTATTCTATTTGTGTGACAATTTTGATTTATTATATAATATTCCTGAAAAGTTTAGCAGTTTGTGAATATTTCTATTAAATAAGTAAACAAATATAAACAAAATTAGGAAATAGAATATCATATATGGGCAAATAATGGTATCTTCACACTACTGCTGAATGACAAAGAATGCAAAAATGTTCAAATGAATATACCCACAAGAGTTACATTCTAATTGCTGAAGCTGGCCAGCTAACCTCTTTTATGAGAACATACTCAAGGCCTTAAGAACAGAGGTCAAAACCTGCTACATGTAGACGAATTGCAAAATTATGTCCTTACTGATAGATTGTCCTGTTGGGAAGACCCAGTTCTCTAAGTGCATGGCCTTGGTCCAGTATATCTGAAGGAGCGTCTCCACCCCCATCGTTCTGCCCGGACACTGAGGTCCAGTGCCGAGGGCCTTCTGGCAGTTCCCTCGCTGCAAGAAGCCAAGTTACAGGGAACCAGGCAGAGGGCCTTCTTGGTAGTGGCACCCACCCTGTGGAACACCCTCCCACCAAATGTCAAAGAGAACAACAACTACCAGACTTTTAGAAGACATCTAAAGGTAGCCTTGTTTAGGGAAGCTTTTAATGTTTGATATGTTACTGTATTTTAATATTTTGTTGGAAGCTGCCTAGAATGGCTGGGAAAGCCCAGCCAGATGAGTGGGGTATAAGTAATAAATTTATTATTATTATTATTATTATTATTATTATTATTATTATTATTATTATGCAGCATGATCCTATAGGCTCCAATCCTCCAATCCTATAGGCTCCAATACTTTGGCCACCTCATGAGAAGAGAAGACTCCCTGGAAAAGACCCTGGTGTTTGGGAAAGATTGAGGGCACAAGGAGAAGGGGATGACAGAAGATGAGATGATTGGACAGGGTTCTTGAAGCTACCAACATGAGTCTGACCAAACTGCAGGAGGCAGTGGAAGACAGGAGTGCCTGGCATGCTCTGGTCCATGGGGTCACGAAGAGTCGGACACGACTAAATGACTAAACAACAACAACATGATCCTATACAAATTTAAAAGTGATTTCTGCCATATCTGATGGGCCTTACTGCCCCTAGTTAGTGTTTGTACAGCCTTAAAAGGGAGGGAATCAGCAGTGTCTGTAAAGCAATGCCTTTATTAGGGCCAGCTAAAATGTTGCATAGTACCGTAAGTGAGCAAGCTTTCCAGGTCTCCAGAAATATTTTTGAGACTGGATGTTTAGCGAGTAAAATGTGAGGGAAAGAAGACTACAACGTATGGATTAGCTTTTCCACCATGCAAAGTAATATTGTGTGTCTGCCAACTTTTTGAAAAGAATTCTTGGCTTTTGAGTGGGCTATTGTAAAGTTATTACTCTGCAGTTACTTTCGGATTACTTCCTATTAATAACATTTTGGATTGTAGCTTTCAACCTTTGCCCCGTCATCTGGCAACCTCTTCTGAAATCTTTCAGGAAGAAAATGATTCATTTGAAATGGTGCTTCCTGGCAAGGTGAAAAGTGTCTCCTTTGGAGTAATCAGCCACTCTGCAGGGAGCCTGGCAGCAAAGCAACCTTGTAAACCCAACTGGCCTTCCAAGCTAGCAGGTATTCTATTCACTTTGCCTCTTTCAGTGAGGAAACCAGGCCAGGAGTCAGGCTTCAAATGAAATGAAAAGCTTGAATAAGCAGGGCACTTGAATTTTGAGCATGGCAGAAAACCCAACTTTTTAAGTAAGTCACATCTTTTTACAGAACCAATGAAATTCTTTGATAATTAATTATTACGCTAACGTACCTTAATCTAAGGTAAGAAACTAAAGGTAAGAAACAGCATCCATCAGAAGTATCAGAGTGGGTGTGGATCAGATGATTCATGGGGAGCTTCCATACTGTTGATATTTTTGGATGGGATTCAGGTAAAGGTAAAGGGACCCCTGACCGTTAGGTCCAGTCGTGGATGACTCTGGGGTTGTGGCACTCATCTTGCTTTATTGGCCAAGGGAGTCAGGGTACAGCTTCCAGGCCATGTGGCCAGCATGACAACGCCCCTTCTGGCAAACCAGGGCAGTGCATGGAAACGCCATTTACCTTCCCACCAGAGCAGTACCTATTTATCTACTTGCACTATTTGGCATGCTTTTGAACTGCTAGGTTGGCAGGAGCTGGGACTGATCAATGAGAGCTCACCCCATCATGGGGATTCGAACCGCCAACCTTCTGATTGGCAAGTCCAAGAGGCTCAGTGGTTTAACCCACAGCACCACCCACTACTAGGTGAGAAATGGCTGGACTATCAAATGCTTCCTCCTCATTTCAAGAAGTCATTTAGGACACATTGGTAATAGCGCATAAGGTGGACAAGTTCAACTACTCATTCAGACTGTACTTTTTAAGATTCCAATGCTGCTAGAAGCATAGAAATATTTCCTTCCTGTTTCTGCATTATGCAACAGGATACCCACTGCCTCAGCTTCTCCTGGAAGCTTCCCCCTGCCCATGTACACACAAAACAGTTAATTTGCTACAGAGCATCTCTCAACTGGTAATTTTTTATAATACCATTTTAATCATAGAATTGTAGAGGTGGAAGCGACCATGAGAGTCATCTAGTCCAAGCCCTGTAGTGCAGAAATCTTTTTTGAGGGGGTGCAAAAATGGTAATGTTACATGGAAAGTACAATTATGTAAATAGGTTACTCACATGGTGACTGTTCAGTTGTCTAAAGCCTCTCTAAATTGTTTGTTTGTTTGTTTGTTTGTTTGTTGTTGTTGTTGTTAATAATGGAAGAGGAAGAAGAATAAGAAATATACGAGGTTTAGCAAACCGGTTATCTTTGTTTCTTATCTATAGGGAAGAAAAAAGGCTTTTGATAATTAAATAATGCCTCTTTTGGAATCTTTGGCCTCTGTGGAATGATTGACTTATCTAGTCTTCTACTGTTAAGCAGGCCAAAAATAAGGAACACAATGGAACAAGATAAAAGTGAAACACAAGGTGAGGAAGGGGGAGGTTGGGTCAGCTGAGGAAGGCTTCAGATTGTCAGGTCACAGCAGTTGTTGTTTGAGGGCACTGTTGTTTGACTTACAGCGCTCAGGAGACATTTCATATATGTTCCTAAATGTTCACTCATCACAATGTGACTACAGTATCAAGTGCCATCTTACACGTTGAAATGGGCAATCACAAATATGATACCACAGGCCAAATAGACTTGGGTTCTAAACTGAGTGGGGAACCTACTGAAATGGGCTCCCTCCCCTGCTGCTCAAGTTAAGTCTCCATTACATGATGAAGTTGGCTGTGGTGATGTGGCAGAGGGGTCTGGGCCAGGGACTGTACCCCACTCTCCTCCCTCATCTATCATGGATGCCTTAGTTGAGATTCCTGCATTGGAGGCGATTGGATTAGATGACTCTTGAGGTCCCTTCCAACCCATATGTGACAGGCCTCAGAAGCCCAGGCAGACTGAACTTCAGGGTTTTTGCATGGTGAATATAATTGCTGGCAGATAGCTGAACCTAAAACACCAATTTCCTTTCCATTTGTCCCCGTTTTCTTGCCACTTTCCCTCTGTTTGAATAACATTAGGTAGTTAATAAAAATCTATGGGCAGCATGGTGGGGGCGGGGAAAAGAAGAAAACAAAAAAGCACGTGAGTATTTCATCTACTGACTGTAATTAGGAGGATCGCTGCCTCATCATTTATAATTACTCTTCCTTTGCCATTCAGTGAAACATAACAAAATATTTTTTTTAAAAAAAGAAAACCATTTTGTTTCTGTTTCAGTTCCCTCTATAACTTGGATAGCAAACAAAAACACAAGCAGGAATGACAGCAATATTTTACATTTCAGTAGCTCCCTGTTTTCTCACTGGCATCCCATTTGCTCTCCTTGATTTCTAGCTTTCAGCAAGATGAAATAAATATATTCCTAAATTTCCCATAGGGAGAGCTTCAAGGAGCCATAATAGATAACTTCAAAGCCATCTGGAAAGACAAATGCAAGAAGCCGCATTTGGGGTTGCAACCATTTTCTCCTCATCATTTTGACTGATGAAAGCAGAGTTGCATGATCTATCTTAATGTATAATACTTTTTTCTTTTCTTTTTCTTTTTTACCTTAGGAGACTTCAAACATTGTACCACCTATTTGAAATGATGTGATCATTATGACCGAACTGCATATTACCAGCTTTTTGAAGTATATAGCATATTGCGCTTACCAAGCTTAGAAATATCCTCTGCTTTCCTAGAGGAAAAATAAAAAAAAAATCCTTCAGTAGCACCTTAAAGACCAACTAAGTTTATATTTTGGTATGAGCTTTCGTGTGCATGCACACTTCTTCAGATACCTGAAGGTATCTTCAGATACCTGAAGAAGGTATCTGAAGAAGTGTGCATGCACACGAAAGCTCATACCAAAATATAAACTTAGTTGGTCTTTAAGGTGCTACTGAAGGATTTTTTTTTTTTATTTTGCTTCGACCCAGACCAACACGGCTACCTACCTGTAACTTTCCTAGAGGAAACAGACAGGCAGACAGAGGCCAGGGTTTTCCATGACATTTCTTCGTTCCTACAAGCAGTCTGAATCATATGTACAGCCCTGTTATCATTTGATTTTCCTTCTTTAGCTGGAATTTTTACATGCTCCAGTAAAAGGGGCTTGGCTAAAAAGTTTGAGGGTAGAAATGTTGAAAGGCAGCTAACAAGCCAAGCCATTAAAATAATCAGAACCTTTATCGAAAAAACAGGCATTTCTTGTGTCCTTTGTAATGCATTACATTCAATTTGCATTTCTAAGCATTTAGCGCTTCCTGTCCTCATGCCTTGAGCTGCTTGTTCTTTTCAAGGCTTGCATGCACACAGCAGCTTATTCCATTTTCCAGACATTTCTCTGGCTGTTAATTTCCATGGCATATTTGAACTTTCAAACAATGTAAAAGCCACATCTGGAAATATAGCGGAATGTAGTGTGCAAGTTTAGTGCTAATTTCCAAGTTATTTTCAAATTGCATTTTTCTGGAAGGCAGAAATTAGTGCAAAAATTAGTGTGTTGCAAGCAGTTGGATTAGATGACCACTTCCAACAGTAAAGGTAAAAAAAAGGGTAAAGGACCACTAGATGGTTAAGTCCAGTCAAAGGTGACTATGGGGTTGCAGTGCTCATCTCACTTTCAAGCCGAGGGAGCCAGCATTTGTCCACAGACAGCTTTCTGACTCATGTGGCCAGCAGGACTAAACCACATCTGGCGCAACAGCACACAGTGAGGGAAACCAGAGACCACGGAAACACCATTTATCTGCCGATTTGTCTACTTGCACTACTGTGCTTTCAAACTGCTAGGTTGGCAGGAGCTGGGACAGAGCAACGGGAGCTCACCCTGTCGCGGGGATTAGACCTTCCGAATGGCAAGCCCAAGAGGCTCAGCGCCACTTAATTCTATGATAGCAGCCACTGGTAGCCTTAGCCTCCAAGAAATTGTCTATTCCCCTTTTAAAGTTGGTGGCCATCTCTATACCTTCTGAGAACAAGTTCCCTGCATTGTAAGTTTGTACATTTCAATATTAATATCAGCATTGCAACCCATGTTATATATTTATCCTTCCTTTCCCTAATTTAAGAATGTTTTGTGTGGTTTGTTGGATGAACACCACAGGGAAAACTACCACAGTTAATTAGGTACTTCATTTAAATATAGGGATGGGACATATGCAAATAAAATATATCCTAGAGATCATTTTATTTCTTTATTCAAAATCTCTTGAGCCTGGGACTGGAAAGATTCCAATTTAGTTATTCAAGAAAGGCACCCAAACATTTTGAATTGCCTTTTAAAATTATTTTTTTATCCTCCAAGCTAAATACTGCCATTCAAGGTTACTCAATAACACATTCTCATCCTTTCGTTTCTTGGCATGCCAACATAAAACACATCTTGTAACTTATTCTCAGTTATTTTGCTTTCTGCTGCTGTCTGATTGTTTGTTCTATGTGTTTGTTTGTTAGCTGTGCCTAAAGGGTTTTTTAAATGTTGGTGTCTGTCAGCTTTTTCAGATGGTTGCCTTTGGCAGGGCAAGTCCTGTCTCAGGAACCTATTAGAGTGTCAGCAAACACATGGATAGAGATGATCCAGTTGCCCTGGTGAACTTGGACTTTCAAAAAGTTTTTGACAAGATACCTCACTGAAGACTTCCAAGTAAGCTTATCAGCCATGGAGTAAGAGTGGCATGGATCAGGAGTCAGCTTCGCCTGCTGACGAGCAGCCTGAAGGGGGAGACGGTGGAGTGACTGCTTCAAAGACTCAGAGGAAGAGACACTGGTGAGAGTCAGCTGGCTTCAGCCTTCTTAAGCAGAGCTTCCAGCAGCAGTCAGATGCTCGTAACAACGCTTGTAGTTCCTGGTCCTACCTTGCTGCTACCTGCTTGTCTTGACCCTTGAACCAAGATCATCAAATTCCCTGACCCCTGGACCATCTGACCACATGGATTGATGTTCACCCAACACTAGGACTGGACCTGATTTTGGATACTGACTTGCCTCCAGACAAGCACACCCCAGAGACTCTTCTAGTTGGTTGGCCTCCCACTCCACTAAGTTCTGCTTGTTGTTGCTCAGCACAAGACTACGACAAAGAGGAGAGGTCATCTTATGGGTCAGGAATCGGGTAAGTAGTAGGAAGCAGAGACTTAGAATAAATGTATAGTTTTCCAAATGAAGGGGTATATAAAGTGGAGTCCCGCTACTTGTCAGTATTGGGACCTGTGCTTTTTGACTTGTTCACACAGAACAAGTTTAACTTTTTGACACACACAAAAACATAGAACTATGAGGTGCCTTATACCCAGGCAGACCATTCTAGCACAGTATTGTCTATGGGGACAGGCAGAGGCTCTCCAGAGCAGTCCTACCTGCATAACAATGTGTGCCGATCTGGACTTCTAACATGGTTCGTTGCTATTAATCAAGGCATCAGTGCAGTTGGCATAACTTCATATAAGAAGGCCAAACTTCATCAGCTGTGGAATATTGGAGGTTTTAGTAACCAGCACCACTGACATTGTTGTCTTTTGTTGTTGGATTGAATATTTTGCTGCCATATAATTGGCTATGGTTCGCTGTTTCAGCCCTCAGCATCTTCAGGTAGGGCTAGAATAAGCAGCTGCTGTTAACCTTGGGGCCTTGTTGTCAGGATGGAACTAGATGGACAATTGGCTAAGCATAAGGCAAATTCCTGCGTTCTTATTTTAAAACAACATATTAACAATATTTCCTTTCCGTTGTGGTAGGAGCTAGAGCCAGAGCTGGGCTGGGTACGCAGCTGGCCTCTAGCCTGGCCGCCTTCTACGCGCGCTTACAGCCGGCCCGAGGTAAAGCCGGAGCGGCGCCGGAGCAGCAGCAGCGGCTGCATTGCCTGGAGATCGTCTTCATGTCGGCTGAGCAGGATCAGCAGCGCTGGCAAGAAGCCATGCAGGCCATGCCGTGGCTGGCGCTTCCCTTCGCCAACAAGCGCCGGAAGGTGGGCGTGGCAGAGCGGAACAGGGTCCTAGTGCCCCTGCTCCGCTCGCTTACCTCCCTGCTCTCCCCTGAGCGGCGCGGCTGGCGGAGGGAAAAGGGAGGCTGCCGCGCAGCTCCCCCACTTGCTGGGGTGCACCTCAGTGCCCCCTGAGTGCCCAGGCGCCCCGGTGCCCCACACCACTAGAATCAGTGGGCGAGCCGGCTCTGCGTATGTTTATTTGAGAAAATAATATAAGAAGCAAAATTAAAACATCTTATAAACAAGAGATCATGTCACATAATTGCTGATTCAATAAGGCAACACACTATCTCTCTTCAAATTTCCAGTTTATTTTCTTTTTATTTATTATTATCATCATAATTTTTCTGACACTTCATGCTGCTGCGATGATCAGCTTTCCCCTTGAATCCCTCAAGCATTGTGTCATCTGGATGGAAGAGAAAATATACTTAATTATACTTCAGTGCGGGTGTCAATGTACATCTTAACAAGACATGCCTTGGTTAGGGCCACACGAATGATTTAAGTTATAATTAGCCATGTTCAATGAAGGAAATTGATTGGTTTAATTGGGAGAAATATCAATTAGGAGAAATCCCAATAGTACCAGTGGGTCTATATAGAGGGAAAATCTGTTCACAACTGAAACTCTGGATAATATGAATTTTTTATTTTTCTTTGCCATACAAATATACAAATATATACCACTTGCTAGAATGAAAGACCTTTAAATTATTTACAATAAACAATCTAAAAATTTTATTTAAATATCAATAAAAACAAACATGAAGAACAATTTGCATAAAGAACTTAAAACATAAGATAAAACAATTTTTTAAAATAATAATAATAATTCTATTTACTGAAATCATGTACCAAAATTGCATGCTAAAATTACACAGCTCCTTAGGCTTGCTGGACCTTTTTTCTTTAAGCCGGCACTGAAAACAACACAGTGAAGGCACCTACATAATATTATTTCTGAATAATATGCAATCAAAGCTAAGACCATACTGTTTTATTTTTGTTGGAATTTAAAGTGTGATACAAATCTATTATCAAAGTACTTGAGATTCTCCTTCATGAGATTTTTGAAGCCCTTCAGGAGAACAGATGCCCATATGTAGGCTACCAGAAAACCAAAATTCTCCTCCAATCTGTTTGGTTTCTAACCGCATCATTTGTTTGCTTCTAAAATATAAAGACAGTGACGGTATTTAGGGAAGTAGATAGAAAGGGCAACATTTTATCTTCGATAGGTGACAAGATAGGTCAACAAACCCACATGGCTCAGCAAAGAGGCAACAGAAGGTACCGACAGCTGGCTTTCAATTTAGGAAATCCCT
Source organism: Zootoca vivipara (assembly GCF_963506605.1). NCBI lineage: Eukaryota > Metazoa > Chordata > Lepidosauria > Squamata > Lacertidae > Zootoca > Zootoca vivipara. The sequence continues at coordinate 60,643,507 of NC_083276.1, forward strand.
TGTGTCTGGGAAGGTTAGTGTGATGTCCTTAATTGCAGTAACCACCAGCCCAACCCATGTTTGGTGTTACAACTCGGGCAGGGTTTGTTGGACTCCAGTTGACCATGGAAATCTTGTCTTTCCTGTTGTATATTATTAAAACCAACTTATTCCGATTCTTTAGCAACTGCTCCCCTCCAAAAATATTTCCTTTTCGGAGACAGAATTAATAAGGATGAAAACAGGATTTAAACGGCAGTGGCCATGCCCCCAGCTAACCAGATTGGTCAGCCGGGGGGTGGGGAGTCCCGATGATGCGGGCGGCATCCCTCCGCCTACTACTGGGTCACAGGGAGGTCCTGGATGCTCTCCGTCAACTCCATCCCCGGAGAAGGGGAGTGGTCTTCTCCTTTGCATCTGCAGGTGGCTGTTCTGGGCTGTTGCCTGGCCTCATTAATTTGCTGGATGTGGTAGTGGGCTTATTGGTTTGTTTTTGTTTCATTATGAATTTTGTGTTCTCATTTTGTATTTTAATGTTGTGAAGTGCCCTGTGATCTTTGGAAGAATGGTGATATACAAATTTGTATGTTTGTTTGTTATAACTTTTATTGAGAGATCCCTGATCGGTTCAGGTGCTAAGTTTGACTTTCAAATTAAATGAACTTTGAGCAGGTCGAAAATCACAAATGCCTGTAGGGTTAATGGACTAGCTTACATATGTTAAACAATGTCGGGAAGATAGGGTATACATCACCTGTTCCTTGTCAAAAAAGTTGCAATCCATTATAAAATACCAGAATACTATCAAGCCTCTGCAACTTGTGAATTGACAACTACAGTATTACTATAATACAGATACTGATACAGATACAGATACTGCCTCTTATACTGTAAAGCAAGGACACAGAGGTGATTGCTTTGTGAGGGTTACTTCAGGCTTATATAAATATTAGGGTTCCCATATTTCAAAAAGTAAAAAACCAGGACACCCCAAAGCTGCTTTAAAAAAAAAGCACTGGGAATATGCTATTTTTTCCCAATTGACTTGCCTAAGATCCAGGACAAAGTACCACCTTTCAGACAATTGGAAGCCCTATAAATATGCATGGCTGATAATATCCAGGGCAGTCATGAAAATGCGTTAAAGCATTGTTGAAGAACATGCCCAATAAGTTGGTAAAAAAAAAAAATCCTTCTTGTGACTGTAATCCAGTACTAGAAATGGGAGTATCAATACTTCTTTATACAGACTTAAAACTACAAAACCCCTGTTGCAGTTTAATACATGTACACAGAAAGGGCAAATGTCTTTACTTCACTTGAAAAATAAACAAAATTTTGAAAGGATTCTGGGACCTGCTGAAATTTGAACTGGTAGCTGAATTCCAGCAGTAAAGGGATTTTTTTTAAAAAAAAACTTGTTCTAACTTGCAATTTTGAAAAAGGTCATAGCTGCCCACTGCAGAGATCAATTCTAGAGCCCAAATACTCGTTATTTATATAGTTTTGTTTGGACTTCCGAGTTAGTTCAAAAGTAATTGGTTGGACTTAAAATGCCAACATTTGTGGAGTTGTCAGATTCTGTTTGTCCTGATTGCAATCTAATTTTGTATGTGAGGAGTTCTGCTTTCTTTCCAAGCTTCTTCCTACATTTGACACTCAACTAAAAAACCTTGGATTCATTGAAGCATGAAATGCTTGCTCCAAATAAACAGACACTTTTCTGTGTGCCCTAAAAGAGCCAGGACCTCACATAAAAATAGATGTGATTCTTTTGGCAGTGCTGTGGTGATTAACAGAGTGGAATAATTTATACAATATTATAGTCTGAGCAGGCACATGTCCCACAAATGAAATCTTACTGGCACATAAAATACTCATTAATTGGAGTCATCCTACTTAAAGAACAGAAACTTCATGTCACAATGGGGTTGGAAATGTGGTCTTATTGATCATGTAGACTGAGAATGGCCCTTCACTTTGGATTTATTCCATGGTATTTAGTATCCAAAGACCTTCTGTGAAAAGCTCCAAGGATTATGCAACCTTGTTTTACACTGCTGCACCGCTCCCAGAGAAGTGGCCAACTGGTTTAAAATATTCGGGTGGCTTATTTGGAAGTCCATTCATGCTGAAGACCAGGTTTGGCAGAAAAATGGGGTAGATTTTTCTTAAAAGAAATACATATTTGGTAGGTTTATTAATTAAATGAATTCATATAACCACCCAATAAATTATGTTTTCTCAGTTGCTCACAATAAAATTCTAGGAAGGGTCTGGAAAGCATACCAATGCAAACTAGATGAAAAGATATTTTAAATTGAAGGAAATTACATTTCATTTAATATAATTGTCCTGGTCCTACACGGCAAGCAGGCCCACTGCCTTTCTCCCACCAAGTGTCTATCCACATTTGTGCCAAATTGCTGGAACTGAACCAAAGCAATTTTACACCATCCATCTCACATGTTTGCATCATCCATTGGCTTCACCTACCTGACAGGTACTCTAATGATCATTGCCAGTCAATGCCTGTTGTATAATCCAGGGCATGGGTAGGTAACCTAAGGCCCAGGGGCCAGATGCGGCCCAATTGCCTTCTAAGTCCGGCCCGGTCTGGGAATCAATGTGTTTTCTGCAGTTTGTTGCAATTTGTTCTGATTTAGCACTAAAGAGTGGGTTTTCCAGGGCGAAGAAGCAGGACAGAGGAAAAACCACCTGGACCCGTGCCCAGAAAGGCATGGGACAAGCAGAAATGTGGTTGAGCCTATAGTGTCTGAATAAAGCAGGTCATTCTGAAACTAAAACTCAGTGTTGCTCTGTAAAAAGAAAAAAAGAAATCTTACTGATTAGTCGCATTATTAAGAACAACAAGGGAACTCCCAGGACTTTAAAAACAAACTTCTCTAATTACTGAAATTTAAATGTGCAGCATTAATACAGAACAAAGCTATTATAAATAAAAGCTTTTAAGCAGGGAAAGAATTAAACTCTTGAATTCCATTAATGACATCTGATATTGGAACACATTAAGAAAGCTAAACAACATACTGGTTGTTTACTTAGTTAAATCCATTTATGCAAAGTGTATTAATTTCACCAGCTGCTGTGCCAAAGCTACCCAACCTTGAAGTCTAGGCTTCCGATTGCAGGGATGTGATTTTCTCTTAAAACAAACAACTATTGACACAGTAGTGCTTTCACATATGGCTCACATGCCCTCCTCATTGCAGCAGAATTAACCTAATAGATAGTGAACTACTCTTAATGTGAAAAGCCCTGCAAACATGTTAGGAGGGGGAAAGATAGGTTTTTCTTTAATAGTGAAGTTGAAATAGCTAGAGCTTAGTGTAATTTTACCTCCTGGAATTCAACAGCAGAGAGGGAAATTGACTTTGATTGTGTCTGGGCTAAGGTGAGGAACCTCAGACCCAATTGTGGCCCGCCAGGGGGTTCCACTTTGGCCCACAAGGCATTTTGCAAAATCTCTGTTTGAAGTAATTGCTCAAGTAATGTTTAAAGGAGAAGGAAGGCAGGTTGCTTGAAACAGTGATTTTTTTGCGAAACACTTTAAGCAGCAGAGTCTCCTTTAAGCATTGGCTGCATCTACACAACTATAAAAAAAGACGCTGAAAACGCTCTGAAAAAACCATTGTAAAGCTCACAATGGAAAATTTCATAGAGTTCCGATTTCACCTCTACAGCGCCATCTGGTGTCACAGTGTTGTAAACATTTATAATGTTTTCTTTTTACTAATGTAGTTGAGTCCATTGATGAGGTACGATAAATGGAGTGGACACCGGTTCAAAAGACACTTTTGCAAAGCCCTTTGAGACAGTCCACATGCTGCTGTTCAAAACTTCAGAGGCTTTAACCAGAGCATGGGCACTGTCTTAAAGCACTTTGTAAATATTGCTCTTTGAAGCAGCCTCCTCCTGCCTTAAAGTTGGTGGGCCTCCACCAACCAATCACATTTGCCCAACAAAGCTGATTCCTGTATTTGTAGCATTTGAAAGCAGCCTGGTCTGCTTTATATCAGTTCTGTGTCATACTATTCATTATTTGGGACAAAATCTGATCTGTTAATTTGCATTGTTTGGATTCAGTTCCCCCATCTACTATAATGGGGAATATAAAGAATGATATAGCCTCCCTCCAGCTTTACATAAGTGGATGGAATTTGCAGACAAAAGTAAGCATGCCAAATTTCAGGCACTTCCATCTAGAGGTTCTTTTGTCGGCTACATTCATTTTTTGAAAGAGATTTCTTTTTTTATTTTCTGCCAGAATGTGATCAGGCTATATGTGGGCTCACTCTGACATCTTTTATCAGTGCTAGGAACAATTGAAAAAAGTGCCATGGAGCATGTTCAGACTGCATGTTCTTCACTTCTGAAGAGTCCCACATGTTGGGATTTAGGAGCACAGATGTCCAGAGCAGGGAAATGTTTTCATAGAGACATAATTCTAGACGTCTCTTTGTGTAGAAACTGAGCTCGGTTATGACATCACATTGCACAAATTGCATCACATTAGGAAAATCAAGGTGAAGCATGCAGTATCAGAATAAATTGCCCCAGGAATTGTATCCAAACATTACAGCAGTGAAAGAGAAGCTTCAGTGGACCACTTGTCTCTCTGTATGTATGTATGCAGCCAGCTAATTAACTTGCATGCTGGTATAGCTGTATTTATTGTTAATGTTTTTTAAGTGCCCATGTTAATATGCTGCTGTATTGAATTGCAGCAATTCAAGCTGGTTTCCTGGAGATTATAATTGCACAGTAAGATCAAGACTTTCTAATTCATTTTTTTCAATTGGTGTTTAAAAAATCGGGCTGATTAAAATTTTCCTTATTTTGGTTCCTCTTCTGTAGATTAAGAGATGGCAGGACAGGGCCAGTGTATCGCTGTTGTTGTTGATATAGCAATTAGGAGAAATAAGTAAAAGACCAGATATCCATTATGCTAATTGTATTCATACATATCCCATTGCTCCTTCCTGCTGGCTGTCTAAAATCTCATTTAATTTGAAATGTTTGCCTTGAAGAATTATCAGCCTAGTAACAAGATTTTATTTACTCGACTTAAGCTCAGGGAAGCCTTATCCTCATTAAATCCCACCTTGAGGGGGGGACGGGCTTGTTATTGGACAAAAACTGGAGGAAGTGTTTAAAAGACTGTCAAAACATCCCCCAAACAGAAGCATTTTTCTAAGATAGTGGTACCTTGGTTTTCGAGCATCTCTGTTGACGAACGTTTCGGTTTTCGAACATTTTGGAACTCAAACAGTCGTCCGGAATGGATTACGTTCGAAAACCGAGGTATCACAGTAACAATATAAAAGGAAAGGAAAATCGAGAGACTCTATAATCCAGCTTTAGTTTGATGTTCCGACCTCCTCCTGTAAGAACATAATATGAGCCTGCTGGATCAGGCCAATGGCCCATCTAGTCCAGCATCCTGTTCTCACCAACCAGAGACACAGATGTAGATTTCCACCAGGTTTGGGCCTTCTGGGCAAGAACAGGGAAGGTGCTAAACCCAAAATCTCTTCCCTGATCTCCCAATGAGACCTTGGAAGTTTGTTTTGCACACCATGGTTCAATGGAGTGAGGTTGGATGCTTTCCTAAGCTGATGGAGTACCATTCACCAGCAGGGGCTGAGGGGAATGAGGAAATGATCCTTACCCTGCTTCCACTCCAACCCAACCCCACTGTCCACTGTAGTCAATAAAGATTATACCTTTTTTCACCCAACACCCTGTAGCCAATACCACAGATTGTGCCTTCCCGGGCAATGTAATTTCACTTAGAAAATACCTTAGAACCATAGCTGTCAAGTTTTCCCTTTTCTCACGAGGAAGCCTATTCAGCATAATGGAATTTCCCTTTAAAAAAGGGAGAACTTGACAGCTATGCTTAGAACATGTTTTATAAATCTATAGCACCTAATTGTTTTCTCCCTCAATTGCCTCTAGGGGTGGGGGTGGGGCTATAAAATCTGTCTTATGAAGATATTCTAATTTGTCTTTAGCTATGTGAAGGGGTTAAAGTAGATCCCTGGATATGGGCATGTCTAAGGATATTTGAGAGTGCAAGAGGCTGACTGGAAATCATTATGCTATCATTAGCTGCTTGCTTTTTGTTGCGCTTAGAGGTAATTGTGCTTAATGCTTTGATTATTTCAATTATACTGTGTACACAGTGGAGAATTTGTTTTTGTACATGCTTAGCTTGGCTTATGACTTGACAACTGGTGTATTAAGTAGCTTGCACTTGATGGGTATGACAGAGCAACAAACTGTTTTGTTAACCTTTCCACATTTTCAAATCTTTTTCACCTGGGTCTTTCAAGTTTAATTAACTTATTTAAGTTGCTAGATTTAATTCCTTTTGCTATCGACAATATGAAATAGTTCCCAAAATGTATCTTCCAAAAATTAAAATATTTTTTTATTTCTCTACTCTCCCCCCCCCCAATGCTTCAGTTTATCTTTTAATCCTTTGTCCCCAGCCTTCAATTATGAGGCAAAGGAATCCTGGTGGCTACCACACTCCTATTTACAATAGAGATGTAGTAGAGAAGGGATACAGTACTTGCTCCCACTCAAACACTCAGGTGTCATGGGCTTTGAAGAAGCTCAATCTCAGGACGCAAGGGAGAAACATGCTAAGAGGAAGGCACGCTTGGCAAATCCACACCGTGATCAACTCCCATCTGGAAACCAATGTCCTCACTGTGGAAGGACGTGTGAATCCAGAATTGGCCTCCACAGTCACTTACGGACCCACTGTTAAAATCGTGTTTATGGAAGACAATCTTACTCGGCTACGAGTGATCGCCAAAGAAGAAGAAGAGGACTTGCTCCCAGCCTATTTTCTTTATGTATTGGTAAATTTCTGTTGTATTGAATGAAGTTGTTCCAGTTTCTCAAGGATGCACTTGTGCAAATGAACTTCTCCTCCCTCTCCTCCCTCCAGGCATTCCAAATCTGCTATAGGGCTTCTTGCAACCTCCTGGAGCAGATTTAGGGTGCCAGTGCAGAGAACACATGGAGAGAGGGGAGTTCCATTCTGAAAGCAAGACCTTCCACTAACAGGAGGACTTCATGGGATACAGCCCTTTGTTTCCAGACCCCTGACTTGGAATGGACATGGCTCTGTAAAGATTCTAGAGACTTTCCATCATGTAGGCTGTATAGCATATTCTAACTCCCTGTCCAATTCTTTCTTACGTTCCTGAACTTTTATTTTTCAGGATTCCAATAAACATTTGTAAGCAGTTAGGGTTTTAGCTTTCTGTGAAGATCCAATTCTTCTAGCAATTTGTTGGAGGATAAAGCACTTAAACCAGATGGCCCATAAATAGACACCAACAGGTGCTGTAATTGAAAATATTTCCATTTACTCAGAATTGAGATTGATTCAGTAAAAAGGTGATATTTCAGGTGTACACCACCACTTTAGGAAGGCATTGTATAATTCAGATAGATGGATGCTGCAGGTGTAATGTGAGAAGTGCCTCACTGTGAGCATGTTGTTGCTGTTGCTGTTGTTGTGGTGGTTGTTTAGTCGTTTAGTTGTGTCCGACTCTTCGTGACCCCATGGACCAGAGCACACCAGGCACTCCTGCCTTCCACTGCCTTCCGCAGTTTGGTCAGACTCATGCTGGTAGCTTTGAGAACACTGTCCAACCATCTTGTCCTCTGTCGTCTCCTTCTCCTTGTGCCCTCCATCTTTCCCAGCATCAGGGTCTTTTCCAGGGAGTCTTCTCTTCTCATGAGGTAGCCAAAGTATTGGAGCCTCAGCTTCGGGATCTGTCCTGATCTGTGAGCAGGGCCAGTGATAATTCCTTTTTGGTCTGAGGTTGCTGTCCATATCAGCTTTGGATTGGTGAAATCCTTGATACCCCTTTTCCCTTTTTAAAGACACTGTCTTATTACTTTTTTCCCCTCAAAAAACCACAAGGTGGCTTATTTTCGGTGGGATGTCCTATTTTTTTATTACGGTTTTTACGGTACCTTACAGCTACTGGACTGTCTGAGTGCTGCTGGGCGCTTTGAGGTGCTGGGCACTCCGCGTGCTCCAGCAGCCGTTTCCAGGCAGCAGGACGGCAGGCCTCCTCGGCCAGGCGGAGGCGAGGCCACTGGCTCTGGCGCTCTGCCCTGCGCTGCTGGGCTCTCCACACGCTCCAGCAGCGCAGGGCGGTGGGACATCAGGCCTCCTCAGCCAGGCGGAGGCGAGGCCGCTGGCTCCAGTGCTCCGCCCGGCGTTGCTGGGCGCTCTGAGCTGCTGGGCGCTCTGCGCACTCCAGCAGCCAGTTCCGGGCGGCGGGACAGCAGGTCTCCTCGGCCGGCTGGAGGCGAGGCTGCTGGCTTTGGCACTCTGCCCGGTGCTGCTGGGCGCTCCACGCGCTCCAGCAGCCGGTTCCGGGCGGCGGGACAGCAAGCCTCCTCCTCCTCCTGCTGATGCAGCTGGCGTGTTGGGTCCCACTGGCTGGCTGCATTTTGACTTCCTGCATTTTGACTTCCAATAGAATTACAAAAAAGGAGTATTTCCACTTTGCTTGATTTAAACAATTTGTCTGTCTGTTCCTACTTTTGCAATCATGATAGAAACAACAGCCTGCAAATTCAACAGGGACTTCTAGTTAAATTCATACTCCTTCTAAATGTACGCATGCCTGGCTCAGAATTTGACCATGACAATGATGACTTATTTAAGTATAAAAGCTGACAGTTTTTTTTATCTTGAAAGTTTCCTTACACCCCCCCCCCCAAAAAAAAAACCACACCTAAGCACTTAGCTCTCTCATTAGGTTGTGCGTTGATGGGTGGTTCCTATACATTTTATATAAAACACATAATATTTTCATGGCAATTCTTACTAAAGAAAGAGAAATACAGATGTTTCCACTTTATTTGAATAGTCACACCAAAAACTAAAGGTAGCTATCCCAGAAAAAATCCAAAATCCAACCAAAAAGTCACATAATAGCATGCAAGCTTTCAAGTTCCCCCAAACTCTTTGTCAGGCTTGATCACAATGAGTAGTCAGTGCAACTGACTCCAGATGTTGTGGACTAGAATTCCCATCATTGTTAGTCATTGGCCATGCTGGCTGGGGCTGATGGGAACTGTAGTCCAACTCCAAATCATCCAGAGGACAGCATATTTGCTCCCTTTGGGCTTGATAAATAAGGCAAGGAACGGGGGGGGGGGGGAGAAAGGTTGATTAAGAATTTAAATTATACCTTACATTAATTCATTATTGTTTAACAATGAAAGGGGGAGACTGATAAGAAGGTTTCCAATGCCGCTTTTCTGCTCATGTAGTAGACTTCAACTCTTGCAATGGGAATTCCACCCGCTTTCCTCTGTAGTCCCTTGTGCACCCACAAAATCTGCTCCAGAGTTTGAGGGTGTATGGAAATTATCCACATTTCAAAGAAGTTGAGAAACACTTCGAATGTATGTTTCATGCCTCTTGACACGATGACTGGGATGTTTTGCATAGGCCATAGGCATCCTTTTTATTATTCAAGAAGTCTTGATCTGAGAAGCAGCAACCCAGGAGACCTTCAAGAGGAAGCTGTCACACACACACCCAAGTTGCATCCCCCTCCGCCTCCTCTTCCCTTTACTCTGTTTGGTGTTTGAGGACTGGAACAGGATCAAGGTGAGGGTGACTCAGAAATGCAGCAAACGCCAGCCTTTGGTGCTAGTGGCGTCGTCAAGGCTCAACAGCAGTAGCAACGGCACAAGGTTTCTCTTTAAATGAAGACGGAAAGAATTCACTGTGAAAACAAAGCAAGAGGAAGGCACACGGGATATATTCCGACTCGAGGAATAATACACAATAGTTTACCACACAATATAAAAAAGGCTTTACTGCACTTTTATTATGATGCTACAAAGGAGCATTTGCCGTGCGTTGCTGCCTCGCAGCTGTGAGGGAAGCACAAACGGTTCCAAAAGCTGCCACAATGAGCTCCTCGTGGGAACAATGAGCTCCTCGTGGGAACCCACCCTAGCAAACAGCAGAGCCGTACTCCTGCAGATAGCAGTTGGAAGACACAATACTGCTTGTTCCCAATGTTTTTATTGTGCACGCTGCACTCATTAGAGAGCATATTATGGCTCAATACGGAATTGTGTGTTGGTGCCTTGTCCATGTTATCGTTCTCAAGTAGTTAGTAACATTATTAACATTGTGCCTTTGGGTGAGCAGCACAGACAAATGAAGTAGGATGAATTTCACAGGGAACCATAATGTCTGAGCGATAATGGTGGGGTTGGTGAAGAGGTGGAGGGAATTGGTTCCTGCGATGCAGGCCTGCTCCGCCGTGGTATGTCTCTTTAAGAACTGCAGCCTTCCTAGCCCCAAGGAGACCATGACACAGGACTCCCAGCGCATTCATTATCCTCCTAGAACTGACCATGTTAGGACTGAAAGTCAGAACATCGAAATGTTCTGGCAGCATATTAATGGTAGAGGAACTACAGGTATGTGACTCAGTGACAGCTCTGCGTCACCACCTCTTTCTCCTGCTGGTAATTCGTAATAAAAGAGAATATGCAGATGATGGTCCCATGTCGTTGACTTTTTTAAAAGCTGCACTCGCATGTCTTTCGCCTGTGGGAAATGTGGTAGTTTGATTGTTCATTGGAGCTAACTATTGCCACCCTGTTAAACTGCTGCTGAAAGAATTGTACTGACTGCCAAACAGCTAACAAGCCGAGGTCATGGTGTTGGTACTTTTGTCCAAAGCCCAATACAGCTTGGGGCCAGAATACTGCTCACCAGGAGATCCATCCCGTACATTGTCGGAATAAAACCTCTAGTATGGCGGCACTTACTCTTTAGGAATCCCTCCAACTGAATATCAGACAGGCTCCATCATTATTGCATTCTCTTTCCTCTTCTAATGAGCCTTCTAAGTGGAGGCTGTTTTATCCTAGTCTGTATCTGTGTTGGAGTTCAATTTTCTTTTAGATCTGCCATTATTTATATATATGCAGTTGTTTTTATAGATGTTTTTATTGTATTGCAAAATCACTTGAAGAGGCTTCGCGGAAAAGGATCCATCAATACATAAACGACAACCAAAGGCTGTTTGCAGTGTTGCTGTTCTGCTCATGCACCAGACTTCCACTTGCACAGCAGCTTCCCCCTCCTCTCCTGCCCCCTGAGTTGGGGGACCCTGAGGATTTTTTTGGGGGGGTGTACAAGGAAAGGAGTACCATTGCAGAACTTTCACAGCCTTGACTAAAACCCATAGGGTGAAGACTCTGAATACCTTTGACAAGGATTTTCCTCCACACCACTTATGTGAACGAGATCTAACCTCTAAAAGAAATGAAGTACATTTATCACAGTTTAATTGGTGTTATGAGTAAACACAGCCAGCAATATAAATTAGGACGAGACAATCTATTTGGTTTTTGTTGCATGGTTCGTGATTGCTTCATAAATAAGGGATTGCACAGTAAATAAAGGAGGCAACATGTAAAGGGGCACTTAACAACTTGGCTCAGAACAATGTAGATAACAAGATTTGAGAGGTAACAGTGGGTGAGCAGTTGGCAAGAATGACTCATCTAATTAGGGTGCCAATTGGATAGCTGGTGAATGGGAAAGAGGATGGGGGCGGGGGGGGGGGACCAAGAATTTCCTGAACTGCAGAGTTTTGAAAAGAGCAAAGCAGTGCTGAGCTTAAGAAGGGAATGGGATGAAACACCGAAGGAAATAAAAGGCACTATGGGGGGGGGGGAATACAGTGTGCATACATAAAGGTTATGCATGCCATCCAGCAATAAATACACTTGTGATGGCGAAAAGGGCAAAGCTGATGAATGTAAAAGTGCAAGAAACAATCTGCGGATGGAGAAGATATAGCACATTCGATACTTCAGGCAACCTGGGAGCTTTATATCCATTCAACAAAATGTAAATATCAACAGTGGTAGCAGCAAAATGCCATTAAGATTGCCTAGACACATTGTTTAGCTATGTGAGGATTGCTCTGCAAGGTGCCTGAAAAAAATAGGGTTTAATTTAATGGCAAAGTAGTAAACAGTGCTGAAAATCTAAATAATGAGGTATTTTATAGGTCACACTTTGGACAGAGAAACACACACAGAATTGTCGATAGAATCCAGTATCAGTTCAGAACATGTGCAAAATTAGGCTTTGTGCTGTGAATGGTAGAGAATTAGGTTCAGGAAGTTTCAGTTCTGCAATCCAGGAAAATGAAAATAAGAGAACAGAGGGAAACAAATCAAAGTATTAGAGAAAAAAACAAGTTCTTCTAACGTACAATGGCAAATTGGTCATTTCCCCATCTACCCCTATGGGAGAATCCAGGGGTGGGCTGGCACTGTCATTTCATTCATACAGCCTCCATCAGAGGTATCAGAGTGGGTGTGGATCAGATGATTCACGGGGAGCTTCCATACTGTTGATATTTTTGGATGGGATTCAGGTAAAGGTAAAGGGACCCTTGACCATTAGGTCCAGTCATGAATGACTCTGGGGTTGCGGCACTCATCTCGCTTTATTGGCCGAGGGAGCCGGCATACAGCTTCCAGGTCATGTGGCCAGCATGACTAAGCTGCTTCTGGTGAACCAGAGCAGTGCATGGAAAAGCCGTTTACCTTCCCGCCGGAGCGGTACCTATTTATCTACTTGCACTTTGACGTGCTTTTGAACTGCTAGGTTGGCAGGAGCAGGGACCGAGCAACGGGAGCTCACCCCATCATGGGGAATCGAACTGCCGACCTTCTGATCGGCAAGCCGACCTTCTGATCGGTTTAGACCACAGCATCACCCCCGTCCCTTGGGATTCAGTTACATAAAGACAAATTCAGGTTGCACAATTGTAGTTACATTGGAGGCCTTGTACAGCAAACCCACTTTCCTCTTAGAATGTAAGACTTTTTTGAGATAAGGAAGTCTGAGATAATACAATGCCCTCTGACATCCCTGGAACCAAATAAGAATGAAAGCTCATTAAACAGTCAACATTAAGAAGGACATTGACAAGCTGGATTGTGTGCAGAGGTCGGCAACCAAAATGATCAAGGGTCTGGAAACCAAGTCTTATGAGGAATGGTTGAGGGAGTTGGGCATGAGAATGAAAGGAGAGATAGTCGCCATCTTCAAATATCTAAAGGTCTGTCATCTGGAGAATGGAGCAAGCTTGTTTCCTCCTGCTCCGGAGGCAAGACCTCAAACCAATGGATTCAAGTTACAAGAAAGGAGATTCTGACTAAACATCAGGAAGAGATTTCTGACAGTAAGAATTGTTCAACAGTAAATGGACTCCTGTGAGAGGTGGTGGATTCTTTTTCCTTGGATGTTTTAGGCAGAGGTTCGATGGCCATCTGTCATGTATGATGTTGTTGAGTTTCCTGCATTGCAGGGCATTGGGCTAGATGACCCTTGGGGTTCCTTACAATTCTATGATCCTCTGATTGCCCAGTCTCCCCACAAATACGTCAGGATGAATGCTCAATGATCAGGTTGTACAGATTCACCCCCATTTTAGAAATGGTGGAGACCTTTCAAGATCTTGAGAATCAGGAAACCTGAACAGCAGGCAGATGTCAGGACTTTCCCCTCTGCGTTATTTTTTGAGATTGCTGGAGAATGTCTTGTGCATGCTTCAGTAATTCCCACAAAAACAGAACAGCGAGGAGCCTCATTCTTGTGTCTCAGAAGCATACATCTTGAAAAAAATGTTGGCAAACCTTTGGGCTCATGGAATACTGTAAGTTCATAATGTCAATAGAATTTAGATTATCAGCAAGAGAACAATATCAACGTATAGATGAACTTGGAATAATGTGATCTTCTGTTAAATAAGTTTTCTTCACTCTGTATTTTATTGTTCTGTTATTTGTGTCTGTCAGGGACATTCCCAATGCAGCTTTTCTTTCACTGAAAATTAGTTTCACAGCCAGTTTTGATTTTTGTGGGTGTAGGGCTCCTCCAACAAAACTTAAAGTTCAAGCCATATTTGCACGCCAGTTTCGAACCTCCCCAATGACCTCCTGCACATTCTGTTCATAGCTCTTTTAAACATGGCCATAAGGCAAGCGTCTCCCACTGACATTCTGTACTCCTTACTGGCAGTATAATTAGATAGTAAGAACAATCCTCCTAGAGATCACAATGAAAGGCAGAGATCGCAAAGACAGAGAAAAGTTGAAGACTAATGATGGAACAGGTCCTGCAGCCTTTCAAATCTCTATGGTTCATTTCCCCCCTCTTTCCTACAGGGCTCTAAACCATTGGGTCAATCAGCTGCATATTATGGCTCAGGAATGGATCATCCTTTGCAGAGATTCCACCCTCGATGCCATTCAGTTGTATCTAGAATGTGGGTATCTGGTGTAATCAGTGGCGGAGGAAAGGGGGTTTGGTGGGGGCGGTCCGCCCTGGGTGTCATTGGTTGATATCACTGCCCCACCCCCCTGGGACGCTTGCCCCTCACTGTGGGTGGAACCCCCCTGAGATACTCGCCACTTGCGGCACCCCCCTGGGACGCTCACCGCGGGTGGTGCCCCCACAGGCAACTAGCTCCACCTCTGGATGTAATAATTATATTTCTCTGCAGAGCCAAATGCTTTTGGGAAACTCTCGTTCCACATTTGTGGAAATTTACTGTGGCATGTGTTGCTTTTCCTGCTGCCTTTAATGTTTAAAGCACAGAGCCTTGGATATTCTTCCTTACTGTTCCTTTCTTCATCCCATCCTCTCCAATCAGACTGAGGCTAGCCATCCCCGCAACCAGGTGGTGGAGACAATCAGATCAATGGGCTAGCTAGCTGATTTTTACTTCCATTTTGTGCCCCACCAGATCCCCTCAATGTGTCATTTTTAAAACAACTATTTTTACTACTCCTGTTGGTCACCCACCATGATGCAATGATGTTGGAAGGTTTTTGTGGCCCTCCATATTTATTTATATTTTGCTGACCACTTCCATGGGACCTCTGCTGTGATTCTGTAATGTGAGCCCCAAATTCCCCTTCAAAAATTGTTGACACGGACTCAAACATGAACTCCCCAACAAGAGGGTCAAGATCCACCACTCTTGTTCCTAATCTAAAAACAAGAGCAATGTTCTACTACAGGGGTTCCCAACAAAATTTTCTCGAGGACCCCTCATCGAGCCGCTATTGTGACAAGGACCCCCATTAATTCCTAATCCTAAAATTAAAAAGTGAGAGCCAAATTAAGAGTCTTTTTTATATTTTATATTTATACTTTTTTTACAGTTACAACAGAGTACTCCATCAGTATACAGTTAGTTTTAATTTTCAGTTCTTAATGAGATGAACCACTTTTTAACCAACAGTCCATTTTTAACTACGCGAACTGTAGCTTCCGCAAAAAAACAACGCTTTGTTTACAAACACTACTGTTTTGCAAAGAGGCAGCGCACACCAGGGAGGAAGGAGGGGAATGGAGAAGACAGGGTACCTGCACAGTAGCGCACAAATGAAGCCGACGCGCACAAAGCATCTTGGGGAGGTGAGCGTTAGTAGAATGTGTGCGATGCCTCCTTGCAAAACAGTAGTGTTTGTAAAGCGCCACCTAACGGCATACAGCAGAACTACTGCCTCTATCTAATTCTAGTTTTGCGCTAGACTCTGCTCATGCAGGAAGCGGCCAAAACAAAAAATCTGTTATCATACGAAATATATTTAATATATTTTTTATTCTAATAGCATCTTGCAGACAACCACCTGTTGGGAACCACTGTTCTACTACTTATTCCGAGGAAAGAAGCCAGAATGCCTGGACTTAGGATCCCTCCATTCTCAATATTCTGGTTTCAGTTTTTGCCCATCACATACTCCCATTGAAGTCCCCAGGCCACAGCTCTTCAGGAAATTCTCTTCTCACCACAACCGTTTTGGAGAGACGCAGTGGGATGCAGAAGAGAACAAAGGCAGAAAATCTCCATTGTGCAGGGAGCCTTCCCCTTGTGCAACTTTGGATCCAATGGAATATCTTTATTATTTAATTACTACTACTACTACTACTACTTCTGGTTACAAAGTGTATCTGAATTTGTGCAAGATTACTAGAATCAAGCATACCTAAAAGCTATGTGAGTTCAAGCTGGGAGGGCACTTTGATGCAAACACATAAAATAATATACTGTCTTTCACTGAGACTTCTTAAAATGGGTGACTATGGTAATGTGCTTTCATTGTGTTCCTTGGGTGTTTAAATTCTACTAGAGTCTTGTTCGGGGGATGCATTATGTTATAATGTTAACAATTTAAGTGTAATTACAAGATATATTTTTTTTTCTTTTCTTTTTTGAACCCACATAGGAATTTGTTTCTTATTTATTTATTTCCCAGGAGCTCCAATTAACCACTGAAAACACTAGCTTGGTTTCCCTCTATGAAACACACTGTAAAGTCAGCTAACTTGGGAATAAAACACTCTTTTATCATTAGAATCGTATGCTAGCATTTCTATTTTACTAGTTGTTGAAGACAGTAGGAAAATGTTAGCCAGATAAATGTAGAAGCTGTTTTAATTTGCTTTAAAATCAGTAACATGCTTCTAATTGTATTTATTGAATCACTGCCAGCTAATTAATCTCTCACTTTTATAACTGATTAAATCAAATAATGCCTTATGCGCGATATATTTCAGTGTGTGTGTGCTTGCATTGGATCCAATATATCTGCTGCATAAGATCAAGCCTATATATTGCATAAAGTGAGTACACAAAGAACAGAACAGATGCTTTTAAGTGTGGGATAAGGTGCAAATTCATAAACCAAAAATAACACTTATTGTTTGACGGAAAAGCTATCTTTAATATATCATTCTAAGTGAACAGAAATACCACAAAAGTCTGCTATAACAGGACCAAAGTCAATAAGATTTCAAAATCCAACGATGAAAAGGTGTACCTTTTCATCTTTCTTTCTTTTTCTTCTTCAAATTTTCCATTTTTACCTATTAAGTCAGGTTTAATAGAAGACACAACATGCATTTCCAGAAAACATGGCTAGTTTCTCTTGCTTCTCTTTATTGTTAAAAGTGCTGCAAATCAGTTTTATCCTAAAAGGAAAACAACTGGTTAGCTTCAGACATTTTTATTGCTTATAATCGGAGGTGTATATGCTGCCTTCAGCCATGCTTTGATGACAGTTCATAAAAATGAAGCATAGGAATACGAAATGTAAAATTAAAACAACAAAAACTGTAAGAGCATCAAAAAGGGATTTAAATCTTTAAGTGCCTGGTGTGAGTGGGTGAGGGGGAATGTCATCACTTGGTGCTGAAATGATCACATTGGCAGGTGAATATTTCTCTAAATGGAATTCTGCAAGTAGGGAGTCACCATTGGTAATGAACATTCTGCTCATGTTAGTTATCTCAAGTTGCCTGATTTGCCTCACATAGGTAGAGTATGCAGAGGAAATCTCCTAAAGAGTCTCTCTGTGCACAGGGAAGGTGATATGAGAAAATGTGCTCCTGCAGTACCTGGTTGCCAAGTACTTGGTTGCCAAACCATTTAGTGCTTTCAAACCATAGCCAACTGCCCTTCAGCTAACATCATATCATGTGGCTGCAAGGAAACAGTCAGAAAATGTACGCTCCCAATTATTCCTCCGCTAGAGGGACCTACATTCACCATCTTCTCAGCTTAGCACCAAATGCAAGCCCTGCTGGGATTGTTGCATTAAGAGGCTCCTGGGTGGAGTCAATTCCTGCTTCAAGCTGGTCGTGCATTTGCAATTTATTTTAAATTGGGTGCTGAAAGCAAGCTTTGGCAAGAATCTTTGCAGCTGTGTCTTGAATTGGAGACAGGGATGCAAAGAAAGAATTGGAAGTGAACTCCTGTGTCTTCTTTTGAAGCTAGATCAGCAAGCACCAGGGGTGGATCTACGCACAGGAAAAACCCACTATAAATACGTCAGAAAAAAAGCCCCTATGTAAAAACGCTATAGAAAGGTTTTGTGCTCTCTGGCACCACCTGGTGTTGCATGTTCACAACACATTGAAATCACTGTTTTTTGACTAATGTAGCTGAGTCCCAAATCAGCTGGTTCATAGGTGGGTGCCCCTGCCCACCTGTCAGGGGGTGGCCAAGTTCTGGATCAGATTTACTAACCGGAGCTACTTCCCTACCCCTGCCCAAAAGAAAGCAGTTCATATACCGCAGTTATCATCTGTCAACCTGCCACTGAATTGGCATGTTTCATGTGAGAGACATCACTTGATGTGTGGGAATCCTCCTCAACACAGTGAGTACGTGGACATTTGATCAAGTTTATGAAAATATAGATAATCTTGCAAAATGTACCATACTTATTTTTGTAAAGCAGGTGTAGGGAACTTTGGGGGCCAAATGCAGACCTCTCTGATTGGCCCTTGGGATTCTGCCTAGGCCAGTGTTTCCCAACCAGTGTGCCTCCAGATGTTTTGGGACTACAACTCCCATCATTCCTGACCACTGGTCTTGCTAGCTAGGGATGATGGGAGTTGTAGTCCCAAAACATCTGGAGGCACACTGGTTGGGAAACACTGGCCTAGGCCATACCTGCTCTCCAGGGTCACATGTATCACCTGCCCACCACAGGTGCTCTTGCCTGGCTCTTGTTATTGAACTGTGACAATGTCTCTGGCTTTCTTCGATGAAGGATGGGGAGATGACCTGCAGAAAGGAGCAGTACATGGAAACATGTGTGGCTGGAATATAACCTACTGTGCAAAGGTATTTCCCTCATCATATTATTTATCCATCATAAAAATATAGCTGAATAGTAGGCCAATAAATTTTAAAGAAAGTTCAGTAAGTTCTGATTTATTATTTATTTTGATCTCCTTCCATTCAGCCATTTTAGGTAGTCATTCAACTTTTCAGCAGTCCATTCGGTGAGACCCTGAGAGAATTTTATTTGACCTAAAGCAAAATAAACTTTTAGAGAAAATCTTGGTCTATTTTGCCTCGGTTGCTTTGATTAATTTGCTAGCAACTTCTGGGGTGAAATCACATAACCTAACCAGATGAAATAATCAAATACCCAGATTAGTTTTATTGATTGTTCCTTTACCTTAGTCATCCTTGATGTTTGGTCATTCAACCATTTCATTCAGTTAATTTGGCCATTTTGTTTTCTATATATGCTCTGCATAAAACTTCCCTTCAAAGGATCAGAAGATGAAGGCATTAGTGTCAAAAGCCTGCTTCTTGGTGGGTGCCTTCATCTGTGGACTCTGAAAACAAAACTCTATTCATTAACTTATTTGATCAAACATGACTGGCTTCTTATTACGAAAAGTAATACCAGAGCAGGGTGCAACAAACGTTAAAGCAGGGAAATTACAAAACAGCAAGCACAGCACAAAATAAAATAATACATAGGTACAACAGACTACCAGATTCATCTGAAGGCATGGGCTAATAATCAAGTCCTAAGGTGGAATTGAAAACTTGTAGGAGTTTACACCAGCCATATTTGGGAGGGCAGGGGATGCCACAACTGGTGTGGCTGCACAACTGGTCAGATGCTTTCATCTGAGACATAGTTCAAGATTTTGCAGTGGTCCCATAAGATTATGAGTATATACAATGAGTTCCTTTCTTCTCTATATGCAAGCTTAGTGGATCTCTTGGACAGCCCACGAGGGACCATTTTCTAAAGCACAGGGTTGCTGCTGCTGTATCTCTTTGATTGCTCTTGGCGCTGATTTTCTGGGTTCTCCCACAAGCATCTGTCTGGCGACCACAAAGTTGTTTCTCAGTCATGCTTTGAAATTCACACTTCTGTGAATTTTGCAAGGCAGTTCTCTGGCCAAGGAATGCATATAGAAATGCATATATGAGGGGAACCTGTGCATAAAAAGGCATGTGCCAGTGAAAAGAGCCTACAAAAATGCACTGCATTTAGAAATAGGTTTGAAAAAATGTCTTAGGCAAAATTCATACAGGAATGTGTATGCTTAACCTTTTTTTAAAAAAAAAACCTGTTTTTTAAGAATGTTTTTAAAAATAATGATGATAATATTGCTACGGATGTGTTTCCTTCTCTGGCCTCCAGGAGGAATGGCAGAATATAAATTGGTTGTTGTTGTTTAGTCGTTTAGTCGTGTCCGACTCTTCGTGACCCCATGGACCAGAGCACGCCAGGCACTCCTGTCTTGCACTGCCTCCCGCAGTTTGGTCAAACTCATGTTCGTAGCTTCGAGAACACTGTCCAACCATCTTGTCCTCTGTCGTCCCCTTCTCCTAGTGCCCTCAATCTTTCCCAACATCAGGGTCTTTTCCAGGGAGTCTTCTCTTCTCATGAGGTGGCCAAAGTATTGGAGCCTCCGCTTCACGATCTGCTTCACGATCTGTCCTTCCAGTGAGATATAAATTTAAATAATAACAATAATCATAATACTAAATTGCACTAAAATGCTGAAGAATTTTTATGAGGACTTTAAACAATTCTCAAACTGATTAGGAAATGAATATAATTTAACTATAATTTAAAAACTGAGAAAACCCCAAACAGGAAAATTTGGCCTTTCTTTACTGTTACCTACATGTAGTGCTTCCTTAGTTAAATAATAATAATAATAATAATAATAATAATAATAATAATAATAATAAAGTATATATATATTGATAAGGAAGCCATGGGTGCTAGCACATAATTGTTGCCATGGGCAGAGAAAGAAAGAAAGAAAGAAAGAAAGAAAGAAAGAAAGAAAGAAAGAAAGAAAGAAAGAAAGAAAGAAAGTTCCAGTACTTTGTACCAGTGAGTACCATCACGCACAACAAAGAAAGTGCTGTCTACATGACAGGAAATGATACAATATTCAGCTGCAGAATAAAGGCATTACATGGTTGGCTTCCTTTGACTCTCGCATGACACCCAGGGCTTCAAACTTAGCTGCTGTGCAACTAATAGTGCCCTGATAGGAAAAGGGCTAAGGCCTATAAAACTGACACATGGTTCATTTCTTTTGCAAAGAAGGCAGTTCGGAAATATATTTGGGCTAAACTCTGGAGAGATGTTTCCATTGAGAGAAGGAAAGATGAAAATGAAGTAAGTAGAGACAGATTTGCTGAACGGTCAAATCGGCTGCTGTGAGAACCTGGCATATTTCCAGATGTGACTCTGGGCTTGCAATCCCCTTCTTATTAACAAAGGAATCTATAATTACCTAGACGCTTGGTTAAAAGCAAATCTCACCTGAAAGGCTGAATCTGCACAGCTTGATGATGACTTGCCAAAGGAATGTGCTGCCATTCATTCCCAAGCCAGGCGACAATGGTAGCTTGGATGAAGTATTCCAGAGGGGGAAAGGCTTCAAAGAGAAAAGCAACAATAACGGTTTCAGATTCAGCAGCTGATACTTGAAAGTTAATCTATGAAGACCTGCGAGCTCTGAATTGGCCCAAGATTATTCTTCTTTGTGTAGAAGAGTATCATAAATCGATTGAGTTCTTCTAGGGGAATCAAAGAGCCTACATTCAGTCTTCATTCTGAAAAAAAAATCCCTGTAAATCATAGAAAACAAAAAGATAGCAGTGGCAAGGGGTAGCCTGCCTAATTCTATCACCTTATGCACACTGCAGAGAACAATCTGCAATCAGCTATTTGAATCAGAAATGTACATTCAGATACAACTCTAGATGTTAGTTAGAGATAACCTATGCTTGTTTCTATCCTATTATCCAGGTACAAGCCTCCTGTGTGATAAGATGTGATAGCTCTAGTGATGCTGTAAAAAAACACGAGGTGGGTGTGTTTATATTCTATGTTTTGTGCATGCTTTAATGGTTCCTTGATCATAATTAATATTTGATTGATTGAAAAAGTAGCCCCCCTAAACAGGAAAAAGCTAAGATCAAAGGCAGGCTATAGTCAACACAACCAGAACAACACAGAGATATACAATTAATTGGGGTGTAGCGATATACAATTAACACTTGCCTTCTGTCTTCTGTTCCAGATTTACATGGTGTCAGATTTTGAGGGATCATTGAGGAGTCCCATGAAACCATTGTCAAGAGAAATATCACACCCTCTTCACAATGGAGCTCTCCATCGCAAGATGTCCAGCAACACCTTAGCCCTAGCCCCAATACCCTAGAAAGGCTTCTGAAATTTGCAGCTCTCCTTTTCCAAGGGACTGCACATTAGAGACAAGGACACCTCACTTCCTGAGAAATGGCTTGGGCAGGCAACAATGGCCTGAGGAGCCATGTCTGATGACTGGACAACAGTTTCCACCTTGGTATAAGCTTCCAGCTTTACAACACACAGGTCAACCCCAATTGTTGCTCAACGCTTTAGCAATAACACAATACCCCCAGGGCTTTCTGGAAATATGATATAAATGCTTGATATACTTATACATTTTCTGCTGAACAGCCAAGGGAACAATATTTATGGCACTGAGACTACAGAGCAATAGCAACATGTGATATTGGCTAAACACTCAGTTAAAGCAGGGCCCTCTGGAAACAGGAGAGAACTCTGATTGCCAGACATGTTGCAATGAAATGAGCATTAATGTTTTGAAAAGGGAAAATATTGTTCTCTTTCCTTCCTCCTGGGAGGGTTTGCAAGTGCCACACAGCTAGATTCAGGAGCAGCATTTTATTGGAACGGGCACTGCGTGGATGAATGAAGGCTCTTGGGTGTCTCTACCGCAAGTGTCGGTCTCCTATAGTGTACTCCAGAGGGAAAAGCCAGCATCTGATTCAAAGCCATCCAAGCACAGAATCGAGACTTGAAAGATGTATTTTCAGCCCTTGAGGGTCACGTATATGGATCAGGAATACAAAAATACTCCGGGTAAGCAGGTGAAATAAAGGGCTTGCTGAAGGGGAAAGAAACTTCATAGAAGGGCATGTTGTACAGCTAGAGATTGCATGAATCATTTTGTGCAGAGAGAATGTGTATATCTGCATGAAGGCATGGGACAAGTTAGGCAATTTTAGACACTGGACTTAATAATCTTATACAGGTCCCATCTTTAGGTGGAAATGTGTATTAAAGGTAAAGGGACCCCTGATCATTAGGTCCAGTCGTGACCGACTCTGGGGTTGCGGCGCTCATCTCGCATTATTGGCTGAGGGAGCCGGGATACAGCTTCCAGGTCATGTGGCCAGCATGACAAAGCCGCTTCTGGCAAACCAGAGCAGTGCACGGAAACACTGTTTACCTTCTCGCTGTAGCAGTACCTATTTATCTACTTGCACTTTGACGTGCTTTCAAACTGCTAGGTTGGCAGGAGCTGGGACCAAACAACGGGAGCTCACCCCGTTGCAGGGATTCGAACTACCAACCTTCTGATCAGCAAGCCCTAGGCTCTGTGGTTTAACCCACAGCGCCACCTGCATCCCTGGAAATGTGTATTACTTCACTTCAAAATGTAGAAAGCAAACCCTGCTGCTTTGGGTGGGTGGAGGGTGGTAGGCTCCAACTCATCCTGCAGAATAGGTCCATGGACTTCAGCCCCAATGTCCTATCTGGATGGTACAACTGCATGAAGGAAAAGATGTGTGAAATACAAAAGGTGTTGAATACAAAACATACCTCAGTACAGGTTCAGCAATCTTATCTTCTACACATTTCCTTTGCTGCATTATAAACTTTCTCAGCAAACATGTGTCTGAAGTGGGATTTTAAGGCAGGAATGTAATCTGTTTGACCTGATTTGTCACACACTGATATGGCACCACCTGTATTAGAGGGGGGGAGAACATCTAAAGATGAATATGGTCTCATCAGGCAAAAGGTCAATGGAAACCCAATGGCACAACACACACCCTTTTATAGATACTTTCCTCTCGGTCTTAGGAACCAAACAAGGAGAATGGGATACCCCCATGCAAATCTCCCTGCAGATTCTACTCAGTAGGATATAGATCTGCAAAGAGCAGCAGGGCTTCTGTACTTTTGGTAGTTTTATTTGTATATAAATAGTTGTTAAGAAATGGAATCATGGCAGGTGCAATGTGTAATGCAAAGGCAAAGAATGTTGCTTCTAATGAAATGCCCCCCACAACACAATTTAATGTCGAGGGCAGGGGTCCTATTCTCCTGGGCATATTTCCAAGGACACAAAATGGTAGGCGTGTCCTTAAACTCACACTTCAGCTTACAGAGAGAGACTCCCCCCTCCAGGTGAATAAAAATGGCTGGTGTATGTGTGTGCATGCCAGATTGGGAGTGGGGGAGGGGGGAAGCCAGCTTCCATTCCTGTAGAGATGGTTTCCAATTGTAATGAAAAGTGCAGCCTTTAGAAAAGGCGACGCTGGTGTACAGGGAGTTATTTGGCCAATTACACCTGCTTCGAAAGGCATTAAAAATTAACTACTGTGCATGCAGATTTGGAAACAGTGTGAGCTATTTACAATGAAATGCTGACTTGAGCTCCAGCTGAAAGCATTTATATAGGCTGTTGATTTTGTAAGTTAAACCAGAACTGTTAAGTCTGCTGTTTCAGCCTCAAAGCTGAGGCAGCAGCCGTGTCTCAAGCTGACATAAATATCAATGTTACAAATTACTTTTCATACCTCTGTATCAGGAGCAGAGCCTCTGCATCAGCACTTAGTGGGACTCTTAACACCGGCACAGTTGTGTCCTTACGTTTCTTCTTATGTATTGAGAAGGCAAAACCCAGCATAATGCTAATGCAAGAAATGTGGGAGCTGGAACTCAGGAAGCTGTCTTATAGCAAATCAGACCGATGATCCATCTAGCTTAGCATCGTCTCGCTGACTAGCGGTGGTTCTCCAGGGTTTCAGATGAGGAATGTTTCCTACCTGCTGCTGGAGGTGCTGAGGAGTTGAACCTGAGACCTTCAGCATGCAACACAGATGATCTACCAATGAGCTATGGCTCTTCCCTGAACGGCCTCGGCCCAGTATACCTGAGGGAGCGTCTCCACCTCCATCATTCAGCCCGGACACTGTGGTCCAGTGCTGAGGGCCTTCTGGCGGTTCCCTCACTGCGAGAAGTGAGGTTACAGGGAACCAGGCAGAGGGCCTTCTTGGTAGTGGCACCCATGCTGTGGAACGCCCTCCCATATGATGTCAAGGAAATAAGCAACTATCTGACTTTTAGAAGACATCTGAAGGCAGCCCTGTTTAGGGAAGTTTTTAATGGTTGACGTTTTATCGTGTTTTTAATATTTATGTTGGGAGCAGCACATAGTGGCTGGGGAAACCCAGCCAGATGGGAGGGGTATTGTTGTTGTTGTTGTTGTTGTTGTTGTTGTTGTTGTTGTTATTATTATTATTAATTTTATTTATTGTGCTAGATTTTTTTTTATTGTGAAAGTGGTAACATCCACTACTAGTAGAATAATGGGCACAGTCTGATATAAGCTGCCTGAAGTGCTGCCCCAAGGAAAGAATGAATTCACCCCCCCCCCATCAAACCATAATACTTGGGACAGGTAAAATAAAAAATTCCTTCAGTAGCACCTTAAAGACCAACTAAGTTTTTATTTTGGTATGAGCTTTCGTGTGCATGCACACTTCTTGGTATCTGAAGAAGTGTGCATGCACACGAAAGCTCATACCAAAATAAAAACTTAGTTGGTCTTTAAGGTGCTACTGAAGGAATTTTTTATTTTACTTCGATCCAGACCAACACGGCTACCTACCTGTAACCAGAACTTGGGACAGGCTTCAGCCAGTCCCTTAAAGGGACAAAGCCTCATACAGGTTTTCAACAAGAGAAAAAATAACCATCGAAATATGTTCAAAACTCGAAACAAACAGTCTTAAAAATGTTACAAAAATGCAGATTAATCTAATCTCTCATTTAAACCATTCAGGATAACTGAAGTGAGGTGGAGGAAATCAAAGATTGAGAAGCTAATATGCAAGAATCTTGTCCTTTCTGAATAAAAGCACTTGCTCAATTGTTTAAAACTTCATATATTCGGGTGTATGACTGCTATTTGAAAACATGAAGAGTTAAAGGAGCTTCAAATGTTTTAATTCTGAGCACGAAGAGTGCCATATTTCTGTTTGTTAGTTAACAAGATTCTTTCTCAAGCAATAGGCAGTTTCTGCTAGCGACAATACAGTGATAGAAAAAAGGAATCTCATAATCGTTGTAGGAAAAGCAGGGCTTAGGGCGCTTAAAACTGAGGAGCATGTTTAGTCCTCAACAACACTGGATGGAGATGATTGCAGGAGATGCACAAATCATGGGGGCAGGGGGGAAGGTAACTTTGCCTAAATTCTTTTAAACTCTCTTTGAAATCCATACAGATATATTTCCTGAGGGTGTCCATCCAAACATACCTTCTGTTTCAATCCAGCCAGAGTGTGGAACAGTCAGAGCAACAGCAGCACTGCAAGGAGTTTGGGGGGTTATTCGCAATGGGAATTCTGACAGGAGTAGAGCAAACAGGAAAAAAGCAACAGACAAGCTGGCTGCATTCATTGCTATGTAGTCAGTGTGCAACCAACAAACCTTCATATTGCTGGGCCATCTCATACATTTAAGAGCAACTGGTGCATTTGAGATAATAAACTTAAGCCCAGCTTCGTAAGCAGATTTCAGGACAGCATCAGCCAATGTTAGCCTAGTCGGCGTGGATATCTGAAGATTAAAAAGCCAATATTTTTAAAGGTACAGCGCCTTTATTCAAAGCTGCTTCACTCACCTTGACAGGAAAGGGAGGGAAATTTAGTTAAGATGTCTGGCACTATGATTGTGTACACGCTCCTATTTACCCTGCATGCAGCACATTCCCACCGCTGGTTTGCTAAGCCATGTACATTTGATGCAATCCTAGGGTAGCCATGTTTTAAGAGGTAAAAATTCGGACACAAAAACTTGTTGAGCTTTTTTAGGACAGTCACCCAATAGCTCTGCCGCCACTGCTGAGCCAGTACCCAGGTCGCCTGCACCTGAGCCTGAACCACAGCTGCCCGCACACATTTTTTTTTAATAAAAAAAACCAATATCCAGGACGTTTACTTTAAATTGTAAATTTCCCCCCAGATGGGCCTGTAGGACCCCCAAAAGAAGACCTGTCCGGGAATTCCTGGATGTATGGCAACCTTATGAAATCCACACCTATCCTGTAGTTTCTTGAGAAACACTGCATTTTGATGTGTTTCCTCTGCCAAACAGCTTTGATCTGATAGCTGTGCTCTGGCTTCACAGTTGGAGGCAGAAGTGCTTCTGAATACCAGCTGCTGGGAACTACAGGAGGGGAGAGGGCTCTTGGGCTTGAATCCTGTCTGTGGGTTTCCCATGGGCATCTGGTTGGCCACTGTGAAAACAGGACGCTGGACTAGATGGGGCATTGGGCTCTTCTGGGAGCCAGTGTGGTGTAGTGGTTAAGAGCGGTAGACTCGTAATCTGGGGAACTGGGTTCGTGTCTCCGCTCCTCCACATGCAGCTGCTGGGTGACCTTGGGCTCATCACACTTCTTTGAAGTCTCTCAGCCTCACTCACCTCACAGAGTGTTTGTTGTGGGGGAGGAAGGGAAAGGAGAATGTTAGCTGTTTTGAGACTCCTTTGGGTAGTGATAAAGCGGAATATCAAATCCAAACTCCTCCTCTTCTTCTTCTTCTTCTTCTTCTTCTTCTTCTTCTTCTTCTTCTTCTTCTTCTTCTTCTTCTTCTTCTTCTTCTTCTTCTTCTGTTCTTATTGATGTGTACAATGACATGCAAATGTGATTCGAAACACGGCAGAAGGAAATGACCTGTGTTTTAAGTCAGTAATGTGTACACAGCTGATGTTTGTGAGGCTGGAAAACATTTGATTAGACAGAACATCTCAAGGTTGCAATCCTCTGCACACATACACAAGAACATAAGGACAGACCAGAGCCCTAAGCCAGCACTCTGTTATCACAGAGGCCAACCATATACTTATGGGAAAGTCAGAAGCAGAGCATGAGTGCAATTGCACTGTTTCATTCACGCTCCCCAGCAATTCAAAGAGACACTGCCTTTAATATATGACAGTAAGTCTCATAAGGGGACGCGGGTGGCGCTGTGGGGTAAACCACTGAACCTAGGGCTTGCCAATCAGAAGGTCGGTGGTTCAAATCTCTGTGACAGGGTGAGCTCACATTGCTCGGTCCCAGCTCCTGCCCACCTAGCAGTTCAAAAGCATGTCAAAGTGCAAGTAGATAAATAGGTACCACTCCAGCGGGAAGGTAAACGGTGTTTCCGTGCGCTGCTCTGGTTCGCCAGAAGTGGCTTAGTCATGCTGGCCACATGACCCGGAAGCTGTACACCGGCTCCCTCAGCCAATAAAGCGAGATGAGCACCGCAACCCCAGAGTCGGACACAACTGGACCTAATGGTCAGGGGTCCATTTACCTTTACATCTCATAAACCATAGTGGGCCTGATTCAGCTACTAAGTACTGTAGTTGCACTAGTGGAAACCAGTGCAAGGACTCTCTCTTCTCTTCCCCCCCCATTGGCTTGGGGGGGGCAAGGATAGTTCCCCCAAAAAGTGTGAGGGGGGAAAGAGAGATTATTCCATCAGGCAAGCAAAAATGCTTGCACTCACAGTATGTTTGTGTCAGTGGAATCCTGAGTTCCAGTGGGACTAGGAAAACCTACATAGGATGCACAACAACTGTGACTTCATAAAATGTTATTTGTGGATGATTAAACCCATATATCAATTGACTGTGAAGAGACTAAAATACAGTCCAGTGGTCACCAGACTTTTTTTTAAACAACAACAACAAAAATAAGTGCACCACAAATAGAATCCAAAGTATTAGATGGTGCAACTCTAATGTCGTGAGGCATTTTCCCCTCTCATCTCCTGAGGAGGGAAGTTGGAAGCAGTTTAGCAAAGATGCAAGACTAGGAATCAAGTGCAGTACTGACTGTTTGTCAAAACCAAGCCAGGCCAAGACAACTCGTGCTGCTCCACAGAAGACCGCAGACAACTCATTTTTGTGCTACTGTGGCATCCATGTCACATAGACTGCCCATCCATGTTATTTAATATAAATATGATACACCTATCAGATCTATATTGGCATGTTGGCTTTAGCTCCAGCTTGGTCTTTCCCTTGCCTATTTCAGGTGAACCCCCAAATGACTTCCATCTCTGTTCCCATACTGGTTCAGGCATCCCAAAATGACCATTTTCTTTTGTCTCTTCCTGCAGTTATGTGCACTGTTGGGGGAGGAGGTGGAGAGGAGTCCATGGAATTCAAACTGAATAATCATCTCTTATAAAATATGATTTGGCTTACGTATATTGTCATAAAAATTCCACAAGTTAAACAATATTTATTTTATGCACCATCCCAACTCCATTAAAATATTAATCTTATAGTACTATTGCAGGACTGCTGTGGGTCAATATACATAAATAAACAGGTAATTAGAAGGGAAGGGAAGGGAAGGGAAGGGAAGGAAACAACCATTTTTATTAGACACTACTAATATCCTCTTCTCTCAAGATGTCATTTTCCATAAAACCAAATTAGCTTAAAACTAAGCAATAAGGAGAATTTACTGGCCTTCTTTTATGGCCATCAGTTATATGGAAAAGCCTGGTTTTCCCGACAGAGTCAGTCAGAAAGATGGTGCTTTTTGTGGAACAAATATAAAACTCTGTGAATGGGCAGTCGTGGAGATAAAACAACTGGAAAAGATGTTTACTAATTGGGTTGGGGGAGAGAAAATATTATAAAGCAGAGAGAGGTGAAATGACAACAATTACAGTGATAAACAACCTAAACACCACAAAGGTGGCCAATATAAATAAATTAAGAAGCCCCCACATGATGTAAACAGGTTCACCAATAGCACTCCGCATCTCAAGCCTGCAAATAATTCTGGAAATTCTTTGAGGAGTCCAGGTTGTGATTGCCCAGCTGTTGACCCAAGGTAGCTAGCTATCCAGACTGACTCATCAATTTGTAAGGTGCAGACAATGCTTCCTGAATAGGGTTGCCAAACTCAATAGAGGACAGGACTTCTGTGCCTTTAATCGCCCTGCTCTCTCTTGAGTCTGGAAACCTTAAAGAGAAACCAGCAGACCCTTTGTTTAATTTCCCAGGTGGCGCTGTGGTTAAACCACTGAGCCTAGGGCTTGCTGATCAGAAGGTCGGCGGTTCGAATCCCTGTGACGGGGTGAGCTCCCGTTGCTTGGTCCCAGCTCCTGCCAACCTAGCAGTTTGAAAGCACATCAAAATGCAAGTAGATAAATAGGAACCGCTACAGCGGGAAGGTAAACAGCGTTTCCATGTGCTGCTCTGGTTTGCCAGAAGCGGCTTTGTCATGCTGGCCACATGACCTGGAAGCTATACGCACGCTCCCTCGGCCAATAATGCGAGATGAGCGCGCAACCCCAGAGTCGGTCACGACTGGACCTAATGGTCAGGGGTCCCTTTACCTTTTTATTGAGTCTGGCAACCCTATTCCTGAATAGGGCAGGAGAAACAGCCTAAAGGAAAGCAGAGGAAAATGTGCCCAAGGAAGCTTGTGAACTGATGTCTGAGTAATGAGACATAACCAGAAAGTTCAGAACTAAGAGGTTGTATGGAGGAAGAGGGGAAGAGAGATAATAGACCATTTCTAGCCAATGAAAAATCTAGGCTGAAATCCAGTCAAGGTCTGGCTGTTATTATTCATATGATGATGAATGAGTAAGGGTGTCTCTTAAAGTGTGCTATGTCCTTTTGGGACCCAGTGTGTTTAACTGTTATAAAGCATATAGCTAGGTCCTGAAAAGCTACACAGTTGTGCTCTTTTAAGCACAATGCCTAGTATTTTTCAGTCTTAGAAAATGCTACACTAGTCTGTTTGCAAAATAAACATTTTTTTTTAAAAAAAAGTTGACTGTTTATTTCTGGCTCGTTAAAATTATTCACAACATTCACAGCACTGGGAATTCAAGTTAGTGCCTCAGTCATTTTGGGCAGACATTTTGGAATCAATGGGGCATGACCCACTTTTAAGTCCTATTCATTGAAATGAGGAGGTTAAGGATGTACTTAACCCTCTCCCACGAAAATAAATGGGAATGT
Organism: Zootoca vivipara; assembly: GCF_963506605.1. NCBI lineage: Eukaryota > Metazoa > Chordata > Lepidosauria > Squamata > Lacertidae > Zootoca > Zootoca vivipara. The sequence goes on from NC_083276.1 coordinate 60,674,518, forward strand.
AGAATGTGTTTCACTTTGATGGGATCTCCCAGCCCACATTGTGGTGTGTGCATTGTTTTGATAAATGCAAACGGGACGGCCTGTGACATTACTATGCAATGTGCAAATTCATACAACATAAATAAAGTGATCATAGCAACAATAATTAGTGGAAACATAATCTTTCTAGATATGTGAATCTAATTCCCATATTGAAAGAGAAATCCCTGGCCTCAAATTCTCAATTAAGCCCTAAGCAAATACAATCAGATGCTGATAAATTCTAGATGAGCAATTTCATACTGGAGCCTGTTTTCTTGAAACATAGCAACTCTGAGGTCAGCTCTGGAAGATGGAAATGGTCTCCCACTGGTTTCTGAATAGAGTTGTACCTTGGAAATCGAACAGAATCTGTTCGGAAATCCTTTGACTTCCAAAACATTTGGAAAACAAGGCGCAACTTCTGATTGGCTGCTGAAAGCTCCTGCACCCAATCGGAAACCGCGTCGGACATTCAGGTTCCAAAGAACGTTCACAAACCAGAACACTCACTTCTGGGTTTGTGGCATTCAGGAGCCAAAAGTTAGACTTGTCAGGCGTTTGGGATCCAAGGTACAACTGTACTACCATGTTCAATGTCTAATGTGTGACCATTAATTCTCTTTCTTAGAAAATTTTGCCAAGCACATTCTTGACCATTGCTGACATATGTTTATTTTTCATCATATTGGTTGGCTGGTGTTGCTAGATCCTGTAAAAAATGGATCTGCAAATGGATCTGAGTTTTTTTGCCAAATGAGGTTACTATCATGCATCTGACACAGCAGGCTCTGGTCAAAAGGTTGTATGGTACAATGGTATAATGAACTTGATCTTCTACTTGTTTCATTGCAGCACATGGCTATTCTTTTGAAATTTTCCACGGGAAGCTTATAATTAAGACCAATCAAAATCATGATTAAAGTGTCGATTATGTGGAATTATCCAAATTGTATACAAAGGATTGATTTGCACGGGAATACAAAATTTCATTTCATTGAAGGAAATAATTAACATTCCCCATGCTAACTGCCCTCTGGGAAGCTTTATTTGCATTTGTCATTTTAAAAAGAAAAAAAGCAAGCAAACACCAAAATGTTATACAGTGGTACCTCAGTTTAAGTATACAATTGGTTCCGGAAGTCTGTACTTAACCTGAAGCGTACTTAACTTGAAGTGAACTTTCTCACTGAAAGTAATGGAAAGTGGATTAATCCGTTCCAGACTGTTCACGAAGTACTTAAACTGAAGTGTACTTAACCTGAAGCGAACGTTCCCATTGAAAGTAATGGAAAGTGGATTAATCCGTTCCAGGTGGGTCCGCGGAGTACTTAAACTGAAGCATACTTAACCCGAGGTATGAGTGTAATTGGTCCTGGAAGTCCGTACTTAACCTGAAGCGTATTTAACCTGACGTGAACTTTCCCATTGAAAGTAATGGAAAGTGGATTAATCCGTTCCAGACTGGTCTGCAGAGTACTTAAACTGAAAGTACTCAAACCGAAGCGTACTTAAACCGAGGTATGACTGTATACATATGTAATTAGTCCTGAAAGGAGTTGAGAATGCTAGTTACTTCATTTCCATCTGGGTAAGATGTTTAGTTTACAAATAATGCTGACCAAAAATACTGTGTTTACCAAAAAAAAGAGTGTTATTGTACTTATATCCTGCTTGCACAGTTCCTATGGGCATCTGGTTGGCCACTGTGAGAACAGGATGCTGGACTAGATGGCCTTTCGTCTGATCCAGCAAGACACTGACATTTTTAAATATTACAGTCTTAAACCTTTGCAGGGAAAACAATTTATAGAGTTTTCTGCTTACCTTTACATATTTTGTTTGTTTGTTTGTTTATCAATCATCTGTACTTACATAAAGCTATATCATGGCAGTATACAACAAATAAACCTAAACGCAGCAAAAAGCAGCCATAAAATTAATAAACATAGCATCAATAAAAAACAAATAAATACTGATTGGTGAAAAAGAGAAAATTCATATCACAAAGGCCTGTTTAAACAGTATAGTTTCCAAAAGACATATAAAGGAAGGGATAGTTCCAGCTTGGACCTCTGTAGGAGGTGCCACACTAAAGGCTCAGTCCATTGTGAAATAAAAAAAATTCCTTCAGTAGCACCTTAAAGACCAACTAAGTTTTTATTTTGGTATGAGCTTTCGTGTGCATGCACACTTCTTCTTAAGGTCAACTGAACTTAAGGAACCACCAGAAGTGCCCCATCAGATCTTAGGGATCAAGGTGGAGCGTAATGAATTGGACAGACCTTAAGGTACTCTGGGCCAACTTGTTAGGATTTTGTAAATTAACACAAGTGCCTGGTAGCCAATTGCCCACCACTGCAAACCTCTCAGCAACAGAGTAACATATTGCAAGCAATCTACTTTTTATGTTCTGAACTGCCCTGAAGTCTGTGGATGAAGGGTAGTATTAAAAAATAATAATTAATAATAATACTCCTGTGAGCAGTCTGGATGGAGCATTTTGGACTAATTGAAGTTTCTGGACCAGATACAATGGCCAGCCCCACATAAAGTAATCTTGAGCATGTAGACAATCACTAGACATGTATATTTTTTTTCTAAATGTACACAAAAGATTCCAATAACTGTACTCAGTGCTTTTTTCTGGGGGGATGCAGGGATACGCATACCCCTAAACATTTTGTGAATCTAAGTTTGGCCTCATTGAAGGGCAGTATTTCAATATGAGTAGGAAAATGAGAGTAGCCCTAAAAAAATTTTTAAAGAAAAAAAGCACTGACTATGCTTACTCTCGGTTTGTTGAATTGCATAGCTTTATTTTCTCGTGGGAAAGTTAAAACACCTTCTTCAATTTGATCTTTAGCAACTGGATAGTAAAGGTTTTCCTTGCAAGAACTGTGAGCAACTCTACAACTCAGTCATTACCAATTCAATATATTGATTGCAACGACTGAAATAATGTAGCAGGGAATAGATGCATGGAAATGATGTCGGAGCAGTCATTTCCCCTCACTTTTTTCATAATATTCCTGCCAGCTATGCTTCTAACAACTTAGCCACTGCTGTGATTTTCATCTAATAATGATTGGAAACAATTTTAGACTTTAAGGCGACTTTCATTAAAGTTCTACTATATCAGAGTTCATTGAATCAGTACAAACGAGCCAGACTATAATAACATGCTTTGGAGACATTCATGGATTTTATAAGCTATTGAGAGTTATGATAAAAAGGGCATATAACCCTTTTCAAATGGGACAAAATGTCAGGTTTTGATGTATTAGCAATTGTCACTAGTTTTGGAAGATTAACCAGTTTGTCTGGCTCCACCCTACTGTTCTTTAAATTTAGGCTTTTCCTAGTGTCTCCTTTGTTGAATGAACATACTTTAGAGTTGTTATTAAGTCTTTGACCTTAATTGAGAAAAAGCCCAATTCAGGTCCCATTGATTCAATCGAGGCATGAGCAGAACTAGTTTTCTTCAGATTCATGTCTTGAGATGCAAATGACCCTAACCATCTTAGCTTGCAAAGATTTCCATTGCTTTACGTATAGCTTACTGTGAAGTAAGTATGCTTACTATTGCAAATTTCAGCCCAGTTCTGTGCTCAACAGGGCTTAATTGCAGTTAAGTCTGACCAATCTGCAGGAGGCAGTGGAAGACAGGAGTGCCTGGCGTGCTCTGGACTATGGGGTCACAAAGAGTCGGACACGACTAAACGACTAAACAACAACAACAAATGCAATTCTATGCATGCTTACTGAGAAGTAATTCTCACTTTCTTCTAAATAAGTATGTGACTACAGTCCTGGGAATGATAAAAGTATTGAAATGTATGTATACAGTTTCGCCACACCCACAGAGTAGGTGCGGCTAAATTTCTGTGAGATCATGCTGTGCCATGTATTTCTTATGTATAGTATTTTATTGTTCTACAATTTGCATTATGCAGAATACAATATAACACACAATAATAAATAACAAAAATGCAATATAAAAAATAAAAATACAATTTAAAAAATCAATATGAACAATATAATATAATGTGCAATATGAACCCGCTATTTTTCCTGAACACACCATGGAATGAAGCTCACAGACCACTTGGTAATAATACTAATAATCTTAATATTTATATCCCGCCCATCTGGCTGGTTTTCCTAACACTTCCTTTCTTTGATAGGGCCTCCTAACCTTCCACCCCACCAGTCTCAATGGACACAAGCCACCACTGCTGAAGTGGAAACTTGACAAGGTGTCAGCCATGTTTGTCTAACCATTGGCTCTGGTTCCACCTACCACAAACCTCCTTGCCTCCCTGACGGGCCGGCTCTAAGGCACCGCCTGCTGCAGCGGCGACAGCCATGGCGGGAAACGGAGCGGGGGGCACCAGAGTGATATTCGCCAGGCGGTGCCCGGTATGCTTAAGATGGCCCTGCTTCCCTGCCACCAGTCCCAATGGATACAAGTCTCCGCTGTTTCCTAGGGTTCTTTGGGGGGAAGCCATGACTGAGTGACAAGGTACTATTTTAAATGTTTGGGGCAGATGGGCCCTTATACAAAAGACAAGGAACAGAAGTGGAGATGAAGCCTAAATCCTTTGATTTGTGGATTTGGTCTGTATCTTCAGAACAATTAGGAATAGCATGGCTTCATGCAGAGACCCAATGGTCCCATGGACAATATCCCATCTTAAAACAATTCTTTACCTGAGAGTTTGAATGGAGAGAGGAGAGATGAAATGGCCCCACTTGAAGCTCCCTTTAGAACATTGCCATAAGAATGAGTTATCGTGCAATTTAAAATCCTAGTTCAGCCTCTGAGTTATAGGGATACCCTGCCTGTGCTGCTAAAACATCCTTGTATTTTGCTGGGCAAACAAAAAGCACAGCAAGCAATTTATGGCACAATTACCAAGGGATAAGATCAGTATTGAAGGGGAAAGTAATTAAAACAAACTAGAAGAAGTATATTCTAATAATAAAATACTGTATTATCTTTCCCAAAAATGGACTAAAATGTGCCGTAGGTATTAAATAGTGTGTGTACCACGTGAACAAACAAATGTTGGGTAGACGAAGAAATGTATACGGCGGTACCTCAGGTTACAGACGATTCAGGTTGCAGACTCCGCTAACCAAGAAATAGTACCTCGGGTTAAGAACTTTGCTTCAGGGTGAGAACAGAAATTGCATTGTGGCGGTGCGGCGGCAGCAGGAGGCCCCATTAGCTAAAGTGGTACCTCAGGTTAAGAACAGTTTCAGGTTAAGAACGGACCTCCAGAATGAATTAAGTTCTTAACCTGAAGTACCACTGTACAAGCTTAAGTTTGTGTACGTGTGTGGTTAAAATTAGGGGTGACCCAGGATTGTGATGCATTGGAGAAGCTTCGGGTATATAACCCTATACCCAGTTTCTGGGGAGTAATCCCCATTGACCTCAGTAGTATCTTTCTTTTGTGTAGATGTGTATAGGATGTGTTGATACACTCCTAAGTGTGTGGTGTGCTCAAAACCAGCAAGCGGTGGTTAATGAAATGGAGCTCAGCATCTCTTTATATATGTGGGACTCCAATGCACAAAGGGAACTTTTGTATTTACAAGGCACTCCCCATTTCTCAGGACAGGCAGATCCTCCCATACAGCATGGAAAAAAGCAGGCTGCTTTATTTTGAACAACAGGTGAAGGCAGAAATTAGCATGCAAATGATGCAGCAAGACCTCTTTTTATAAAAGTGTTGGCCCTAGCAGGGAGGGACCCTTCAGACAGAAAAATGACTGGGTCTGGCTGGCCGCACATTAATCTTGGTGCATTCACAGAAAAGTCCCCAGTAATTGAGATGAATAAGGAAACCTGCTGTCACCATTATGACTGCCGGAGCTTCTGTAGAGTTCTAGATCAAGGATTTACCAGCCACGATCTTCCCCAATCTATAGAATTTAATACATTCAACTAAACAACTCTTCAGTAATCACCGTATTAAATTCAATGTACTAACTTATATAAAGTGAAATAATTGTAATAGACTAGTAATACTAGTGAAGTCTGTTTGAAAGCTGCATGTGCTATCAGTAGCTGTGGGGTTGCTTTCATCTGTGCTAGAAAAATACAGCCTGTTGGTGCAGCTAAGCTCTTCTAGTGGGGTAGGGATGGAACATTCTTATTTATTATTTAGCCTATTTGCATCCCAACCACCTTCAAAGCTGCTCAGGGCAAAATACATGGAGCTGTCTTATTTTATCGAATGATTCTGTGAAGAAGATGAAGCATGTGATAATGAACAGACATTGTGGAGGAGGCTCAGAACACAGGAAGAGCCCTTTTGGGCAAGGCCAAGGCCAAAGACCCATCTAGTTCAGCAGGCTGTTTTCACAGTTGCAAATCAGAAGCCAGTGTGGGCATGTCCTCACTTGTGACTCGCAGTTAAGTGGCATTCAGAGGAATTGTTGCATTGTTTAATTATGTGCAGAATTTATAACTGATTTTATACTTGTAAACTGCTTAGGGGCCATTTTCACATGTCGGCAGTACATATATTAAAATTATTGTTGTGGTTGTTAATTATAATAGTGCCTCTGAGAGTAGAGGCAGAAGATAGCCATCGTGGCTAGTCTTCTCATTGTTTCTAACCTCATCCTTATGGTTTAACTGTGCCTTGTGTGATGAAATGCTTTCATTTATCTCTGCTGAATTTTCTGTCCTTTATCTTTCTTGTATGTCATTGAGTTCAAGTAGTACTGCAACAGCAGCTTCCACATCTGATCAATGCCTATTTGTTTCAACATCTGAGAGGGTGCGCATTGTGTATATGGATGCCAAGCGTCTGAGTATGACTAAGGCCACGCAGCAAACTCCACAGCTGAGGGATGGGGTTGATCTCCAGGCCTCAAAGTGTACTCTGAAATATCAGAATGGCTTTCCTGGGGGCTATATGACCCCATGGATCTTCATGGGGGGGGGGACACCTTCACATTTTGCCACTTCTAAGGTTCCTAAATGTTCCTAAAATTAGAGGGTCCACCTCAAGACCCACAGTTCCAAAGCCCGATGTGGAAAATAAAAGTCCTTGCTCTTTATTGCTCACTCTTTGTGAACACCTGCAGAGCCATAATAATAATAATAATAATAATAAAGCTACATACCTGTAAATGGAAGGGGATGGTCATGGATTCTGAAATTTGCTCTGCTTACCAGAATCCATATACTTAGCAGCTCTTGAGGAGCTCTGTCAAATCAGGGGGGGTGGGGGTGGGAGAAATTAAAAATTAGACAAATGACTCATGGCTAAGGAAATAGTCCTAGTTTTAAACTAATGAGAAAGCTAATTGAAAACATTTGTCTCCGTAGCAGGTTTATTAGCAGAGTGCTGTTTTTATTTATGTCATCATATCTACATGTACACATTTATGGAAAGTTCTGATGTTTGCTTGTTTTATGCAGATAAGTACAGTAAACCATAAAGGATTTCTAAATTGCTCGGATGGCTAAGTAAATTTAAAATTAGGCTCTTCAACTCTCCTAAGCTTCCAATAATTCCATTTCCTGAGACAGAATAATCTACCCTAAATTCCCTATTGAGTAAGTACATGGCTCTCTTTTTTCAGCTCCTTCACAAATGTAAATATGAAGATATACAGTGTTACCCGTGTGGTGTAGTGGTTACAGTGTTGGACACGTGAGACCAGGGTTCAAATCCCCACTTGGCCATGAAGCTCACTAGGTGACCTTCAGCCAGTCACTGCCTCCCATCCCGACCTACCTCTCAGGATTGTTGTGGGATTAAAAGGGGAGGGGGAGCTATGTACATCACCTTGAGCTCCTTGGAGAAAATGTAATAATTAAATAAATCTGTGAAGAACGTCTAGCTCCTATATGCGGCTGGTTTTTTTTAAATATAATTGTGGCACTTCAGTTATTGTGCAGTTGTGGATACAGAAACAAGCAGCCATTGGGAATGGAAGAATCTGACAATATTTATTTCTCTGTTCTCATTTTTCCAATCTTACACTCAGTTCTCAACGTTCAGTTTGTGGTGAAATCTTCATGAAAATTCAGCAGCATTTTAGTGTGGATTCCTTTTAATATATATATATATTTGGGTGCCAGTTTGCCTAGTATACATATATTTGCAAAACAATCTCTCCTAATAGAATGTATGCTATTTCCAGCAATTTATTATTTATACCCCGCCCATCTGGCTGGGTTTCCCCAGCCACTCTGGGCGGCTTCCAACAGAAAAATAAAATAAAATAATCTATTAAACATTAAAAGCCTCCCTAAACAGGGCTGTGAATATGTGAATTTATATACGCACATTACCCTTGTACACATTTCTTGGCAAGAGAACTGCACTGCCATATTAGGAGAAGTGTGGGTTTCAAAGGGCATCTGTGTGTTCAGTTTGTGCATTGTTTTGGAAAGTACAAATTAGAGAGGCTTGCCTTTAGATGTGAACAGAGACACAGGTGCTGGGAACATGCTCACTCACAGAGGCTATATAACAATAACATTTGACTAGGGGAATGATGCTCTTCCCTTAACAGTGGTGGCATTCTCTGATGAATGCTATAAGCTATTGCTTATAGCTACAATTCTAAGCTATTCTAACCTATCCATTCTAAAGGAAATCAGCCCTGAGTGCTCACTGGAAGGACAGACCCTGAAGCTGAGGCTCCAATACTTTGGCCACCTCATGAGAAGAGAAGACTCCCTGGAAAAGACCCTGATGTTGGGAAAGATGGAGGGCACAAGGAGAAGGGGACGACGGAGGACGAGATGGTTGGACAGTGTTCTCGAAGCTACGAACTTGAGTCTGACCGAACTGCAGGAGGCAGTGGAAGACAGGAGTGCCTGGCGTGCTCTGGTCCATGGGGTCACGAAGAGTCGGACACGACTAAATGACTAAACAACAACAACAACAACCATTCTAACAGAGATTTTCTCCTTGGCTTGACTGTTTCCATCTGTCTTGCCCCATCCCTAAGGGCTGTATAAGGAAGCTGCTACCAAAAGGAGCTGAGGTGACATACTTGCCTTTGGGTTCAAGTTATAAAAGTTTTTTTTTGGGGGGGGGGGAGTCATTAGGGTCTGATTCCATCAGCTTTGGGAGCAATGCTATGCAAAGAATGTTGGGCTGTCTTTACAGTCCTGACATAGCAGGGACACTGCAAGCTATTGTAGTACTTATATCGGATATTGATAACTGGCCTTGCTAACTGGTTGTGTTTCTGATATAAACTTTTGATACATTTTAATTCCCCCCCTTTTTTCAATTGTTGGAATGCCAGTGGTCAATGTCAATGGAGCATTGCTAGTTCTCCCCAGTTACGAGGCCACAATGGCCTCCACTAAAAGTCAGGCATTTAGTTCTACCGGTCCCCCTGCTATGGAATACTCTTCTAGCAGGCAGGCAATCTCACTTTTGACTTTCCAGGATCTCTGGAAGACGGTTGTATGCCAGTTGCATAAAATGTTATGTAGTTGTTTAAAACGTTTTTGATTTGGCCAGTCACATTAATGATTATTTTAATGGTGTGTTGCACTTTTATTGTATATGTATTATTGTGCACCGCCCAATATTTTAAGAGATAAAGGTAAAGGGACCCGTGACCATTAGGTCCAGTCCTGACCGACTCTGGGGTTGCGCGCTCATCTCGCATTATTGGCCGAGGGAGCCGGCGTATAGCTTCCAGGTCATGTGGCCAGCATGACAAAGCCGCTTCTGGCAAACCAGAGCAGCACATGGAAACGCCGTTTACCTTCCCGCTGTAGCAGTTCCTATTTATCTACTTGCATTTTGACATGCTTTCGAACTGCTAGGTTGGCAGGAGCTGGGACCAAGCAATGGGAGCTCACCCCGTCACAGGGATTCAAACCGCCAACCTTCTGATCAGCAAGCTCTAGGCTCAGTGGCTTAACCACAGCGCCACCTGGGTCCCGTATTTTAAGAGATAGCAGTATATAAATATTTTTATAAATAAATAAATGAGGTAGCCTGAAGGGATCTTATGTTGGGTTACACCTAGTCAATAATTACAAGGCAAAGAGTTGTCAATTCAGAATATGCTACTGTTACCACAGAATATGTTACTGTCTCAACTCTGGAAACAATTCAGTCTTGGTAACAAAATCCAACTCTCTCTTATTTTTCAACCCCAGACGAAAGCTTATTAAAATGCACAAAGTACAAGCATGAGCAATTAGCACTCAGTTTCTTAGAAGATACAGGCTGCAATATTTACCCAGAAGTAAGTCCTACTGAATTCAGTGGGTTTTATTTCTGAAGAGACTGCACTGTACATGTTCTTTATCTGAAAATTAGGCCTTATGTACCAAGTATCTGGAAATGTCTGATCTCTTTCATTTTACATATGCCGCAAAACAAGTCTTAAAGGACCATATAATGCATACATACATATACTGAAAAAAGATGTGAATATTGGTGATAATATACCAGCTGAGTCTTTAAAAAAACAGTATTTCACGTTTCCGGTAATAAATGAGGGAGTGTGAGTCTTTTGAGAACTCAGGTGTTTTGTTAATCAAGGTGATTTAAAACATATTTAGCAGCACTAACTATTGTCAGTATAGGTAATGGCCCAGATAAGACACCATTCAGAATTACAGACGCTAACTGGATTTTCCAATCGAGAGTTACAGTAAGTGATGGCATTTGTGCTTTTAATAAGGCCAATCACATAAAGGCTTTGGAGGTGAAAGACACTAATCTAATTCACTGTGTTGAATTTGCTTACTGATATAGTCCTTCTGTGACACATGCATCTTTGAATGAGCAAGAGATCAGGAGAGAAATTGTAGGCCTGGAAACGATGCCTTATGAGGAACAGCTTAGGGAGCTGGGTATGTTTAGCCTAGAGAAGAGAAGGTTAAGGGGTGATATGATAGCCATGTTCAAATATATAAAAAGGATGTCATATAGAGGGGGGAGAAAGGTTGTTTTCTGCTGCTCCAGAGAAACGGACACGGAGCAATGGATTCAAGCTACAAGAAAGAAGATTCCACCTAAACATTAGGAAGAACTTCCTGACAGTAAGAGCTGTTTGGCAGTGGAATTTGCTACCAAGGAGTGTGGTAGAGTCTCCTTCTTTGGAGGTCTTTAAGCAGAGGCTTGACAGGCATACGTCAAGAATGCTTTGATGGTGTTTCCTGCTTGGCAGGGGGTTGGACTGGATGGCCTTTGTGGTCTCTTCCAACTCTATGATTCAATGCGGCAAAATGTTCTGCATCTTGTAAAATGGAACAGAATATATGATCATTGCCCCAGACTTTATATAACTTGGGGAAAGTTGTTTAGGAACTTGTTCTGACTGGAAATCCTACGTGCAGAGTCAAGTCCTGTAAATTAAAGGCAAGGCCTTGTGGTTGTCATGCCATCCCCACCCCAATTGCAAAGTTTTTGTACATACAGATTGAGTGATAGTAGAAGATAAACTTGATTATCAGAATTACATGATTAATATGTTTCATGTATATTCATTCATGGGCTGCTCACTAGCTTCTTTTCTATGGAATTTGTCATATTACTTGCAGGCCCTGCTCCAGTCTTCTGGGGACCCTGGCCAGGCTGAACGGATTTAGGAAGACATCAATTTCCATTCCAATCTGAGTTCTGCAGCAGTGTTTCCGTTCTGCTGCAGTTTGGCTTCCAACAAAAAAGTATGTTAATTATGCCATCTTGTTCATTTTAATGCAAAGGAAATACAAATCAAATTGGGGGGGGGGGGGGGTTATCAACTACTTACCATTTGCAGACTGACAACAACAGTGAGTACCAATCAGATTTGCTGGATTGCTTTCTGTTCCCAACATTGGACGAAGAAGTGAACACTGACAATTTCCACTCCCGGGTTTTGTTTTTGCCATTGCCAACAGTGCTGCAATGGGCCATCACTGGTGGGCTCAAGTGGTGACAGGCTCTGGGAGGCCAGGCAAGGTGCCAATCCCAGTGGGCTCAGCTGCAGTCCCTGGACTCTGACAAACACCCCAGGTGTTGGGCATGCTTACGTGTCATGCAGCATGTGATTGAAAGTTGGACTAGACACCAGGAGAACTGGTTCAAATTCCCCCCTTGGCGATGAAGTTCATGTAGGTGATCTTGGGTCAGTCAGTGTCAGCTTTGTTGTGAGGACCAGTGGAATGCCATGGACATCTCCTTGAACTCCCGGGAGGAAGGGTGATATAAAGATGCAATAAATAAAATCTGATAAGTTTGATTCCTTCTAAACTCCTTACATCTAGTTATCTTGCAGTTTCCTAGAATAACACCTTCTCCATCCAGTGGCCACAGATTTATTTCACCAACTCGTGCTTTTATCAAGCTCTCTGAACTTAAACTATCAGTTTACCTCAGTGCAATGACTCACTCGGCAGAGAGGCAATAGGTCAGTGTCTACTTCCAAAGAAATACAAAGGTGGCCACAAAGATTACACTTTGCCAGTTTAACTATCATTTTGATTAGGAAAAATCTACCAATTGAACCACCTGTATCTTTTCTTCTAGCAATTTTGAAACTTCAGATCTAAGATCCAAAGTGGCTGGGAGTGAGCAGTCCTCATTCATGATACAGATCCACCGACCATCTGGCAATCATTAACTTTTTGAAGAGTAAGAGCTGTGAGACCCTGTAGCCTGAATTAAATATACCAGTTTCGTAATCTTGTTGAATTGTATGTATCAATGATCTCATTGTGATTATATGTCGCTAACAAGGGGTCTAATGAGTCAAGCTGTAATTTAGAAATGATGTTGAAGTCCGTTTAAATCTAGCAGCCCTCTTTGATAATATTTCTTGGAATTTTATGAAAAGAAATTTTGAAAAAATGGAGGTTGGCCAAAATTTTGTTAATGGGCTTAATGGTATCTATTCTGAGCAAAGAGCGAAGATTATTGTAAATAATGTGGTATCAGATGAGATAAGAATTGAGAAAGGAACAAGACAAGGGTGCCCACTCTCCCCCCTGTTATTTATTTCTGTACTAGAGGTTTTGTTGAATATGATAAGGAGCGATGAAGGTGTCAAAGGGATTACAGTGGGTTCGAAACAATATAAGTTAAAGGCCTTTGCAGATGATTTAGTATTGACTTTGCAGAATCCCGAACAGAGTGCAGTGAGAGCACTGCAGATAATTCAAGAGTTTGGCAGTGTGGCGGGTTTTAAGCTGAATAAAGGGAAAACTAAAGTATTGGATAAAAATCTGACACTACAAGAGAGACAGAATATAGAGGAATGCACAGGACTGAAGTGTGTAAAAAAGGTGAAATATCTAGGAGTTAATATGACGTCAAAAAATTTGAATTTGTATAAAGACAATTATGAGAAATTATGGAAAGAAATCCAGAGAGATTTGGAAGTATGGACGAGGTTAAAATTGTCTTTAATGGGTAGAATAGCAACTGTTAAAATGAATGTTTTGCCGAGAATGTTGTTTTTATTTCAGGCCCTACCGATAGTTGATAAAATGAAATGCTTTCAAGAATGGCAGAAGATACTGTCTAAATTTGTCTGGCAGGGGAAGAAACCAAGAATTAAATATAAACTTTTGACTGATGTTAAAGAAAGAGGAGGATTCTCCCTGCCGGACTTAAAGATTTATTTTGAAGCTGCTGCCTTTTGTTGGTTGAAAGATTGGTTTTTGTTAGATAATGATGATTTGTTGGATTTAGAGGGTCATGATAACGCATTTGGTTGGCATGCATATTTATGGTATGATAAAGTGAAATTGCATAAAGGTTTTAAAAACCATATAATCAGGAAATCATTGTTTAATGTCTGGATGAGATATAAGGATTTGTTGGAAAGGAGAACTCCTAGGTGGATTTCACCTCTTGAGGCAAAGAAACCTAAAAGGACAAATATGGATGAGAATAGGTTGAAATACAAAGATATCTTGATGGAAGTGGGAAACCACTTTAAGTTAAGACCATACGAACAATTGAAAGATAGGTTGAGTGACTGGTTTCAGTATGTGCAGATAAATGAGGTATTCAAGTTAGACAAAAAATTAGGATTCCAATCAGAAAAATCGAAATTAGAGACGGAGTTATTAGAGACAGATCACAAGAATTTGTCCAGAATGTATAATTTGTTGTTAGAATGGCATTTGAAAGATGAGCAAACAAAATCAGTTATGATTGAATGGGCCAAGGATCTGGGTCATAATGTGATGATGTCGGAGTGGGAAAAATTGTGGAAGAAAGGTATGAAATTTACGGCTTGTACGGTGTTGAAGGAAAATTTGATGAAAATGATGTATAGATGGTATCTGACGCCGGTCAAGCTAGCTAAAATGTACCACAAAAGCGACAATAAATGTTGGAAATGTAAACAGGATGTTGGCTCATTCTACCATATGTGGTGGACATGCCCTAAGATAAAAGGCTTCTGGGAAATGATTTACAATGAATTGAAAAAGATGTTTAAGAACACATTTTCGAAAAAACCGGAAGCCTTTTTGCTTGGAATAATTGGGGAAGAAATCCCCAAGGATGATGTTAATCTGTTTATGTATGCCACCGCAGCCGCTAGGATTTTATTAGCAAAATATTGGAAAAAAGAAAAAAAAGTAGACTATCTAGGAGAAAGCAAACTCTAGTCCTAAACCTCTGCTGCCTTGTGGGATAGCTTCAGGAGAAGAAAAGGCTAAGGAGTGGAGTCCTTAAGACAGTTGAATGGTACCTTGTACGCCTCCTTCTGGCAACTCCTGCAGCCAAGCTGGTTTCTGTTTGACCAGAACGGTGAGCCCAAGTGGAAGGTCTTGGCATCTGGTCAACCCTAGGACTTCCATACACACTGCCCAGGCTTATAGCCCAGAGGGGTCACTTTGCTGCTTGTTTGACTTCACCCCCAGAAACTCACTCCATTGCCTTTCAATGCAGATGGATGACAACTACAGTCCAGACTGCAGTGTTTAGATTCATTTAAATCAATGGAACTTATACTAGCCATGACTAAAGTCCCATTGGTTTCAGTGGGTTTTCTCTAATGGCGGCAAAGGTTATCATCCTAACCCCAATGATAAAAAGAGCCTGCTTGATCAGGCCAATGGGCCATCATGTCCAGCATCCTATTATTCTCACAGTGGCCAACCAGATGCCCATGGGAATGCTGTGATTCTCAGCACCAGGTATTCAGAGGCATATTGCCTCTGACAGTATAAACAGAACATAGTTTCTGTTGAGTAGCAAGGATTATGATTGTTTGTTAAGTCTTCGCTTCTTCGGAGAATAGTAGGATCATTTTTCTTGGACTAACAAATGTACTTATCACATTTTTCTCCAAGGAGCACAAGCAGTTATATGTAGATGGATTATTTCCTTTTTATCCTCACAAGAATCCTGTGAAGTAGGATCAGTTGAGCAATAATGACTAACCCAAGATTGCCCACAGAGCTTCATGAATGGTTTTGGATCCAGTTTTCCTTAGTCACAGTCCAACATTTAGCCCTACTGTATGGCACTTGGCAGTCACATTCAATAGTATAGGCAGTTTGGTTATGTTACTATCACAGGATATCAGCCATAGATGGAACATTCTGCCCTGTGTCTGCTGTAGTCATCCCTGGAGACAAGCTTGCCAAGTAATAACAGATCTACTTTTGTTGTATGGGTGATCACAGAAAAAACAACAGTGAGTTCTCCCATTAGCTCATAAAATAAACAGCCTGAACTTTGCACATCAATTTAAACAAATTCTATTGTCCTCTAGAAAGCAAAGGCTAAAAAAAAATCCCTCTTCCCTTGAGATTTGAAAAAGCTGGAGAACATACTGGAGTCAATGAGGCAAAAGAGGGCGGCTGGAAGCTAATGCCGCAGCAAATCTTGCAAGAGCTTATGCACTTTAAATGTGACAACTGAGATCATTTACACATACCTCGGAGTCTGGTGAGGTGAATGAGGTTTTTACATGGAATTTATAGGTAACTTTTGGGAGGACTACATATCAGAGATACATTCGGCAGATTCAGTGTTGCCTCCAACAACAACAACAAAAAGCTCATTTTACCATTATTTTATTATTTTCCTTGGGATAGTTATTCATGTAACTCTTGTTGTTGTTTTTGTCAAATTTACAGAGAAATCAAACAGCAGAAACAAAATCTGTCAGAGTTGCACTGTGTTGGTGTCAATCCACCCCCAATTTAGGTGGCATTTTTGACAATATTTATTGTCCAGCTTGTTGTGGTTGCTTTTGGCTCCTCTTCTAGCATTAGGTGGAAGTGGATATGCTGCGTTTCAGGTTATTTTGAATGAACACTTTTAGCGTATTTTTGATATGATTTTTATGGCTACTTTATGGTTATTTTTAGTATGTAATTTTGTGTTTTATTTCTCTTCTGCAAATTAGTTTGGGAATGCTCTTTGTTGTGTGAACCAATAAATTTAAGATAATTTTTGGTTGTTGGGCTCAAATAAATATGTGTTAAACTAACTTTTCCACCTCCAGACTAAGTATTTTGTGGGAGGGAGTCAGTCACATACAGTACTAGAAATTTAGGTTTGCACAATTAAAGGTGATTAGAGTACTCTGGTGCAACCAATCCACTTTTTGTGTGCGTTCTCCTTCCATATGTGGCATAGTTGAGGTAATAGTGTCTCTTGGCATCTTGACTTCCCTTTTGGCCTGTCACTCAGGAATGGTATTTGGCTTTCTGGGCAACGCTTCTGGGATTTCCTTATAAGAACTAGCTTCATGGCACAGGCTATGTCACAGAATCCTTATTGTCTCCATTGGGATATTATCTCTCTCCCCCCCCCCCCCCCTTTTTGAATTTCACTTTATTTTATTGCAGTTCTTATGATTTTACAAAATGCTCCGAAACATCCCGAAATATAACAAAATAAACAAATATAATAAATATAACAAAATAAACAGAGTAAGCAGAATAGCAAGATACTCCACGAAATAATATAAAGCCATTGATAAATGAGAATCAAAGAGAATTGATCCAAATACTGCCAAATACTGCCACTTTATCTCAACCTAATTCTTTCCCCCCACCCTTTCCCTCCTCCCTTACTAGTCTCCCTCCCCCCTCCCTCTCCTAACTTCCCTCACCCGTGTACGATCTCTTTTGATCTAACGTGTAAGTTTTCTGTTGCGTTATATGTGTTATAATTAATATAGTTTCCCTTTCCATTTTACATTTTTCTCCTTGCGAGCATTACTCATTTCTGTTCACACTTATTTAATTGTCCTTTCCATACAATTTCTACAATTTTCCATTCTTCCTTCAGTTTTTGAATAGAGCTCCCCCCCTTATTATTGCTGTTAATTTTGCCATTGCCATGTACTCATACAGCTTAGATCTCCATTCCGATATTTCCGATATTAAACCTGTTTTCCAATGACTTGCCACCATTGGGATATTACCAGAGGGGGAAGATCAGTGCCACATAGGGCACTGTGCATTCTGGGAAATTTAAAATGGGACACTCTGGGAAATTAAAATGCTGTCTAGACTGAGAAGCATGGCAGCGTTTTGGGTACTGTTGGTGCTGCCCACTGCCACCAGGTCAGACTGCTGATGGAGAAGAGAGTCCATTTTTTAAGGTGTCCTCAGACCTGAAGCTGACCCTGATTTCAGCATTCTCTGTTTCCTCAACCTGCCTATGTCCAAATATAAGGAGTGACTTGGATCTAATAAAGCATTTCATGCTTTTATTTTACAAAAAGTTCCACAGCTCTTTCTTAACTATAAAGCAATGCGGAGAGAGGGCAAATTATAACTGATCGGTGTGTGTATATGTTAATTCTTCCCATCCATGTTGACTTCCCTTTCTTCTCCTCATATCAACATTTTTCACATTGTGGGGTTCCAGGAGTAGGGGAAATTGAATCTTTTACTTTCTTGTAGTCCATGAGCACCTGGAAGGCACCAGATTCGGGATAGGGATGGGAAAGAAATTTGATTAAATTTACATTTTAAAGTGAACCTACCAAATTCACACTTTCTGAAACAATACAGGGACAGGAATACAGGTATCCTTTGGAATTCACAGTTATTTGAATTTTGCAGTGGATTTTTCCAAACAATGTTTACAAAAATCGCATATAGGAGAGGAAAGTGAGCATTAAAACGCATTAATGGATTGAATTTGCCCCCTTATTCCTATCCAAAGGTAAAATACACAGCTGGAACCCCATGGCATCAATAAATAAGCAAATCATTTAGCAACACTGCACACTTACACAGATAATATTTAGTAAGATCTGCACATTATTAAAGTAGAACTCCTAAACATACTATAATACCATTAGTCAGAGTATAACCTTTTATAGGCTATATATTTCCCTGTCAGATTTTTGCAACACATCTGGGGGGGGGGGAGGCGTCAGACCAACAAATTTGCAGATAATCGTGTTTGAGAACATTTTGGATTACTTTCCTATTAGTAGAGCAGTGCAATTAGAAAGAGATCTAATAAAGATCAGGTAGGGGAAGATGTAATAGGATTAATGGAATGTGCAGCTGAGCACTGCCTCTAAGAATGAAGCAGGAGATGTTTGAGGAGACAGATTTATTGCAACCAAAGGAAATGTTAAAAGTAAATGAAACTTTTTATAAGCTACCAAGACCACAAGTTAATGATTTTTTCTCCCCAGCGTTGGAACTCCTTTTCAGTTTTTAAACTATTATTTATGATGGCTTGTTCAGAGTGACATGAAGCATGGTATAGAATATCTGAGGGCAAAGCAAATTCCAGAAGAACAGCAAGAAAACCCCAAACTCATTTCTTGTAAATTGCAGTTGGAAATATTTTTGAACCCCAGTTATTTAGAATTCCTGTGCTCGCTTCGGCAGCACATATACTAAATTTGGAACGATACAGAGAATTTCTTTCTACATGGACTAATCTGTCTCATCTGTTGGGCTGGACTGAGGAATGGTGGGGGCCGCCCCCCTTTCTCCTGAAACTTCCTGAGAACAGGAGGGCAGTATAGATTTAGAACAGTGGTTTGCAGAAGGCTGCAGAGGGGAGAAGCTGGAAAATATTGGAAGAGGAACAGCTGGAAGAAGAAACACCAGGGGAGAAACAGCTGACAGACTCAGTGTTTTTGGAAAGCATCCCTGACCTCCCCCCCCCGGCCCCCCTCCCACCCTGTCTTGACTAGGCAGGCATTGAGGGTAGTAAAACAGAAAGCTCAGCAGCAAAAAGCTCAGATCAGCCAACGTAGGGGTGACGTAGAATAGGAGAGATGGAGGGGATAGGACTTTACTTAGAACAACACCATTTCTAGAGAGAGACCGCATTTCAGCTATCAAAATCTAGCAACAAAATCATCAAGTTTGCTGATGACACCACTGTGGTGGGACTCATTTCTGGGGGGGGGGGGGATGAGTCTGCCTATTGGGACGAGGTGGAGCGGCTCTATGGTTGGTGTGGATATAATAATCTGGTCCTTAATACTGCCAAGACCAAGGAACTGGTGGTGGACTACAGGAAGAAAAAGGCGGACATTCACCCCCTGTATATTGGTGGGCTGTATTTAAGTTTTTGGGTGTTACCATTGAGCAGAGTATGACCTGGAGCACGAATACCACTGCTCTGGTGAAGAAGGCCCAGCAGAGAATATATTTCCTCAGACTTTTAAAAAAGAACAAGCTGAGTGAGAGACTGCTTGTGTCCTTCTACCAAGGCTCCATAGGGAGCATTCTTACATACTGTATCTGTGCTTGGTTTTCCAGCTGCACAGTCATGGATAGGAAAGTGCTCCAGAAGGTCATAACCACAGCCCAAAAGATTATCGGTCATCCTCTCCCATCTCTGGAAGAACTATACAACTCCCGTTGCCTTAAAAAAGCAAATAATATTCTACAGGATTCATCTCAGCCTGCATATAATCTTGTTGCACCGTTACCTTCGGGCAGGAGATTCAGAACAATTAAATCAAGAACAAATAGATTAAAAAACAGTTTCTATCTAAGAGCTGTAACCATCTTAAATGCTGTAACTAAATAATATGATCCCGAGGAGTTGTGATGGGTGTGCATGTATATGTGTGTGTGTGTGGCTGTAATTGTGTTTTTATATTGTTTTTTATGGGATGGCATTCAATTTTGTTGTACTATGTACAATGACAATAAAGTATTCTATTCTATTCTATTCTTTGTCTCTCGCAGTGATTATTGAATAAGCTAATTGGTAAGAACTCTTCTTCTTTTTTTATATCTGCTTCTTTGCTACCGCTGGGGTAGGGATCTGATCCCCCGAAGCCTGACACAATCACATGCAACGGACAATGGGCTGGGATGTGCAGGGAGAAAGAACCCTGTGATGGACTGGAGGTGGAGCGAGGCAAAGAACTAGTCTTCTCTGCACCAGTGTAAAAATGTATGCACAAACCGATCCCTATCAAACACACATTTTTAAGCAGGAAAAATGGAGCCCGTTCATTCCTATTCGTTCCACCTGGTCCAATGTGTATATTTACCTGAAATATACTCGGAGTCGAGAGTGAATTTCATGCTCTTTATTCAGCTCATATTCATCAAGGAGAAGAAGAGAAGACGAATGGCTCTTTTCCCAAAACCCTCTGCTTATATACATTATTTACACAATGGGCCTTGCGTGATTGGCTACTTCAGGGCTACACCTGTGGGCCAATTATATTGTGGATTGACTTCTGCCTGCAGCCTGATTGGCTGCTCCTACAGGCCAATCAGGTAGCAGATTCACTTCTGCCAGCCGCCTGATTGGCTGCTCCAGCAGGCCAATCAGGTTGCGGATTCACTTCCACCTGGAGTTGGATTGGGTAGCTCCCGCTGATTCTGAATCCTATTGTTCTAGGATTCAGCTCAGTACATAACACCCCTCCCCTCTAAGTTCCAGTCCTGCCCGGGAAGTTGCATTCGTAGTCCCCAAGGTCTGCTGGCCGCCTCCGTGTGCGTTGTGGCCTGGGGTGTTCCTTGGTCAGGGGTTCTGGTTCTGGCTCGTGTTCCGAGGCTGCTGGCTGTGCCGGGGCTGTCTGGTCTGGCGCCACTGAACCACTAGGTTGTGACTCTGGTTCCGGTGTCCTTCCAGCCTCGGGGCGCCCCTCTGTGCCTACTGCTTCTGCTTCCCCTGCCCACCCCTCTCGCTCTACAGGCCTCACTGCCCTGCTGTCCCCTTGGGACCCCTCTGTCCCGCTCTCCTCCCGGGTTCCTCCTGGGAATCGTCGCCGTAGCTGGTCGCAGTGGCGGCACCAACATTGCCCCCCTTCCGTTAGTACCTCGTACGACACGGGACCGGTCACCTTGGTGACTGTGGCGGGTACCCATGCTGGGCCTGCCCCAAAATTCTTTGCATACACTGGGTCCTGGGCCACAAATGTCCGGGGGTTCCTGCCTTTCCCCACCACTACCTCATCCTGAGCTCTGTCGGGGTGAAGTCGGTCCAGTCTAGTTGCAAGGCGCCGGCCCATGAGTAGTTCAGCTGGGCTCCGGCCCGTCGTTGTGCTTGGGGTGCTGTGCTGTGCTAGAAGAAATGCGGCAAGGCGGTATTCCCAGTCCCCTTGTGTTATGCGGCGGAGGCTGTCCTTGGTGGTCCGCACCATGCGCTCCGCTTGGCCATTGGTGGCAGGGTGGAGTGGTGCTGAGCGGATGTGGCGGATGGCGTTCTGCGCTGTGAAGGTCTGGAACTCCTCTGACGTGAATGCGGTTCCATTGTCCGAGACGAGGGTGTCAGGGAGCCCGTGGGTTGCAAACAGCTTACGTAGTACCCGGATGGCTGCCGCCGTAGAAGTGGACGGTACCAGTGCGACCTCCAGCCATTTGGTGTAGGAATCCACCACTATGAAGAATGTTTTTCCCTGGAAGGGGCCAGCGAAGTCCACGTGCAAGCGTGACCATGGATGTCGGGCGGACTCCCAGGGCTGGACTGGGGCCCTTGGGGGATCCGGGCGGGATTCTTGGCAGGTCTGGCAGTGTTGGACCCAGGCCTCTATCTCTCTGTCAATCCCCGGCCACCACACATAACTCCTGGCAAGGGCCTTCATCCTCACTACCCCTGGGTGTGTCTCGTGTAGGGCTGTGAGGACCCTTTTGCGGAGGGGCTGGGGAACAACAACCCTGCTTCCCCATAACAGGCACCCCTTGTGGGCCGACAGTTCATGTTTGCGGTTTGTGTAGCCAGCGAATTCTGGCCCGGGGCTGCTGCTGGGCCATCCTCGCCACACCCAGTCCAGGACCCGGGAGATGACCCTATCTTTTGTGGAATGGTGCGCAACTTCTTGTGCCTGAATGGGTCGGTCGGGAAGCAGCTCCAGGGTCATAACCTCTTGCGCAGGCTCTGGGTCGGGGCCTGTCTCTGGTAGTGGTAGCCTGCTGAGTGCGTCTGCGTGGCCCATCGCCTTCCCAGGGCGGTGGATTAGTGCATACTGGTAGCCGGCAAGGAAAATTGACCACCTGAGGACACGTGGAGACAACACTTGGGGGGTCTGCTTCTCGGGGGCAAACAGGCCAAGCAACGGCTTGTGGTCAGTCACTATGGTAAAGGGCCGCCCGTACAAGAAATCATGGAATTTTTTTACGCCCTTCACGATTGCCAGACCCTCCTTGTCAATCTGTGAGTAGTTTCGTTCGGCTGCAGCAAGCGTCTGGGAGAAGTATGCCACCGGCACCTCTCTTCCATCCGGGAGTTGGTGTCCCAGGACAGCGCCGATGCCAGAGGGAGAGGCGTCGCATGCCAGCACCACTGGCAGCCTCTCGTCGAAGTGTGCCAAGACCGAGTTCGAGACAAGCAAGTCCTTGACTGCCTGGAATGCGGCCCTTTGTCGCTGGCCCCACACCCAAGGGGCCCTTTTATCTAGGAGTCTGTGTAGGGGCTCCGCTACCGCTGCCTTATGGGGAAGGAAGGCATGGTAAAAGTTCAATAGTCCCAAGAATGACTGAAGTTCGGGCTTGCTCTTGGGCGCTGGGGCCTCACAAATGGCCCGTACCTTGTCACCGGTTGGATGGACCCCTTCTGCGTCCACCTTAAATCCCAGAAAGTCCACCTGCGGCACTCCCAGTAAACACTTTTCCCGCTTCACCTTGAGGCCCGCCGTCTGGAAACGGTGCAGGACGGAGCGGAGGCGGTCCTCAAATTCCTCTGGTGTGGGCCCGGCGATCAGTACATCATCGAAGAAGGGGGTGACGCCAGGAATCCCTTTAAGGAGAGAGTCCATTAGATTCTGGAATATGCCTGGTGCCACGCTAACGCCAAATTGCAGCCGCTTTACTCTGAATGCCCCTCTGTGCGTCACAATCGTCTGAGCCTCTGCTGTGGCTTCGTCCACAGGCAACTGTTGATACGCTTGGGCCAAGTCCAGTTTGCCAAAGATTTTTGACCCAGCCAGGGTGGCGAGGACATGGCTGACCACTGGCACTGGGTATGCATGGGCCGTGAGAGCCTTGTTTATGGTGCATTTGTAGTCTG
Source organism: Zootoca vivipara (assembly GCF_963506605.1). Taxonomy (NCBI): domain Eukaryota; kingdom Metazoa; phylum Chordata; class Lepidosauria; order Squamata; family Lacertidae; genus Zootoca; species Zootoca vivipara. The sequence continues at coordinate 60,697,956 of NC_083276.1, forward strand.
CACAGATGCGGACCGAACCGTTAGGCTTGACGGGTGTGACAATTGGAGTTTCCCAGGGGGCGTTGGGCACCGGCTCCAGCACTCCTTGCTCCACGAGCCGGTCCAATTCCTCGTCTATGCGGGGTTTCAGGGCGAACGGGACCCGGCGGGCCTTGTGCCTGATGGGTCGTACAGCGGGGTCTAGCTGTAGGGCAATGGGGGGTCCTGTATATCGTCCCAATGCCCCATCGAAAACCCCTGGAAACTCTTTGCATATGGCGTCCACGTCCACTTGTAAGCTAGTGCGGTTCACCCCGGTAACGGCTAGCCCCAGAGGTCCAAACCATGCCAGTCCCAGTAAGCTAACGTAGGGGCCCTTAACTACCAGCAAGTCCAATTGTTGCTTTCGCCCTCGATATTGCACCCTGAAGGTCCCCACCCCCATTGTAGGGACCTTACGTTTCTGGAAGTCCCGGAGGGTGAATGGGGCCGGCCTTAGTTTGGGACCCCCATTAGGGCACAGTTCCCTTAATGTTCGGGCCGAGATTATGGATAGAGTTGAACCCGTGTCCAGCTCCATGCGGCATGGGGCTCCCTCTATCTGTACCTCTATATAAATTTTCTCTGTGCTGGGATGGGGCAACTGGAATACCTGGTAGTCCGTGATCTCCGTCGAGTTGCCTTGGTGCATGGTGCCGTGTGACCTGGGGCTCCTGGGTCGGTCATCTGATGCTTGTCGACGGGCGAGTCGAGCCCGACACACCCGGGCGATGTGTCCCAATTTTCTGCACTGCCTGCACTCTGCGTTGCGGAAACGACAGGTCCTCCTCTCGTGGTTCTCCCCGCAGCTTGCACAGTTCCCTCCTTCTCGTCGAGGCTGCTGTGGTGTGTGTGCTGCTTGAGTGCGCCGCTGTACTCGGTGTACTTCCTCCCTGTCAGATTCGGATTCGTCGGTGAGGTCTTCGTGGTAGACCCTCGGTTGGGATGGCGGGGCCGGTCGTGCCTCTTGCGTTGACCTCTCGGCGGCTTCGGTTGCCAGGGCTTCCTCCAGAGCAATCTGGAACGTGAGGTCTTTTTTGGCGTAGAGGCGTCGTTGCAACATCTCGTCCCTCAGGCCACCGACGAGGCGGTCACGAAGCATGTTCTCCAACTCTGAGAAGTTGCATAACCGGGCGGCTTGGCGGAGGGAGGTCACAAACCCAGTTATGGTTTCCCCCGGGGCTTGCCGCTTTGCGTAGAAGGCATTTCGGCAAGCTACCACCGAGGGCTGTGGTGAAAAGTGCTCCTTCAGCCGTTCCATTATTGTTTTGTAAGAGACGGTAGCGACATCTCTAGGTGCAAGGAGAGCCCGGGCGATTTGAAACGTCTCCTCTCCACAGACGCTGAAGAATGTCGCCCTCTTCATGGCATCGTTGGTGACTTCTTTCGCTTGCAGGAGGAAGTTGAAACGGGCGGCGTACCCTTCCCAGTCTCCTGATGCTGGTTTGAATGGCAAGAAGCTGCTGTCGGTTGCCATTCTGGGTTCCTTGGGTCCTGGAGCTGAAGCCTGGATGCACGGTGCGATGCAGCGGTGCAGCAGGTGGCGGTGCTGCGGTGCAGTGTGTGGTGGCGGTCAGCTCATCAGCATCCCATCCTCGTCGCCAGTGAAATATACTCGGAGTCGAGAGTGAATTTCATGCTCTTTATTCAGCTCATATTCATCAAGGAGAAGAAGAGAAGACGAATGGCTCTTTTCCCAAAACCCTCTGCTTATATACATTATTTACACAATGGGCCTTGCATGATTGGCTACTTCAGGGCTACACCTGTGGGCCAATTATATTGTGGATTGACTTCTGCCTGCAGCCTGATTGGCTGCTCCTACAGGCCAATCAGGTAGCAGATTCACTTCTGCCAGCCGCCTGATTGGCTGCTCCAGCAGGCCAATCAGGTTGCGGATTCACTTCCACCTGGAGTTGGATTGGGTAGCTCCCGCTGATTCTGAATCCTATTGTTCTAGGATTCAGCTCAGTACATAACATTACCCATGTGTTTGACATTACAATGAGTAAGAATGTCACCACGTAATTTGGACAATGGGTTTGCTTTTAAATATACTTAACTCAGCTAATGAGGTGGAGCAGGAGGCAGTGCTTAGTCTTAGTGTAAGGTTACTAGATTTTTTCAATGAATTCGGCAACAATTTTCAACTTCCTACTAAATAGATGGATTTAGCGTAGTGGGGCTGCTGCTGCTGCTATTGTTGCGTTACTGAATGGGAGGATCAGAGGCAAGGCAATGCTGGATCAGCAATGTGTAGGTACGAGAATACCAGCAGGCCAAAGAGTCAGCAACTGTACATCACCCACACAGGGCTGATTCTTCTTTCCACTGCCTCTGATGCCACATTGCCATCTTTCCTAGCAGAAATATGGATACTGCCTGTTCTGTTACAAGATCATACCCTGCACCTCTTAGCCACTAACATCAGCCCCTTTAAATGTAAAAGGATGACCATTGACTTGGATTGCTTTAAAACAGAATGAGACAAAATTATGCAGGAACCTCAAACTGCCAAGTTATAGAATCGTAGAGTTGGAAGGTAACCTGAGGATCATCTAGTCCACCCCCCTGCAATGCATGCATATGCAGCTGTTCCATACAGGGATCGAACCTGCAACCTTGGTGTTATCAGCACCATGCTCTAGCCAACTGAGCTAATATATAAGTCCTTAACATTAAGGGCATGCCAACAACTTACAGTGACTACTAGCCACAATGTCTATGTTCTATTTCCAGTGTTGGAGGTACTATACCACCGATGATCACTTGCTGAACATTGTAAGCAGGGAGAGTTCTCTGGTGCGCATGCTCTGCTTTCAGGCTTCCCATTGGCCTGGTTGGCTACTGTGAGTGGAGGACAGAGTGCTGGGCTAGATGGGCCTTTGGCTCGATCCTGCAGGTAATCTTTTTAGGATTCTCCATTAAGCTGATCCATTGGGGGGGGGCACGTGGGGCTAAGAAGGAGGAATGGTGAGGTAAAACTCTGGTAAAACTCTCCCTACCTTCATATGTAGTTTATTTCCACATTGATAACAGTGTGACAGTTTTGAGTTGTGGATCCCAGTCTAGCTTACAATTATGAGCTGCACGTTTTTTGTTGGTAATTATGGCTATTTGTAATCATGAGGTTTCGGCAGCGAGCACTGTGCAATATGCATATTAAATAGAATCAGTAACTAAGGTTGTAGTCTTTAATAAGCTTAATCAGTTGATTAATCAGCAAAAGGTTTTGCTGATTAATTGGGGAAGGTCAATTTTATTCAATGAGGACAGATTTTAATGGGAGAGAGACTATGCATTTTTAAATGCAGTGTTGGATCCGAGATGCTGACATAACAGGAAGCACAAAGGGGGAACCGCCATATCTCCCCTAGGGAGAATCTATATATTCCTGTTTTGTGGAGAACAATACATATCTCAGAAGGGAAATTCTTAAGTTCCTCCCTCTCTCCCTCCACACATTGCTATGGAATCTCAAAGGGTGGAAATGCATCTCAACCCAGTTTCACTTTCCAGGAAGCAACTCTTCCTGGAAAGTGAAATTAGATTAATCATAACTTAAATCAGAGTTCAAAGGTTAATGAAGAAGTGGTATGTGAACCAACCACATTTTTATTTATCTTTAGGAGTTGGAAAATAATATATGAGGAGGTAAAAAAAAAGTAAAGGTAAAGGACCCCTGGGCAGTTAAGTCCAGTCAAAGGCGACTATGGCAAGGGTTAGCAACCTTTTTCAGCCATGGACCAGTCCACCGTCCCTCAGACCATGTGGTGGGCCAGACTATATTTTGAAAAAAATATGAATGAATTCCTATGCCCCACAAATAACCCAGAGATGCATTTTAAATAAAAGCACACATTCTACACATGTAAAAACACTAGGCAGGCCATACAAATAACCCAGAGATGCATTTTAAATAAAAGGACACATTCTACTCATGTAAAAACACGCTGATTCCTGGACCATCCGCGGGCCGGATTAAGAAGGCGATTGGGCCACATCCGGCCCCCAGGTCTTAGGTTGCTTACCCCTGGATAATTATGGCTATTTGTAGGTTGCTTAGGTTGCTTAAAGGTAAAGGGACCCCTGACCATTAGGTCCACTCATGAACAACTCTGGGGTTGCGGCGCTCATCTTGCTTTATTGGCCGAGGGAGCCGGCATACAGCTTCCAGGTCATGTGGCCAGCATGACTAAGCCACTTCTGGCGAACCAGAGCAGGGCACGGAAACGCCGTTTACCTTCCTGCCAGAGCGGTACCTATTAATCTACTTGCACTTTGAGGTGCTTTCGAACTGCTAGGTTGACAGGAGCAGGGACCAAGCAACGGGAGCTCACCCCGTCACAGGGATTTGAACTGCTGACCTTCTGATTGGCAAGCCCTAGGCTCAGTGGTTTAACCCACAGCACCACCTGCGTTGCTTACCCCTGGATAATTATGGGTTCCAATGCTCATCTCGCTTTCAGGCCGACAGCTTTCTGGGTCATGTGGCCAACATGACATTGCGCTTCTGGCACAATGGAACACCCTGACGGAAACCAGAGAGCACGGAAGTGCTGTTTACCTTCCCACCAAAAAGGTACCTATTTATCTGCTTGCACTGGCAGGCTTCCAAACTGCTAGGTTGACAGGAGCTGGGGCAGAGTAACGGGAGCTCACCCCGTCACATGGATTCAAACTGCTCACCTTCTGATCAGCAAGCCCAAGAGGCTAAGTAGTTTAGACCACAGTGCCGCCCACTCCCAGTAATATATGAGGAACCCCCTCCTCCACCTCAGTAACTTAAAATGTCTTTGTCGTGTTCATTCATCAGCATCAAACTTTTTATCAGTATAATTGCATGGGGTGGGCGGAGGAGCAGCAATTGTCTGCATTTTATTCAATTAATTTCCAAGATATTGAAATAGAATTGCAGTCAGAATCAGATTGGGTTAACAAACGGAGACCCAATCTTATCTAAAATGATTTTGCTGTGTCTGCTCTGCAGCTCCCTAGCACAGTAATCCTCTTTCTTAATTTTGCTCTGTCATTCACTTGTCGTAAGTCCTATTGCCATCACTTTTAGACTCAAGGCGAACCTTAGCTTCAAAAGGATTGCTTTTTCTCATATGACCTTTGTTTTATATTCTCTGGTTGTCTGTTGTTTTGTTTCCTAAGATGAGGTACTGGGCAGGTTTCTGTGCAATGCTAAGACATGGAGGTGACTGTAAACCATGTTTTATAAGTCAACAACAAACCATAGCTTACAAACATGGTTTGTTTGTGGTGAAGAAGAAGAAGAAGAAGAAGAAGAAGAAGAAGAAGAAGAAGAAGAAGAAGAAGAAGAAGAAGAAGAGTGTGGATTTGATATCCCGCTGTATCACTACCCTGAGGAATCTCAAAGCGGCTAACATTCTCCTTCCCCTTCCTCCCCCACAACAAACACTCTGTGAGGTGAGTGGGGCTGAGAGACTTCAGAGAAGTGTGACTAGCCCAAGGTCATCCAGCAGCTGTATGTGGAGGAGCGAAGATGCGAATCCAGTTCCCCAGATTACGAGACAACCGATAAACCATGAGTATGACACTGAGCTGAGTTTGGATGATCAAATTAATCATATTTTTGGTTTTAAAAAAGCAAATTGCTTAGCATTATTTGCAAACCAGGCCACTGCATCAGTGTTCATTGTTTGCATCTGTTCTCAACTAATAATTAGTGCATCTGATGTAATTACCATTAATAATAAGAATAGTGATATTAAAAGCTTCCTGTTCTACACAAACAGAATTTTATGGTTGCTTAAATGACCAAAACATCTGTTCAATACTTCTATGCTTCAAGATAATCAGAGTGTAAATGACCAAAACATCTGTTCAATACTTCTATGCTTCAAGATAATCAGAGTGTAATGAGATTTTAAATTTACCTGTGCAGAAAACAATACAGTCCTATATTAGAAGAAAAAATGGAAATTGCCACTATTGGCTATAGGGGGGAGGGGGTGAAACCCTCTTTCATCCACTCTCTGCTGTGAGAAAGGCAGCATTTTTCAAACAGGGGAAATGAAAGTAAGGTCAAAATGCTATTAATTACCGATTTGCCTAAGGGATACATGTTTGAAATGTTTTTTTGTAGGATGATGAGTTTGATCATCTCGGTCTGAAAATTTGCTTGAGTTACTCTTCTTGTTTGTTAAGTACTATTCCTGCAGCGTGCCTCTGAACCAATTTGGAATAATATTATTTAATTGCTCAGAATGATGGAACATGTTGTTTTCTCAAATGCTACCCACCTGCACCATTTTTTAAAAAATATTCTCAATGGAACTACAGACAACAATACACTGAAAGATGAGCATAATCTCCATCACTATGCCGAAATGTTGATATCAAAGCTCAGACATCAACGAGCTCAAAAAAAGTACAGAACACTCATCCCTAAGGGGATATTTTTGCTACAAGCACGCTTTAAGGCTTAAAAAGTTGCAGAATTGACCTTTAATGAGTAGTTCTGCCCTTGGCTACAGCATTTTCTCCCACTAATCCTATTAGATAAACTAGTGGGGCTGTAGGGGGCTCTAAACCTCATCCCTCATGAAAGTCCTGATTTGGAATGGGACACTTGTGCCTGTGCTTTGAATGGCACAAAGATCACTTCTAAATGAAAAGGGCATTTTTACAGGAGTGCCCCTGAATCACATTTGAAACGACAGTGGGGAGGGAACTTGTCGGAGTCCGGATCCACATTGGCTGTTTATTGGGTAAGGGGAGCAAACCCTGTACTCAGGGACAGAACTATGAAGTTTAGGTCACATACTGTAGGTTGGCCTTAGTACTTATTTTTTTGTAACAGATTGTACGTCCTGGTGCATTCAGCAGACAGCAGACAGTGGAGAGGTTTTCACAGGTTGCTAGCTATGAAATAAGCTGTGAAACCGGTTGTGGACCGACAGCAGTAGTGCCCACAGAATGTGCTGGTGTTGATTCTGCATGCCAGGGCAGCATCTGGTTGTAAAAGCTGAAGGCTGCTCACCTGAACTCAGGGAAGTACAGCCACCCCACCCCCACCCCCCGCTTATTTGGAAAATACTGTACCCATAGTGGAGTGAAAACTTTGGCATATATTCAGTGATTGCTGGCTCTTGTTAAGTGTTATTGTTGTTTGTTTGTTTGTTGTTGTTGTTAAACTGCTTGTTTTGTGTGGACATTTTATTTTATTTTTAAGCCCCCTTTGGATATTTTCCCTATTTCTCCATCTCCCCACAACTTTCTAAGTCTGTGGAAATTTGCAAAGAATGAGAATCTGGAGGGCAAGTGATGGTGGACGACCTATTCCAACATGGATGTTTCTGGTATTTGGAGACTTTTGAGAAGTTTTCGCTCATTCACAGGACTTTTAAGTGATAGCGAGAGTGTTTCCACTTAAAGGTGTTTCAATAAACATTTGCTGGAAACCATCAAGTGAGAACTAGAGAGGAAAATATGTCAGTGTATTTATTCCACTCATACCTCAATCATTTTTAATTAATGGTAATGGTTATCTGTATTGGTAGAGCCAATGACTCAAATCTTTACCACAATGTTCTCGTTTCCAGTTCTGTTGCAAAGAAGGATGAGTTTGGCATTGTTTAAATGCTTCTAAAATGTGCCTTTGGTATCAAATAAGTAAATGAATCAGAGGAGAGGACTGATTTCACTTTGTGCCATTAGTGCTTTTGTGTAAAGATGGCAACTGAGTTGATCAGCCTAAAGCGGAGTCCATCAGTCATGTACTTAAGACACAAACCACTTCGCAGTAAGTACAGTCAAGCAGCACACCACAACCAGAAATATGGATTGCTTGCATTTATTTCCCTTGAAAGCCAATTGTTGTGACACTTCAGAAGCTTGACTGAAGAGGCTTGAAAACCCTGTGGTATTACAAATGGCACCTAGGCAAAAATGTTATGTGCCTGACCTTTCCTCGATGTGCCACACAGCAGCCAGTAACAAAACAAGCTGTCTAAATGTCAAAGCAGCAGAATAAATAAGAAAATCCAATCACTGAGCCGGTAGCTACCAGTTAGTTTCCTCTGCTTATATCATCGGCATGCGGCAAGGGAAATCTCATTTGTTTTACTGCCCCATCATTGAGTCGTCCTAGCCTAGCACAAGAAATGCCAGTGCTGTGCAGTCTTCATATTATGGGTAGACGCCTGATATTTGGGGAGGGGGTGGGACAAATGATATTGGATAATGTTTTTCTATCACCCCATCCTTCTATCGCCCCATCCCCCGATTGTATGAAAGAGCTGATCATGACTTTTCAGAAACAAAGTTTGTCTGCTGTGTCTGGCCTCACTAATGGACTGGATGAGAGCAAACAACATGGAGCTCAATCCAGATAAGACTGTCAGGAGTGGTTGCCAAGTCCAGGCAGGGGAGGCATAACCCATTCTGCATCCTCTTGAATGAGCAGGTGCACAGCTGGGGGGGGGTACTCCAGGACCCATCA